>NW_024609838.1:42247616-42565935 GCF_016920785.2 Ixodes scapularis | reverse complement strand
GAGCCCCATGTATTCAAAAACTCCGTCGGGCGCCATTTTCCCATTGAACTTTTTCAGAAAATCGCTTATAACTTTTGAATAAGATATCGGATCGGGCTGAAACTTTGGCATCTGGTTGTGTCCTCTAGCGCTACCTTATGGGCGGAGAATGAGCGTTCAAAGATGCCTAGTTTATTTTTCCGGGAAAAAAAAAAACCCTGTACATTTTTTTTTTCTTTTGCGACACCCTGTACGTTTTGATTTTCGGCCTCTTCTCTGGAGGTCCGAAAAGGCGGTCGAATTCATGTGGGACAAACAAACAATCGTTGTCGTCGCTGCTATACACTCTCAAAAAAGTCTGTGCGTCGACTTTCACGCACAACACTCAGAGATCCAATCACCGCAGCTTACGGAGGCAGCTCAGCGAATGACGATGCCGAAACATCTGTTTAGACCAAAAAACGCAGTCTGAGTATTGACGTTAAGCAATGCAAGGCGTGACGTTTTGCGTTGCTTAATGTCACAACTCAGACTGCGTTTTGGGATCTAAACATATGTTTCGGCATCGTCATTCACTGAGCTGTTTCTGTGTGTTGCGCTGATTGGCTCTCCGAGTGGTGAAAGTAGACACACATACCTCTCCGAGTGGTGAAAGTAGACACACATACCACAGGGCATCGCCGAACGCTCATTTTCCGCCCATAAAGTAGTGCTAGAGGTCACAACCAGATGCCAAAGTTTCAGCCCGATCCGATATCTTATTCTCGCCGGGCATCTCGCGTACTCGAGCGGCTGCTGTTGAGCTGCTCGAGCAACGAGCGGCTGACAGTCATCAAGCAGGAGCAGCGCTAAAGCGCGCGGCACTTCATGAGCGGCCATTACGAATTCTTCCGAGGCGAGATGAGAGATCGCGAGATGCCCGTCGAGAAAGAAAGTCACGTGTGCCCACCGAGTGCTGGCCCACAGTGAAATCATATTCAGTTGTCCCACACAAGGCCACTTTCGGTAATTGCGCATGCGCAGAACGTTAAGGTTTATTACTTTTAGAAAACATAATAAGCCCGGTTACAATGATAAACCAATATGGGAAGGAAAAATTTAGCAGTGACCGTTAGCTTTAGAAGTTCATTGCCCTAACCGAAGCCATGTTTTTAAACTTCGCCGGTCGCCTTGTCGGCGTTGCTGTTCTGCGAATGTCTCTTTTTCACGTGAGTTAGCGAATCACGCTATGAATGTGTTTTCAAAGGGCCTCTAGGCAAGAAGCCAAAAAGCCGGGGACTCACTTGGCCGTTCGGGATTTCGCTTCAAGTTCGTTACCGGTGAGTGATAACATTTCTTAAAGTGTTTGTGCTGCCCCTCGCGTCAGGCAGGACACCGTCGTCTTCTCTCTAACGCAGTGTATGTGACCCGGTTAATTTCTTAGGCGTATGTACGTCGGACTTGACTTGTAAAACGGTCGAACGTAATGAACTGCTTGTTCACGCTTAATGATTTCGCAACCTCCCCGCATCGAAGGTTTCGCACCACTTTACTGGAAAAATCTAAAATATCGTGGCAAATGACGCTAATCGGATGCGAACCTGGGGTTTTCAAACTTTTTACCGGTCGTATTTGCAAAGAGACTAAGCAAGTTGACTGGTACATTGTACATAATTCTGAATTGACTAGTCGGACGGATGCACCTCGAAGGGAATTAACGGGAAGGTATCTCTAAAAAAAGAGTTGCTCGAACATGCCAGTTTCTGAGACTCACACCTGTCTTCTCTCTCTCCTCAGGATACCATGTGGGTATGGCAGCATCTCGCACCTGTCGGCCAGGGATGGGAGCTGACAAGCCGCACAGAGCCACTCAGTTCATAACGAGGAGAGGCGAGAGATACGTCTTCGCATTTCCGGTGGAGCCCCAAATCGCAAGCGTCACACTGAAGAGCGGCAACACTGTCGAACACAGGTCGGGAACAGCGGGGGCAGGTGGGACGTGGGCCGGGGTTTGAACGTATATCAACAGCGATGAACAATAGCAGGATTAGGTGAGTTTTATAACGAGGGAGTCCAGTGAAAGAACGCTCAGTCACTAGGCTTATAGTGCCGGGCCACCCCATGCAGGAGGTCGCTTCCGCAGACGGCGATGTTTGATGTTGATGCTGCAATCAGAAATTGGCTTTCTATAGGTGCTTACGGTTTGTCGATGATAGGTGATATCTCTGTCAAAGGGCCAGTGGACCCGTTAGACAAATCAGAAGACGGAGAGTTGTAAAAGCACGCCGTCATGTAACCTATAGGGCTCTAAACTTGACACTTGGCGAAAAAGTCGGCGAGGAATTCGACGGCCGTGATCGGCCGGCGCCGCGCTTGACCTTGGCGCCGGCCAATCACGGCGGTCGAATTCCTAAGCGACTTTTTCGACAAGTGTCCAGATTAGAGCCCTTACCCTCTAAACAATGCGCTGAAGAAATCGACTGGCTGGATCCAACATACCTCCTAGAAAACTGACCAGGGGGGCTAAGCTCGCCTCCGGCGGAAATCTCTCCGATGCCACGTCACGAGGGAGGGGAGGAGTTCCTTTTGACTCCGCCCCGGCGAGTTTCCCACTCCCCCTCTTACATTTCCGACCCCCCCGGCGGCGGCGAGTTCCCCAGCGTAGCTCCGATTTTTCCCTACGCTGCGCAGTGAAGATCTTTTTTTTTTTTTTTTTTTTTTTATTTAAATGGGGGATCGGTGGCCGGCTGGGCTAGCGCACACCAGCTCGGAGCACGTCGAGCGAAAGGTCCGTTGCAGAACCCATGGATGCTGGGTTCAATCCCCACCCCTGCCCGTTTCGATGTTGATAATCATCGTACCGGCGTGCAGTCGCGTAGCACTACTGCGGGATGGACGTTAAAGACCCCAGGCTAGCGGTTGTACGGCACTGCATGGCTAAATTTCTCATCTACATCTAGGAAAATCTTCCCCGTTGAGGCAGACCAAGTTTTAGGCAGTATCAACATACATACAGCCCAATTTTTTTTTATTTAGATCGTAGATGACAAATAAGAATAGGTAACAGCAGGGATGCTAATTACACAAACATTGCTTGGATGTGGGTTAGTTGACTAGACATTGTGATGGTTTGCTGCGCCACGTAGACGCAAGAAAAACGCTCTTGATAAAGATATAAACTAAAGCAGAGTATAGACGAAAAACAACATACAGGAATGGCGCAGACTAACAACTGTATAATTTCTTTCTCATCTTTCTCCCCCCACACTGCCACACAGCCACAATATTTTTTTTTTTCAGAATAGGGTGCACGTGGAGCGAAAGCTCGCGCTGCAGAACCCAGGATCGTGGATTCACCCCCACCCCTGCCCTTTTCGATGTTGATGAGCATCGTACCGGCATGCGGTCGTGTATCACTACTACGTGGTGCACGTTAAAGACCCTAGGCTAGCAGTCATACTGCACTGGCTAAATTGCTTATCTACAGTAGGTGACAATGTCGCAATGTTCTGGCATGTTCTCCAGCTGTATAAACAACTAACGGACAATTTGTTTGTCAAAATACGGTGTGGAAGAAGAAAGATGAGAAAGAAATTACACTATTGTTAGTCTGCGCCATTCATGTACATTTCTTTTCTTCTATCATCTGTTTTAGTTTGAATTTTATCAAGTGCGTTTATCTTGCATCTACGCAGCACAGCAACCCATCAAGATATTTGTAAAAGCCTGTAGGTAATGGTAAATTCCGTTCCTGGTTGCAGATTGCTGTAAAAACACATTTGTTTCTGGGATTCACGTTGTAGAATTTGGACGTAGGATTCACGACGGGGGCGACGGTTCATTCAAGGCTCCATCGCCTCAAGCCCGGTTCGCCTCGGAGTTCATACCCACAGCCACCTTACCGCGTCTTTCGAGAGGCGATAGTGTTGTTGAAAATGAACGTCGTCCATGTCAAACACATTGGCGTGGTTTAAATACCTATGCCGACGGCAAAACACGAACGAAAACGCTGCCATTTTGGACGCTTCTCCCTGATCTCGCGCCCAACTCGCCCAAACTCGCCTAGGTCGGAGCCAGCAAGCTTTTCCCATCCGCGGCGGCTTCTGCCACGTCACACTGACGTCACCGCATCTCGCCGCGAGTTCCGAATATGCAACTCTCCGACTGCCTCAAACCCTCCGTTTAACGTCACGATCTAGGGAGTGTCTGCGCGTGTCGTCACGCATGGCGCCGACCAATCGCGGCGGTTCGCGAGTTTGGCGGACAACTCGCCTCGATCTCGCCGCGCTGAGCTTAGCCCCCCAGGTGTGTTGAATGGTCATCTTGGGGGGAAAGGACGGGCAGGTAAAATGCACCTCTAAACACAGCTTTATTCTTAACCATATTAGCCAGTGCTTACTGCCAAAGCAACTGGTTTGTAATAACCCTCGTTCTGTAAAGCAATGTAGCGTCTGTGTTTTTTTTTTGTTTGTTTTTTTTGCGCGCTGGTAAGAGCTTGTAGTTATGTGAAGCATTGTAAAATGAAAAATGGTTGTATGAATAGCTGCCTTGAAATGTCTTTACCTCTACATATTTAGACCATGCTTATTGGTCGTCGGTTTATCTCTTTTTTTTTTTTTTTTACGCAGATAGCTCAAAGGCTGACGTCCAAACTGTTTGTACTAGCTACCGTGATTGTTTGCCTACACATGTCAACAACCGCATCACTGCATGTGCTGTTCGTAACATTTTCGTATCAAATGTACAGTGTAGAGCGAAAATTAACAGTTGCCTGCTTGAAATAACTCTTGTGTGAATAAATTACCTGTGATTGTCGTCCAGTAGTGCGCACGTCACAATAAAGCGAAGGCGCAACGCAAGCCTATATGAGAGAAGACAGTTAACAAAATACCACGGCTCGGCCACCATCTTGAAAAATGAAACAATAAATAGGAAACTTTAAAAGTGGTTAGTTATCCCATCCGTGGTGAAGGCGATTTTACGAGTTTAACTAACTGTTTGAGGAACTTTCACTTGTTTTAAATGTTTTGATTGTATATATAATTTAGATTGTGTGAATAATTTATTATGAGTTCAATTTTACAATCTGCTTTTATTCACACAAGGCACTCGATCACGTGGTTTGCGATTACCACAGGTTTGTTCTTCAGTGGGCAAACTGTGTATGATAAACTGTGGGCTGGCCGGCTAGTCAGGCTGGCTTCCGGTCGAATCCACCTAAATCGGCGGAGTGACTTTCCTCGGATCCGGATCGAGACCTGGAGTGGGAGCTGATTCAAAACGACGAGTGGAACACGTCCTTCTCGATCCCGATAGCCCTGTGAAATAGGCGAGCTCCCGAAAAGTCGATCCCGGCGCGCTCCAAAACGACCTGTAGAATTCGCCATAAGCAAACAGGCTTGTGGGAACGGAAACTCAAACAATTGTCAATTAAGATTTTTTTTTCACTTTTTTTTTGTGTGATACAAGAAAGATGAAAGACGTTTACAATTCTCTGTAATGCCGAATTAGAGCGCAGCTCTTAATGAAGAGCAGGAGAGGGTACGGAAGGGAGGGCATGCCCCTCCCCCTCCTTCTATCCTGCTACCCTCCCATTAAGCGAAAAATTATCGCTAAATATCCCACTAAATTTAGCGAGAAATTTAGCGAACATTATCCGGCTAAATTTAGCGGAAAAATTTATTGAGGAAATTTGACAGTTTTCGTATAACGTTGGTGTCTCAAATACACAACAGTATAGCGTGCGCTCAAAACGAGCTCCTCTGAAGTATTTTAGTTGTGCGTTACGTTGCCGAGTGAACATCACGCATGATATTTTTGATTCAATTTGCCAGAGCCGTAGGATTCCGCGTGCTTATAGCGCCACCATGCTCCTCAAACAAAATATTGAAAATGAAAACGTTTCCAATCATTTTATTTCAAGTTAGACCAAGCCGCAGCTGCCTGGCCAAGCGCGCTTTTCTGCGGAGCACTGAGGCCACGAGTATGAATATATGTAACCAAATTCGATTACGGAGCCTCTGTCACTCGTCCAGTGGAAACGGCACCTTTTATCGATGTTACAGCGGGAAGCAGTGCCTTACCTGCTGATGTAGGTAATGCATATTGCATAGCGCAACTTCGGCAATTTCTTGAAGAGTTGTTCGCCCGTCGGCAATGAACTGCGCGAAGAGGTTTAGCGTTGGGCAGATCGCAGCGTTCACGCACATTGTGAGCAGTGAACGTTTTTAATATTTAGTTGCACGGCGATCTAATTTGACGGCGGTAGGTCTCGGAAAGAATTGCCAAGCTGAACACCACGCAATTTCACGTAACGCTCAACTTTGCGAACACCAAGTCGCCCATGCCGCGTCAGTCAAGGTAACCGCCATCTTGAAACTGCTGCTCTCGCCGGGCCCGAGATCTCTCGAGAGCTTGCCCGCAAAGCCGCTGGCCCGCAACGCAAAATCCCCAGCGTTGCGTGCGTACGCAATACGCTAGCCCTCCTTTTGCGTTCTGCACATGCGCACCCTCAGTCCGCAATTTCTTTGCGTACGCAAAGCTTTAGCGTAAAATCCACTAAATGTGTATAGTTTCGCTAAATTTCCCCCGTATTTTGCGGGTTAAGTTTCGCCGCTAAATTTAACGGGGAAATTGGCGTCACGTGACGTCAACATCAATTCAGTTTCCCCGCTAAATTTAGCAAGGAAACTTTCACTTCCTATAATGCAACTCGCGCGGTTACGTCCATACCGCTCAACCCGGAAACGGGCGCATAAGAGCTGCGCTCTCAAAAGTGAAAGACCTTTACAATTCTCTGTAATGCAAAATTAGAGCGCAGCTCTTGAGGAGGAGGGGAGAGTGCGGAGGGGAGGATATGCCTCTCTCCCCCCTCCCCTCCTTCTCGCCTCACATTTAGCGAAAATTTTTCGCAAATTTCCTGCTAAATTTAGCGAGAAATCTAAAGAAAATTCTCTGGCTAAATGTAGCGGGAAAATTTATCGAAAATTTTCCTGCTAAATTTAGCGGGAAAATTAGCGGGTCGAGTTTCCCGTTAAATTTAGCAGGAAATTTAGCGAAAATTTCCTCGCTAAATTTAGCGGGGAAATTGACGTCGCGTGGCCTCAACACCAAATCAGTTTCCCTCTAAATTTAGCGGGGAAAGTGTGGCGTCCCATAATGCAACCCGGACAGTTACGCCGACGCCGACGGCGACGCCGCTCAACCTGGAAACGGGCGCCTTAGAGCTGCGCTCTAAAGGAAAAAAACAGTAATGAAGCCTTGACAGCACGGTCAAAAATCGTAGGCCAATAGACCGATCTCACCAGCTAGTTCGAGTACGCCACCGCTGCCGACATGCATCGTGGGAGCTGTAGTCTTTCTGCATGCGCGACAACCCTGCTGGAGGTCTGCGCGAGCAGAGCACGAGGCGGCATGAGCTGTCTCGTGAACTGGCGTCTGCCTCCTACGAACTGCAGTTATGGCGGCGTCACGCATGCGTGGAACGCTTGGTGAGATTGGTCTATTGATGCCCCGAGTGAATGAGATGCATCTTGCTGCTCGGGTAGAATGAATGAGGACACAACCATCCTTGGTGTTCGCGGTTTAGAGTCATTGATTTCATACCAAGCCATTCACGTAACTTACCGTCAGTTCCATTTGTCAACATTAACCATATACAGAGATAGCGTCGACGGCTAACTGCCTCGAGAATCGTCATGGGGAAATTACTGCTGAACTTCGCTGCAAGCTTCAGCTATCACAAGGGCTGGATACTATGTTTCGATCTATCCCGTTCCTGTCCATTCCTGAACATCTCGTATGCAATTGTAAATAAATCTATGAAATGCTTCTGCATTTACACGACAGTATACTGAATGCTCAAAAGGCGCAAACTAAGAAAAATATTCCAGCGGTTTAATGTGATGACAGAAATAAGCGTCTAAGCTCTAAGCGATAAAGTTCGACTCTGCAATGGGAACACGGCACAGACCACCCTCGTCGAGTGAATTATTGGTATTTTTGGATGTTTAGACAGTGATAAGTAAATCATCTAAAATTAGATATTTTACCAGTGATGTATGACTACTCCCCTAGGTGTCTTTAACATGACCGACGAAGTAATGATTACACGAGTGCAGCTAGATTGCACTGTAAATGATGTAGCCATTGATTTAAAGGGCTATTCACAGCGCCACACACTTACCTGAAAGGCTTTTCGACAACGCCAGCGACGCGATATGCCTACAGTCATTGTACAGTGTACTATGCAAGGATCCAAAATGGCGACACGGATATGGATGAATTCGAGTGCCACGGCGCGGAGCTTCAAACTCTCGGTACCCTGGAAACCTATTCAGTGACTAGTTCCCTCCTTTTAATAACCGGCACGTGACTTTCGAAATTGGTCTATTGGCCCACCATGTTTTTTTGTTTTTTTTGTTTTTTTGTTGTTGTTTTTTGCGACGAGACGTGTTGGAACAAGAGTGAACAGGAACGTCGCGAATCTTCCGAGGTTGACCAGGTTCGACTTTTAGCAAACTTCTATCGAGAAGTTTGCCAATAAGTTCGACTAACGTTCTCCATCCGTGCGCATGCGAAAAAAAAAACAGTGAAAACGAGCTGACGTTACTTATAGCTAGGGTGTGCATTTTCCGGTTTTAACCGAAAAACACCGATAAACATCCGTCGGTGACGAAAATACGAAATCGGTTAAAAATGAAAAACACCGGTGGTTGGATATTTTCGCCCTGGTTAAAACCGAAAAACACCGGTCGTTGCATGTTTCCGACCTAGCGTCGAGCGAAACCCTTTCCCCGTAGAGGTTCGTCAAACGTGTTATCTCGTGGATCCTGCATTCTTGCAGTGTTTATACATGGCTTGCAGGTGGCGTCAGTCCGCCCTCCTTTCTGGGGGTCAAAAGCGTCTAGTTAACGCAGTGGAAGCTAAGCTCTCCCACGCCTTTCCCCCATTGTGTCTCCCATGGCCCCCTTTTGTGGAAAAATTAACACAGTGGAGGGTACGCTCTCACATGTCATTTCCCTATCATATCTGGACAAGTAATGTAGGTGCAAGCCATGTATTCAGAGGTTGCTGTAGTTCCTGGAAGACGCCGCCAACATCTGTGTCGTATGGGGCTACTGACCTTTCAGAACTGAGATGCGTTCCTTGTTACCTGTTTAGTTTCCACGGGCTTTTGGGGAAACGGAAAAAAGTTTTTTTGGTGTGGGGGTTTTTCGCTGTATAAAAAAGGACCGTTCGTAAAAAAATTGCAGACGTGTTTGAGAAGGCGCGTCCGTCCCGCGTCTGCGGGTTTTCTCAATCTCAGACTTGCTTCCCTTCGTCGTCACGCGGAGTAGAAGGCCACCAGGATGGGAAGTAAGCGGAAAGCTCAAGATGACTACGCTACAGATTTCACAGATGAGTCGTCGTTCTGGTTGTGCGTGCCAATTGTTAATCCGCGCATAAACGTGGAGCTGCCAGAGGGATTTGTGCCTTATGAAAGTATCTATCGGCTGGTCCTCCGAGACGGGAGCTAGCTGAGTGACCTAGAATCAGAGTTTCTTTGTGACCGCCAGTGTGCTGTGACTAGCACCGTTGATCCAGTGTTATTTTGGAAACGTCATTTACCTGACTGGTCACTACTGCCCCAAGCCTCGCTGGACATTTTGGGATTTCCTGTGTCCAGCGCAAATGTGGAGCGTGCGTTTTCAAAATTGCGGGTTGTGAACCGCAAGGAACGTGCTGCCATGACGGATGCAAGCCTCTCGAAGTATGCTTGCATCTACTATAATAACCAAGTGTGAGAAATAGATGCTTCCTCGAGAAGAAGTGTATGAAATATGTGAATAGAATTGGAACTCTCTGTCTGTGATCAATCGCATTTTTTTTCCACCGATAATCACCGATTTTAGCCTCGTCGTGAGACGTTCCACCGAAATACACCGGTGTTTCGAAAATAAATAAACACCGAAAAACATCCGCCGATTTCTCTCACAAATAAACACCGGAAAGTACACACCCTACTTATAGCCTAGGAAAGGCGCAACATTTATTGTGTTGCTCCGTAGGTTCGCATTAAGAAAATAACTAAAGCAACGGTCCCACCTGATAAAACATCGTATTAAAGACAGCCTGTAGACAACGTCTTAGTCGTATTTTGGTAACCATTTGATACGATGTAAAATGAGAAACTTTGGAAATTATTTCGTACTCAAAGTTCGAACATCTTTTGTGTGTGTGTGTGCGTATACGAGCCGGGAAACACTGTCCATAAATCGAACTTTGTCGAATTTTGCTAAAAGTTGTAAGGTTCGTCGAACCTGCAGTTCAACCTTCGAGTTCGAAGTGAGTTCGCGAAATCCTTACTAAAAGACCGTTCCTTGCGTGCAAAGCGTGCTTGTTGTAGTGACCCCTGCGGGAACGACAACTTCGCCGCCAAAGTATAGAGATCTCGACGTCAAAGCGCAGCAGCTAGCGAGTCCCGACGTCCAAGAACATTACCAAAGCCCGTTCCCCACCAGAACCGATACCGTGCAAAAAAAAAAAAAAAAGAACATAAAGAACTGTTGGCATTGAAGTCACGCGCGAAACCACCTAACACACGGCGGTCGGTCGTCCGATTCCGCAACTCAAAACGTCTTGCCTTGCCCCTAAGGCGGCCGCCATCTTGGATCAGTGACGTCACAGCCGCCGCTTACCCCGCGATCAATCTTATTCAATGCTTATCTCATTTGACGAGGAGATAAAACACGCACACAACTGTACGCACACTACGCCCAACCAAAAGCCACGGAATGTTTTCTTTTTTCGGAAGGTCTCGTCGGTTGAGCCATCATCCATTGTTCGCGTCTCGCACGAAGTTTTGGAAGACGGCACTCCTGCGAGTACGGATGGGAAACAATCCGTCTGCCGGCGTTCCGAGGTTGCAGCTGTAACAAGCGTTCGCTGCCAAAACGTACGCGATGTCACAACTTGCACACGTAGATATATAAAAAAACGAGAAACGTAAGATCTGATGCAGACCAGGGGAGGGAAGGTTTACTGCAAGTGGAGCTAAAGTCGGGACGATTTGCAAACATAGTTATCGGCGCGGCGCGGTGCAAAAGGTCGTTCTAGTTGGTGACACCGCCACCGCCTCAATCGCCGATTACGGAGCACGCAAAAATAACAGTATAAAGAAAAACGAAGCAGATCGCGATGGTGGGGGATATCGGCCAATCATAGACAACGTCGCAGCGGTAGAACCGACCTCGCACGGCAACCGCTGGAAGTCTCTTCCCTGTGACACCTTGCCGGGTCGAAAGGCAGTTTCACGCTCGCTAAACACATCCCGGTCGAATGGGGACAGCAGCGCGCATGTGTTTACCTAGCCACCGTCGACCGCCGCGGACCGGTCGGACGCTCGCAACACCGCGACAGATAAAAAAGAAATCTTACCTGGTCGCCGAGAGACGTAGGCAATCGTCCGCGGGAACGGCCGGCTGTTCGTATTCCTTGGGCGACGATGATAAACCTCCGAAAAAAAAAAAGGGTGCGTGCGCGTGTGTGGTGAAGATATACTCCGGGCACAGGTAACGACGATAACACACGGTTTGCAAAGAAACTACCGCACACCACGCGTCGTGCGTGTACGCCAGCAGGCGAGAGCAGACGAACGCAGGAGCAGACGGCGACGCCGGGCCCCCTCGCGGTCGCGCCTCGAACTTGGTGGTTGGAGAAATTCAGACGCGTGTACAGACAGGTCTGTACGAGCGGTGGTTAGGTTTCACTTATAGTCTTCGTGGTAGTGCGCTGCCGAATCATACCTAGTAGAATATCTCTACGGTGCCAAGATAGTAGGACGTAACTGTTCGACGCGGCTTAGTATTCACGAACAACTCCATTCGGAAGTCCTCAGCTTCCTTTGCTCAATGGACCCTCGAACACTATCAATCGCGTTATCTCTCTTTCTCTTTCCTCCTTTCTAGATTTCCGTCTTTTTTTATCACCTTCCCGCCAAAGCCACGTAGGGATTCGCCGTTGAATGAAGGTCCAGACCTTTCTTGGCTCCCCCCTTTCTGAGCAACCAATAACAAACGAACGAGTAAACAGGGCGTGCTAGCCAAATACAACTATTAACGTTGCCTACGAGTCGAAGATAATTATTTCGCAATCAAACATTTTACATTTGATCAGAATTGAGCATCGGTATATAAATCAATCGCGGCTGGAAGCTTCATAGTATGAGAAACATTACGTATAGTTCTGTTGGAAACTACATTAATAGAAGTTACCGAACATGGCAAGCAAAGCTCAATAACTACCCGATTTATTCTAATACAGGCTGTTTCTAAAAGGGAGGGAAAGGAAAAAAAAATGAACTCACTTTTTTTATTTTAATTTAGGGATTGATTTGTCATCGTAACCAAATAAGGTCGACCTATAATAGTGGACGAAATTTTAGACTGCAAATTATTTTCGCCATGTAAAGGAAATAGATTAACTTTTCTTTTGGGGGAACGTTCATGTGTGACAATACCTGTTCTTTCCAGACACTTAAAAATGTTTTTGGAAGGAGTACAGTGTCTCTTTAAAGACCCGTTGAGAGTCCAGCACAAGCCAGAAACAGTATTAAAACCTGTTTTTGTCTTTGCAGATTGCTGCATTATGTTTAGAGTTCCGTGTTTTCGAATAAAACCGAAAAACACCGAAAAACACGCGCCGGTAAACTTTTGGTAAATTCGGATCTATCGGATAAACTCCGAATTCGATGTGCCGGTATTTTGCAATTAAGTCAGACTATTTGTTCTTTAGAGGAGAGAGAGGTTGTGTTTTTGTAACAGTAAAAGCTATGGACTATAGAGATTGCATAAAATGTGGAAAGAGGGAGAGTTGAAACTTCTCTATTACTTCCTTTACCGCTCCACCTCGCGCTGGCGCGGGTAGGTTGATGGAATATGATGGAATGAATACGAGCTTCCCAGCTACTACCGCCAGGAGTTTATTGATTTTACGGTATTGACTGTCACCGAAGCAACACCTGTGTGCAACTTTTGTCATGGAACAAATTAGTATTGCCAGTGGCAATGGCATCAACGTCAAATTAAGCTGAATACATATTAATTAATACAAGCGCGTTTTTTTTTTGTTTTTTTTGCATACGCTTCTACCCGGGTATTATTTATTTATTTATTTATTTTTAATAGGAAACACTGCGAAATTAAAGGGATACTTCAACGAAATTTGAAATATTCCCGTCGTGTTCAAAAATAGGTTGAATATGGTCCACAATATCCGTAAATGACAATCGCACATTTGTATTTTGAGCCTGGTGGCTCTATTTTTCGTTATAAACGGCCCACTCTGGCAAGCGCTCGGAGAAGGCCCAGCGGAGACCACGTGACATCCAACGCAATCGTGACGTAGGTCGTCTCAGGACGAGCAAAGCTACGGCGAGGCTGACGTCAGGAGGATGGCCTAGTCGTTCCAGCCACCGAAGTGGCTGCTTTTGTACGAATTTTGAGTGACGGGTTAATCTTCTGTAATCTTGTAGGGGGACAATAGCGACTTCTGGGACACACAAAAGGCATTCTCGGGAAGAGCGTAGTTCCTCCTACCCCTCTTCTCTCGTCGTGGCCGGAGGCGAGACAACCTCCGTCACTAGCTGTCAAGGTTCCTAGACGGGCATTACAAACGAGGTGTTAGCGACATCCACCAGGTGCTCTTTGCTAATCGTTTAATTCGTTTTCAAATTGCTTTTCGTGACTTTTTTAACAAGATATTGGTGTGTTCGATGTGATGCTGCTTTTTTGAACACATATAGACCAAAAAATGAGCGCCGAAATTTCGTTGTAGTATCCCTTTAAACTCTGAATTTCGGAGAATTCAGAATAAAAAAAAAAAAAAAAACACTCCGATAAACTTAGAATTTTTGTCAAAAAATAACCTCCGGAAAACACTCCCCGCATTTAAAAAAAAATAAACTCCGAAAGCACGAAATCCTAATTATGATCGAGACGCCAAGCGTGTTGCAAATATAAAATCGAATCGAACAGCCAACCGTATTTGCAAATGATTCCGAGTCTGGAATGATCCGACACCGGTCCCTACAAACAAGTGCAAAAGTTACAAGTTACTTTTTCTCGTGCACAGGTGAAAACTAATGTCAGATCCGTCCACATTTTCAGAAATAAATATCCATACTAAGGGTCCTCACCCTTAGTGCCTATACTCGGGTCCTCACCACCTCCATAAGATTATATCAATGACAGTAGTTAATTGTGTGGAGATTTGAAACGTTATTATTAGTTCTCCTTTAAGGCGCGCTGTGCATTATACTTTGACAAAAACGCCCAATATTTGGGTGTAGGTCGAGACGTAATACATCAATTATTGATAAAAAAAAAAAAAACGCCGTCTGACGTCGTCCCCTGGTGCCTGCTCCAAGGCCCAGAAGGAGGTGCTTGTCACGATCTTTGATTAGCTCTTTAATAGGCTAATCGGTCGCACATAAGTGTTTTTTTTTTTTGTCGTTTAGAATATGTAGATTTAGTTATAACCATAAATAGACGATCTCTGCAGAGTCCACTTGAGTGCTCTTTTAAGACTACGAGTCCGGTGGAAAGTGCTTACTTAGGTAAGTAACCCGAGGGGTAAAATTTGGTGCAGGAGTATACTTTTTCTAAATAAAAAGCAACAAAGCGCCGATGTCTTGTTTGTGAGAGTGTCGCGCAGTGTGCAGTCAGTGGCAATGGCGACACTGCTTAGCGCTAGTCGAAAGGGGTAAAATACAGCACGGGGTGTCTCCGAGATGCCAAGCTATGAAACCGATTGCCACATTGCGATACAGGCAAATCGGCTGTGCATTCCAGCATGTATCTTAGCAGCTACACGAACCCGGGTGGGTGTTCCCCGAGTGGCTTTTGTGCGGCGCTGGCGTGATCGCCGACGGGCTCATATATTAGTGTACCCAAGTGAAAAGTTACCCTATAGTTCACAATTAACTTGTAAACTATTAAATCATCTAAAAAAAAACTCGCCATCTCCTAAAAAAAAAAAAAAAAGTTTTGCGCATTGTTCAAACGCCGCGCGAAGTAGTTGTTACAAGTTTCGGTTGCTAGAGGAAGAAGCGATACTTTTGGCGTTTGGAACGCGTGCGTCTTGATATGATAATATAAATCTACACTCTAAGAAATAAGGGGTGTATAGAGGTACACCCTTTGTCCCCTAATGTAACACCCCAAAACAGACCTTTGACGTGCAGTCCACAAACGTCGAACCGATGATACTAACTTTCAAGAGCGGCTTGATAGTCGACCGATACGACTTATTAAATACGCATTGAAGGCCATAGTAATACTATCAAGTTTTTTTTGGCCCTACTGCAAAACTTTACTATTTTTGTTTTCTAGTCCTTGATACGTACATTAGCTATTTAGTACGTTATATCCAACAGCTACCAAACCGCTCGTAAAAGTTGGTATCGCCAGCTCGACGTCAGTGGACTGAAAGTCCAAATGTAGTTTAGGGGTGTTACATACGGAACAAGGGCTGTGCACCCCTTGTCCCGTATTGAGCCATACAGCCCCTATTTCTAAGAATGTACTCTAATTTCCCACTTAAAGGGGATATTTAACAGTGCACGCTTCGCGAGGAGCCATACTTTCTTTTTTACTGCGGTTCTTGTGGCGAAAACCAATATAGGATCGATCTCCATTACATTGTCTGATTGTGATAAACACACCAGTACTTTTCCCACATTTAAAAACGTTCGCTTTTTTTTTTCTTTTTTTTTTTGCGCACAAGTCTTAGTTTTCAAAATGTCTTCTCAATATTTACACCACGAAGTAGAAAGCTGACGAGGCGAAGTTCTAAAGGTGGCGGCAGTCAGTCAGAGTAGCGAGAGCCAGAAGGCAATTGCGGTGCCACGCTTCGACCGATCGTATTTTTATTTATCCACAAACCCCTGGCTGCAACGTTTTAACCTTGTGATATATCTCCTGACAAGTCAGTTTGAAAATGCCCTCATACCCTCAGAATTTCAAGGTTTCGGTTATTGAAAACAAACAAACTTTCAGCGTCAAAGCAGAGTAGACTTGATGACTTCACACTCAAAACGCGATCACAAAAGAAAGACACGAAGTTCACCCAAACTGCAAGTCGGAAAGCTAGATCATGTGATAACGCGACCCCCCCTTATCCAAGCTGTGTCTTATATTATTTTGGAATACCAACCTCTTTCAGTTAAAAACTGGATTGTGTGTATGTTTATACAGCCTAGAACTTGGTTTGCCTCAACGGGCGACGAGTCTCCCAGCTGTAGATGAGAAATTTAGCCAGTGAAGTACAACCGCTAGCCTGGGTCTTTAACGAACACCAAGCAGTAGTGATACACGACCGCACGCCGGTACGATGCTCATCCAGATCGAAACGGGCAAGGGTAGCGATTGAGCCCAGGATCCTGGATTCTGCATCGCGAGCTTTCGCTCCACGTGCTCCGAGCTGGTGTGCACTAGCCCACTTGGCCACCTATCTCCCCCCACTCCCCCCTACTCAGTTCTACTGCAGAATTCCGTGTTTTCAGATAAATAAAAAAAAAATCTGAAAAACCTTGGCGGGCAGAATTTCTGTCAGTTCAGATTTATCCCAAAAAGTCGAAATTTTAAAATCACGGGAAAAAATATATATATATATATAAATATATATATTACAAATAAATATAGCAAGAGCACAGGGTTAGTGGTCATGAGGAGAGGCCCCACTGGAGTTTTCTTTCAAATCTCGGACTAAGTGACAAAAAGGGCGTTGTCCTGAACGAACCTTGACGAGCCCAAAACTCGCCAAGGTTCGTTCAGGACAACGGGTGATGGTACCTCGGGATCATGACCCCAAGCCATTGTTTAGGTTTCTAGTGTGGGCCATACTATATGTGCGCTTCTTAGAGAAAGGAGGGGTATTGTTTTTAGCGCTGAACCCATATATTTCAACGGGATTCCGAGTCAAAAGGTCCAACCAGACAAACAATCCAACCCGTCAAAAGATCAATTATCGGACCTCTTGACTCGTTTGACCTTTTGACGCGCTGGACCTCTAACCCACATTGGATCTCGTGACTCTTGTTTGACGAGTCCGGACATCCAACGCTTTTTTGACTCGATGGACCTTTTGACTTCGTCTCCAATCACCGGGAAAGAGGGGAAGGGCTTTAAGAAAATCGGAACAAGAGGAGGAAGGAATGGAACAAAGGAAAGCAAAAATACGATGAATGACGACTTTTAGGTGGCAAGGAGGATCGTGACGGTAACTGCAGTGCAACGTTGTGGAATTCCGCAAATAAAAAGAAAGCAACAAAAAAGAGGAATATGGGAGAAGAGGATACAGTGACCTGGGGGGCGAGAGGTTTTGGGATCCTGAACAGTGTCGAACCGATATTTGTATCGGTTCGGTTCGGTTTCGATTTCACGACTTTCGGTTCAGTTCCAGTTCAGTTCCAGGGACAAAATATTCGAACCGGTTCGAACCGGTTTGAACCGCTAAATTGATAATATATTTTTCGCCCTGTTTTGGCAATAAGCACTGTTTCAACCGTTAAACAAGGAAGTATATAGCTTTTTGCCATTCGTAGTCCACATTTATTTTCAGGTGCCAAAAATAAGAAATTACGTTTTCCAATTTCGACGAAACTGTAAAAGAAAAGCTAGATTAACATAAAAAACGTATTTACACGACTCAACATCTATTTGTTTACCTCAGTCGCAGTAGCATATACAGGGTATTTCTTTTTAAGCTTAACAGACTTGTTTAGAAACAAACAAACGTGGAAGCTCTGGTTTTAATCAGAAAGTTTTAAACGTTTCATTGGAGGATTTCGTGTTGACGAGTACATATATCTCTTGTCAAGAACTGAAAATAGCAAAGTCGAGATGGGCCTATTGCCGAAACGAGTCAATCAATGGTTCAACGATCCGAAATCAATGCATGAGCATGTTTCAGCTTACAGCAACAGAAATTGAAGGTATCTTTCCAGCTACATTATGTACTAACTTTGAAAATAAGAAGAATCTAGTCGCGTTGTGACGGTCAACATAAATTCACGGCTCTCTGGAATCGCGCAGGATATCGCGATTCAGGAAAACCGATAGAACTAACTTTTCGACAATTTCCAGCCACAGCCGGCAGCGGAAATGAGCCCTCAACTAAGTGTTGTAGATGATAAAATCGAGTCAGTGTCACACTTCCAAATATTAGTATTAAGACAAATTCAGTTACAAAAAAAATTACAAGCTGAAACAGCAATTATCACGAGAAAACTTGCACGCACATTGCGAGCATACCCCATGTTCATCGGCGGTACAGCGTTCGGCGCGCGCTCCATTCACAAAATGTTCCGAGCACAGTCGAAAGGATATGGAATTGAGGAAAAGTCTTTTCGTTTTACGGACGCAACCTTCCGCCGCTGGAGATCGGGTGAGGGGCCCTCCGGAGCTTTCTGCGGTCGTCTGTTTATGTTGTTATATTGCGTAGTAGGTGCAACTTAATATGTATACAAAGTTTTAGATTACAAAGCCGTTTATTAAGCAGATGGCAATAGAAATTTATCGGGACTATTTTCTCCTGGAAGACAATCCCCCATTCCCTGCCCATCGCTAAAACTTGACCAATGGAAATGCTGCATCTCGCGGTGAAAGCGAACGTTATTATTGCAACCCTTTTTAAGCTTTTTGTAAATTAGAGTTTGAGAAAAACGTAAACTGATCGTGGTGCGGGAAACATAGTCCGCAGTTATCGCTCCAAAACCAGCGAACTATGTTTTCTCCCCGCAAGCTCGTTGCTAGGGGGTGATGCGTCGGCGCGTCGGCTCGTCTGCTTCCCCGGGCGTCTGCAGGCGTGTGTTTGCGGGACACGTGTTCCTTCTTCCCGTGGATCCCGACTCCGAAACCAGCTTTGCGATTCTTCCACGTCAACGAATCAAACTTTTCCTTGTCATCTGTGGAATGCGATTGCGTGCTGCAGTAGCAGCGCGACGGTGCGGTGCGACGAACGACGACTGCCGAGCACAAAGTCCGGGCCCCTTGACGACAGTCCGCGCGTGTTCGAGAGATTCCTCCGCGGGTCGGCGGTCGGCGGTCCGCGGTCGGTCGGCGCGAAGGATTCCGCGTTGGTGACGCCGGAATCCTTCGCTTGCTATTGGCTGACGCGTAAAGAGATGCCCCTCCCGTTTTCCGGGGTCATCTCAGAAAGGGGGGCATGCCAGGGACTTTGATAGCAATTTTGATAGGGAAATCTGCCACGCATGACTGTCATTTTATGATTTTTGGGATCCTTAGGGCCTGCAGATTGAGTTACCAAAACGCTCCGGAGGGTTTCATGCAAGCGACATAGGTCCTCGGGCAGTATTCGAAGCTTTCTTCCGTCATTCGGTCATCGGGACACCATTCCTCGGTGTCCCGATGACCAGAGGACTGTCGTTATCGAAGCCCGTGGCTCTAATTAAGTTTGGGAGCTTAAAACAGAGAAGAAAGCGCGAACGAAGTTCGGGCAATGCACACACCCAAGACCGGCGAAACCTGTCATCCGGAACTTTCACTCTTTCTAACGCACCAGCGATGGGGGAGAGCGCCGGTAGCCCCTTCACTTCGTCTCTCTCGCCCTGAAAGTTTTGCACGAGTGGTAACTTTTTTTTTTCTTTTAAAATTACTTATTTTGTGGACGCTCATCAAGGTTATAATTAAAATCATTTGTCTATTTTCAACAAAAAATAATAATAATAATAAGTTTTATTTCATTATTCGACTTATCAGGAATATTATCTCCTTATATTATGTCCACCTAGCCGTATAACTAACCTGCACACACCGCATTAGTGTAGCTTTCACGGCTTTTTTTTTCAAACAAATCTGTTAAGCCTAAATAAAAACACACTGTATTTTATGTGAATCGAAAGGCTATTAGCCTGGTAGGTCACCTAAAATAGCCGTGATTGGTACAACTCCGCGTAGCAGTATTAAAAGTTGAATCCTGGTTGTGCTCTTAACCTTCCCTTACAAAAACAATGTTTATTGTTTTTATCTTATCCACATTTTAAAGACTCTTTCGACTTCCCATCCTGCAGTCACGTCGTATCGAGAATTATCGATGGACTTTTTATAGACTTTCTCTCAACTGAAATCCATAAAGTAAAGACGGGTAGGAATGCTGTGTAATATATATCGCCCGTCTAAATAGGCATTCTATCACCACATTTTTTTTACAATTTCAATCCACTGGAATTGATCAAATAATAAGACGCAGTGCGAAGAAGCGACATCACACCCAGTTGGAGCACTCTTGCAAAGGCTTCTTTTTTTGACTGTGTCAAATAATTATCGCCTCTTGCACCACTTCATAGACAGCTTTATAGCTGCAGTTCACACACCCCAATAAACCACACTTCGTAAATATTATGTGCGAAAAAGAAGCAACACACTTGTAATATTTTTACCTTCTGGGATGGTCCTCGTTCAAGGGATTGTTTTTCAAGTATTTTTCAAGTATATATACATATCTGTGGATTAGTCAACACTACTGAATTACAAGTGTTATGAGTGTTGCATGGCGTGTGTATTTGTGATATCTGCATATGCGCACGCAGCATGTGGCGAGTGCATGTTTCCAGGGATGTATCGTAATAAACTAAAATTAATATTAAATAAAATTGCGAAAAACTTATTTATTGTTGTTAGAAAAGGCAAGGAAGAAGAAAACGGTTTTGACAGCAGTCCAGCTTTTTCAGACCTCCGCATTTTTGGTTGTTTCTCACTCAATCTTCGTCATCCCTGCATCCCCAACTAACCAAGAGGCCTCTACAACGTCTTCTGCCTCGTTCCGGGGTGGGTAACCACTTGGGCCGGCGGCCGATCATGCCTAACGCCACCCAAGACGACGCTGACCAGAACACGGATCAGAACAGCAACTTGAGCCCTAACATCGAAGCCACCATCAGTAAGATTCCTCCAACTACGGACAATGACCCAATCATAATGGACGCCCAGGATTCTCCGGACGGCGAGATTCTGAACTCAGATGCTGCTCTTGACGACGGCGGTGAATGGTATCCAGCCCGTGCTCCCCGAAAACGTCGGTACAAGGAAACATCCAGTCAAGACTCGGAAAAGGACGCCCCTCGGACCGAAAGCCTCACCGTGACATTTGTGCCAACAAAAGAAGGTGACCGAATCAGCAGTCTGAGCAGCCTAAAGCTGTCAGACGGTTTCGAACTTCTGTGCCCCGAGTGCATTGTCCAAATCCGGCCAAATGAGCGTCTGAACTTAATTGCCGTGGATGTGAGAAATGGATTCACCACAAGAGCACTGCTCAAATGCACACGGCTCTGCGGACTTCCAGTGAAAGCGTACGAGGGCCTTGCAGGTCCCACAGTCGAAGGTGTGATCAAGAACGTCGACGTATCACTTCCCCAAACAAAAATTGCTGGACGACTGCAGTCTCATACGGAGATCGCTCGAGTACGTCGTTTCGGCTCCTCTGAGTGCGTATGGATCACCTTTCGTGGAAGCAAGCTTCCAAGCCATGTTCTTCTTGGGCGAGTCCGGCATCCAGTGATGGAATTCCACCACCGTCCGACTCAATGCTACCGGTGTGGAGGCTTCGGACACTACGCTGTCACGTGCAAGCGTTCCGTTGCTTGCAGCCGATGCGGTGAGAAGCATCCAACAATTGACAAAAAAACAAAACAGAAATGCACCTCCACGTCTATCAAATGCGTGAACTGCGGAGGACAGCATGAGGCAACATCTCCAAAATGCCAGAAATGGAAGAATGAACGAGACATTCTTCACTACTCGAAGGTGAACTCTGTTGATCTCCGGACTGCTCGAGCAGCAATACAGAAACCCCAAAGTAATCCCACGGAGGACGGCGCTTCGACCCTTTGCCAAAAAGCTCTGGTGACGGTGACCACAAAGAAACACATCGCGCCCGAGAAAATTGCTGTTCCGGAAGCTAAAGGAGTTGTTCCAGCATCATGCGCTTCAACATCCGCATCAGCATCCGTCACCGGCACTACATATTCAATGATAGCAAAAGAGATTCAACAGTCGTCCCGCACTCTACCGAAGTCCCCTCCACAAAAGCAGGCTGTTACACCCAGCAACGACCCCATAACGGAGAAAATGGACTGCGATACTCACCAAGCAAATCCGCCTTCTCAGGAGAACATTTGCAATCTCAAGCCTCCAACAACGAATGTCACAAATCCAAAGCCATCTTCGTTACCGACTCCAGATGTGGACTGGCTGTCCATTACCAAAACCGCTGCACATATGGCATGCTCTTTTCTCGCACCCCTACAAACACCAGGGGCATGTGGTCTACAATGGGTGGTCCAATTCGTCATTGACCAGTTGGACCGCTATTTCACCAAACAACAGTGAGCCAAGACGGAAGATGTCGAAAGCCCCAAAGTAGAAAACCTAAACTACCCACTGTGCTCCAATGGAACGTACGCAGCCTTAGATCTCGCCTTTCTGACCTACGCCAGCACCTTCTGACAAACAAAATAGACATTCTGGCACTTCAAGAGCTACGTATTCTTCTTGAAGACTGCAGACTTGGGCCATATGTGATATACCTAAGTGCATCAAAACGAAACGACGGCCGGTCTCGGGCGGCACTATTTGTCCGGGCAAGGATTCATCAAGAACCCCTAGACCTATCCTCAATCGCAAAAGGAGCAGCGGAATACGTCGGTGTGACAGTTCGCTAACTCTTCTCTATCATTAGTGTCTACGTTCCTCCAAACGTCTGCTGGGATCCCGAAGAGCTACGAGAGATAAAAAATGTCTCTACGGGGCACCTTGTTATATGTGGAGATTTTAATGCCGATAACGAGCTATGGGGAGACAGGCAGACTACTCGACGAGGAATTCAGCTGGAGATTGTAGCATCGTCCTTACACCTTCAAGCGCCAAATGACGGAACTGAAACCTTTGTAAGACCGGGAGTAAAACAGAGTGTCTTGGATCTCACTTTTGTTTCACCGAATATAACAGCAGATTGGAATGCTCAACCCGACACATGGGGAAGCGACCATGTTCCCATAATAATCACTTCACCAAGACCTCCGACGCCAATGTACAAAGAAGTACGCGTCACCAATTGGGATGCATTTAGGGCTCACATGGAAGGACATGCGGTTAACCTTGCGGGAGACCCATCCTCTGCAATCGCTCACGCTGTATCCCTGGTTACGAAAACGATCCGAGTTCCTATCACCCGTCCTAGTTCCGACCTCACGTACCTCAAACTGCGGGCGGCCCGGAGGAGAGCCCAGAGGCGAGCTCGCAGAACGAACGATCCCGCAGATTGGATAAGGCACCGACAACTTGATGCGGCTTTCCGCCGGCACACATCCCGGCTCCAACGGCACCAATGGGACCAACTTTGCTCTTCCTTTGGATTAGCGTCAGGTATCTCACGTGCATGGAAGATGGCTCAGACACTATCATCGAGAAAAATGCCAACTCATCTAATTGCAGGTCTAGCAATTGCTATTGGCCATACAATGCAGGAGACGGCTGAACTACTTGCTGACGCCTTCGCGACACCCATTCCACTACCTCCAGGTTACCAGAGTGGTAAGGAATCCAGTGCGAATAGTAGAAGCTGGCCTCCCCTTGCTCTCGATTCAGACTTCACGATCTCAGAGCTTGAATTCGCATTGCGTCGGTGTCGACGGAAAAGTGCTCCAGGACCTGATGGGGTAACTTATCAGGCACTACGAAATCTTGACAGATCACAGTACTCGGCCATACTGGAGGCATTTAATGCTATATGGCGCACAGCTAAGATTCCTGAGGCCTGGTTAACATCTACTGTTGTGCCTATACGCAAACCAGGAAAACCAGCACAATCACTAGACTCGTACCGTCCCATCTCGCTTACAAGCTGCGTAGGAAAGCTCATGGAGCGACTTGTGTTACGTAGGCTAACCTGGTATATAGAGACTATAGGTGCGCTGCCTGATGAACTTTGTGGATTTCGCGCTAAACACTGCAGTGCCGATGCAATTGGCGACCTAGCGTCCACTTTAGAGGAGGCACGAGCATCTCACCAGACAGTGTATTGTGTGTTCCTAGATTTACACAAGGCATTTGACGCTTTACCACATGCAACAATTCGCCAGCGGCTACGACATTTCGGCATTACAGGAAGATTGTACAGCTACGTGTGCGCCTTTCTTACAGGAAGATCCTTTTTCGTACGAGTTCCTGGCGCCGTCAGCAGCCGTCGTTCGGTGACACAAGGTGTTCCTCAGGGCAGTGTTTTAAGTCCTTTCCTCTTTAACCTTGCTATGGCCGCCCTTCCGTTTTCTCTGAAAACATTGCCCAAGTCTCCTGCAGCTCTGCACATCGCAATATACGCTGACGATGCAGCACTCTGGTGCGTCGGTCCTTCAAGGGCTTCAAAACGTATCGGCTCACAGCTGCAAAGAGCACTTGACGAGGTTGTGAAGACCACAGAAGACCTCGGGCTCACTCTTTCTGTCACAAAAACCGCGTTTCTTTGCTACCGTCCCAACGGAACACCCATCCAACCCGTAGCTAATGCTCCGAAGATAAGTAACATCCCTCTTCAGCATGTTACGACTCAACGATACCTGGGCGTCCTGATCGACAACCACGTGACCTGGCGCCCTGAAGCAAAGCGACTACTCATCCAGTGTCGTCAGCTGATGGGAGTTCTTCGCTGCTTCCGACGAAGGAACTCGGGCCTCTCTCCACAGGGACTTCTAGCTCTGTACCGTGGACTAATCCTCTCAAGAATACTTTACGCTGTACCACTACTTAACCTTGGCAGACCCCAGATACAGCAGTTGGAGCAATTTCATCGATGCGCGCTGCGACTGTGCCTTGGGCTTCCACGATTTTCTGAAAATGTAGCGACGCTAGTTGAGGCAAGAGAAAACCCGATCTCGCTTCACAAAAGAAAACGAGCAATGCGCCATCCAGTGCGACTCCAAGACGCCTCGTCGACGACATCTCTTCTGTCCAAACTCCGCTCGCGGCCGCTATCCTGCCTTGGAACTGTCACAATAGAATTCGAGGACCAGATCGGACCACCCAAAAGGCGATTCCCACCGACACCACCCCGCACAACCTTACCACCGTTGAATGTGACCGGTACTCTACCGTTCTTCCAACGAAAGTCATCTGTCGCTCCCATCGTAGCTCGTTCCCTCGCTGTGGATCACCTAGATAGATGGTATAAAGGCTGGCTACATGTCTTCACTGATGGGTCGACTAAGCCCGAAACAGCAACATCTACAGCGGCATTTCTGATCCCGTCCATGGCGGTGCAGCAAGCTGGTAGGCTTAATTTTCATACAACGTCAACAACTGCGGAACTAGTAGCTATCTGTAAGGCTCTTGAGGCGCTGCTTGTACTTGAGCCTCAAGCGGCAGTTATACTAACAGATTCCAGAAGCGCCCTTTGTCATCTTGAAAATTTGGAAGATGCTCCACCACTCGCACAGGAAGCCGCCCATGTAGCCCGCAAAGTTGAAGCCAAGGGATGGAGACTGGCATTTCAATGGATTCCATCTCACTGTGGCATTAAAGGTAACGAGCAGGTGGACCCTCTGGCGGCTAAGGCTCATGGCCAGGAGACCCCAGAATACTTCATCCCCCGATTCAGTGAGGCCAAGCGTCTTGTCCATCTGATCACACGAATGGGGCATCCTCATGACGGTGTCGCTTCTGGCAATGCTCCTCCTCCCCTACCGGAGTCGAAACTCAGCCGAAAGGAGTCTAGCCTTCTGCATCGCCTGAGAGCGGGCTGCCCGTTTACGGCAAAAACGTTGCACAAGATTTCACGCAAAAATAGTCCGAATTGCGACAGCTGCGGGACCCTGGAGGACACCGAACACGTGTTATGGTCGTGTCCAAAATACAGCAGCGCTCGAACTATGCTTCACACTGCCCTGCAAACATCCCGCACGTCGGTGACAACGCCCCGCCAACTGATGTTCCCGAACGGGGGCAAGCGCCTCGCAGAACACACTTTTCGAGCACTTCTAGAGTTCCTGGAAGCAAGTGGCCTCGCAACTCGGCTGTGACGCCATTGCTTTCCGCCACGATTTAGTACTTTTTGCTGCAGATACTTGTAAGAGTACCCGAATTTCTCTTCCAGTGTGAGCATGTGTAGTTTACAACGCGGATGAAACTATACGCCACCCGACTTTTATGCCGCTTGGTGTGACACTTCGTGTGTCCAAACCTTTTATCCGGTGTATCCTAACCAGGGTTGTAAAGTACCTAGGTACAAGTAACTGTAAATCGGTATCTAGGTACTTTTGTTGTACCTGAGGTACAAACCTAGGTACTTTAATTTCTCAGTATCTGTATCTGTATCTTAGGTACATTTTCCAGTAACTTGTAACTAAGTGAAGTTATTTTTTACAGGTACTTTCTATTCACTTCGTCAAAATCGTAGAAAATACAATATAACATATAACTGTAAATAAATTATAATTACAGTCGTAAAGCACGTGGTGTTTCCACTCAATAAATCAAACTCAAATTTTGCACTTCACAAAACTGAAAATGTTTGTGAAGAAAAAAAACTGGGTGTACGATTAACCTTCGCCTTTAAGAGTTGAAGGCGATAGGGTTGCATGGCCTTCTCAATCGCTTCTCATGCTCTTGAGTCACACAACGACCTAGTTTTTATGATACAACATTCCCGGCGCCATTGAGGAGCTTTTGCCAGTGCTTTGGATGCCATTTTACCCCGCAAGGTTTATTTATGTGTTTGCTCGGCACGCGCTAACAACACTCGATGCGATAATGCCTTTACCCTGACACAAACAGACATCGAGGCACTCTAATGACGGCAGGATCGCAGTGCCATTCCCAAGCCCTCCGTTGCCTAGTCGGTATCATGTCTGGCTCGCAGCCGAAGGGTCGTGGGTGCAATCCTGCGTAAATTCTTCAAATATTTCTTTAAGGCAAATGAATTAGTTTATCAAGTGGGATCATTTGAAACATTCTGCGACCATTAATTCGTATGTCTTTAACCACCTTCATTCCACGCGTGACGTCACGCTTCACATGAGCGTTGTGGGTTGTTTGAAATTCCCGCGCGAAGTCATGTGGCTGTGACGTCACGACCCTATCGACCATTCAGGAATTTTCCGTCACGCCACCGACACCACCGACATCCGACGGATTTTCTGTGACACGAGCTCCTAAACGCGCTCGCGTTACAATATTCTCTTCCTTCCTAAAAACGAAAGAAAAAACGTGAAAGCTTGAAGACTTTCGCGCGTCGTTGCGTTGCGAAGGTTAGGTGCGTGTGCACTCGACTCTTCGTTTCTCCATGCGGCCGACGTCTTCAGGGCTCGCCGATGGCTTCGATGCCAGTGCTGGCGCTGAAGGGCAAGCCACGTCAACAAGCGAGTTTGAGCGGGACGTCGTAAACAGTGGAAGCTGTGTCCTCGGTGAGCCAATTGGATCGTGAGAGTAAGGCACGTGAGGACTCCACTCCGATCTGGACATCTGTGCAGCGCCGTCACGTGCCTCGCTCCAGTGACCTTATTGGCCCCCCGGGCCCTTCTGTTTTGCCATGTGTTAACTTCTACCGAGTTGGAGGCTCCTCCGGTGGCTGTTTCTCGCCGACTGTACAGTACACCAAACTTGCTCCGACAAGAAGTCTGGACTGTTTCAAGCTCATGCCGCTGCTGAAAAGCGTCTTCTTAAAATTCAACACAGGGCTTTCAGCGGCGGTGAAGCGCGTTTTTAGCGTAGGAGGAACAATTGCTACCAAACTGCGATCGAAGATGTAGGATGAACATTTCGAAGAGTCCTGATTCTGAGGTCAAATCGAGCACTCAAGTGAAAAAGGCAAAGTCTTCGAAGGCTCTGGTGAGCGTTTTGCGTTACTTCTCCCATTGACACCAATAAAGCACGTTTATCAAACTTGTTTTTGTTTATATCCCAGTATACAAAGGATTTATTCCAATAATAATGTGACAAATTTGAGAAAAATACTTTACGTGAAAATAAAAAAAAGTACCTTTGAAGTAACTCTACCTGTACCTAGGTACATTTTTAAGCAAGTAGCTAGATACGCACCTAGGTACATTTTCGTATGAGTAACTGTAACTGTATCTTAGGTACATTTTTGAAGTAACTTTTACAACCCTGATCCTAACTCACTCCGCACATTCTAAGTTTTTTCGTTTTTTTTTTCCCTTTTAACGTGGTTTTAGGCATCCCCCCTCCCTCCAATTCTGCAACTAACTATTTGAATATCTCAATATGCCACCACTATCAAAATCAACCTTCCCCTTCTCCTCCCTCTTCTTTCACTCCTCTCTCCCCAGCCCGTGCGAGTCTTTCCCCCGTTATGGGTGGATAATATTTACGCACGGGCTTTTCCCATTTTCACGATTGTCATTACAACAACAACAACAACAACAACAACATGTTAGAAAAGGGATGGAAACGTTCCTATAATTTCTATCTGTTTTTATACTATTTCTATATGGTCTATATACACCAGGCTCTATAAAATGCCTACAAAAAAAACGGCCAAAACGTTATAGACAGTCAATCAATCAATGTTTATTTTTCTCATGTGCTAACCAACAGCTCGAAAGCCTACTGGGTTAAGCACACACAATTGAAATACACACAAAATACAGAGTTGACAAAATAAAGAGTTGTGAAAAAAAACATGCGAGCACACAAACATGTATCGATGCCAATTAAAAACACATGCATCAAAATGATCGTTCTCCAAAAGACAGATTTGTACTAAAAATATTGACGTCAGTAAATTGCGTGTTTAAAACATGTTGGATACGCGAAACCGGTGATGCGTTTCGAATGAGGTCTGAGTAAAATACTCTAGGATTTCTAGAGTTCGTTTTAAGTGGAATGCAAAAGTGAACACAGGTAAGGAGAGTAGGTCTGTCTATTGCATTATGAATTAGCCTATGTAAAAACTGAACATCCCGAATAGACCTTCTTTTACATAAGGTGCCCAATGTTAATTTTGCTCAAATCGAATTATATTCATAAAAACACTTTCTTCCAAAATATATGTCGTAAATGATGCGCACAAATCGCTTTTGTACATGTTCTATACTTTCACTTGCTGTTATAGATATGCAGTTCCAGACTACAGATGCAAATCTAGTTTCGAACGCATATGGGTACTATATAATCTCAAAAGACAGTGATGAGTGATAAATGGTCTAGTTAAGTGAGACATTATTCCTAGCGTGCGTAATGACTGGCTAATAATGGAGTTTACATGAGAAAGAAAAAAAAAAGGGGGTCGTCCACAGGAACACCTAGGTCTCGCATCTGCGTGGTCCGACAGATCGTTTCATTTTCCAGAACATATACATAGGCTAAATTGTGACGCTTTCTCGACAGCGACATGACTTTTGTTTTGCGCGGATTTAAGAAAATACTGTTAGAACTGCACCATCCTACCACTGAACGAAGATCGTCCTGCAGCAAAGTACAGGCAGTGACTGAGGTGACCCCCCCCCCCCCCCCCCCTAACCACTTCACGTCACCTGCGAACATAAGTAATTGAGAGTGTTTTACGGACGACACCCCAAATCATTTATAAAAATAAGAAACAACAAAGGTCCAAGGTTTGAGACCTCTGCTGCGTCGCGCGATGACAGCGCAGCACAGGTTGGTTGCACTATCTCTCCACGGGGTGCGGTGCCGCCGGGGCTCAGTTGCGCTCCGATAGCATACCGAAACTTAAAAACCCGTCGAATTAGTGCGGTTTTTCAGAAAGCCATAAAATGCTTCGCGTGCCTTCTATCGTTCTGCAATTTGTTGGTTTAGTGTTTTTCGACGAGGCTGAGCAATTTTCTAATTGAAACCATGCGCTTAAACACAATATTAAAAAAGTTAATTACGCAAAAATAATTAACAACCTAATTATTTCGGACTTTAATAATTTCCCTAAATGGGCCCCTGGCCCAGGACCAAAAAGACAAAAGCCGTTTTTTGTTGCGATGAGTGGTTTTCGCAGGAGCGATTTGGCCTGTCTGAAACACCCTGTATATTGTGAAATCTAGTTTCTGAAATAGGTTTCACAATATATATGATGACGACGCTACTGAGCTAAAAACAATAGTATTTTCAAAATGGCACAAAATTTTCAGAAGAGGCCCTTTCAGTCTACTTTTTTATACAAACGATTATGTGGCAATCACCACGCTTGCTTTCCTGACCAACATTGATTACACTCAGCACCTTGATGCAGGCGAATGATTATGCGGAAAAGAGTGATCAAAATTGTTCACTCTAATCTATACGCACCTTCGTATTCAGATTAAATCTGGCCTCAAATAGCGCGTGCCCAATTAAAGTGTTTCGGCATAGCTTGGCGTTTGAGGTTCGTTCTTGACAAGATGCTGGCCAATTCAATTTTTAAATAAGCATCATCCTTGCTAATCAGTGATTTTTTTGTTAAATAGAACTGACAAGTATTTCAAACTCTACTCGACATTGCAGCTACTTAATTGGCCACTTTCTGACGGTCTGCTTGCGTTATCGTCATAGTTCCGGCACGCTCCCCTTTGTACTTTATTTTTTTTCAGCACATGCACAAAAAATTGTTGCTCATCACATAAAAGAAGCAATAAGAGACCTCCATTAGATTAAGAAACTAAATATGTGTCAGGGAAAAGGTTATTTAAATCAGGTTCAAAATCAAAAAATAATTTTACGGCTCTTCCGAATCATTATTAGATGCGCCTATCGAGAATAAAAACACCAGAAAAAATTTTCAGAGCATATTGAAGGTAATTTGGGGTGCATTTACTTATGATGTATATTTTTAAGGTGATCGGCTCTTTATTTATGTAGTCACATATTTATTGAGTAGTTAAATGTATTCATCTTGTCATCAATAAATGTGGCTGTATGAAGTTCACGCAACTGCTTGAGACCGACGCGGGAGGACGATACTCCAAAATACACCGTGCTGTTGAGGCTTTTTTATTCGCTGTTTGGCAGTGTTAAATACCGGATCGCGGAGTGGGCTAACATTATTGTGCTCACATAAGAGATCGAAATGTAAATGCACGAAATGTGAAGGAAGAGAGATAATAAATGGCATTGTTCTAAATAATCCCATACGCAATTAACGGTTTACGACAAAAGGAAATACATAGAGATGCATGCAATGATCGATATTCCTAATTACGCATAAAGAGTGCGAAAAAACGAAAATATGATTTCTAACATCAGATTTGGACTTCGGCTAACACGATCTCGAAGCTTGGCAAAATACCGAGTCGGGAAGGGGAGGGGCGGGGGGGGGGGGGGGGGGCGCTAAGATTATATTTGGTTTTAAGTGCAGTTGTTTTGGGCCATCACTGTATTACTATGTGCTTTATTAGTCATGAACGCTCTAACATTTTATTAGGCTGCCGCATATCATCGAAAGACTGCTATACATACTGCGCAACTTTACAATATGGACATCCACTTTTGCTAGTGTTGAGAACATCGCATTTCACCAGGAGACTTAACTAGTGCCACTAAATAAGCTACGCTTCAGAGTAACGCCACTTGCCCATAGTGTGTCTTAAAATCATGGTTGCCAGTTATTTGAAGGTTTATCTTAAATCACAGGAAATGCTTTTCCGTCCTCTACAAATGTTTCAACAGTTCGCGACAGAGCAAAGCAATATTACATGAGGGTCCTAACATCGAATCTAATTCTGAGGAAGTCGCACTTCCGAATCATGACGATCGGCAGTTGCGTCTGCTTTGCACAAGCACCAAAATGGCGGCGCCAATAACATTGACGGGGAACAGCGTGCCAATACTCTGAGCGCAGCTCACCTAGTGGCTCTAGACTGAACTGTTTAACATGGTTTGCACATGACGTCATCGCACCATATGCTGGTGGTCATTGCGATTTGTTCTTGCTGAGAAAATCAAGTCAGCTGGTGGAAAATGCACGCTGCAGAAGGTCCATGCTCAGTGCAAGGCATGTATTCAAGAGTCATAAATTACTTTTGCTTGATGCAGCGGCGAGAGGAACAGCTTGAGCGCCTGCCACCACGTCAACGCGCATTCTGGCAGGAGTGTTTTTGCAAACAAAGCAGTGCCCCGGACCACGCTTTCTACTCTGTGCCGAAGATGCGGAGCAAAAAAAACCTTTACAACACAATTTTTTTTAAGCTTTCCTTTTTTTTTTCGATGTTTTTCCAGGAAATACTTTTTATTCCTCAAGGACTGGCTTTTCCGTTTGGGGTTTTTAATTCGACGATTATATTTGTGCAATTTGCAAACAGTAATCCCCCACTTCTTTTATTTTGCACCCAGAAACTGTGAAGTTTAAGCAAAATACTGAGATTGTTAAGGCTTAGGTAAGAACTTGAGAACGACACTCCTGTGAGACTCCATCGTTTGGCTGTCCCTCTGAAACCAATCGGATCTTCTTTTATTTTTTTTTTTTTTTTAGGTATCTTTGCAGTACAAACTTGTAGTTCTGTTTATCTTCAGAGAGATAATTCACGCGGAAAGCTTAATTGTGAGTCGGCATGGAACACAACTTGCACTCAATGTCCGTAAAGTTGTTTCTTTCCTCGAGAACCACACTCCTTATAACGTTTCCATCTCTTATCAGTACCGCCATGTTCTCCAAGTATTGTGTCTCGCACATCTTCCTGGAGCTTGAGAAATCTTACGGCTGTCTTCTGTTCCATCTCTCTCTTTCTCTGCAACGTTAGCTCCGATAAATGTCGGGGCTAACTTAATTTTCGCGAGGACTTAATTTTCGCGAATTTCGCGAATCGCCTACAATTTGCGAAAAATAGGACTAACGAACAATTCCGGTAATTCCGGCACAAAGTAAACCGTACTTCCTAAGCGTCATATACTAAATCGTACATATGTATATGCACTGCATATCTGCTTGACATAAGAAAATATGACAATTACATGTCAAGTTCGGTATTTTAAACTCAAAGCCGAAAGCGAAAGGCCCCAGAGGAATTCTCTAACGATCTGCATTCCCCCGTATTGGGAGGAAGTAGGCGCCGTGCGCGCACTTGTGGATACGGACTTCGAAGTAAACTTTTTTAAGTACACTACTCCAAATTTTATTAATGTTTATGGTTGGATATTGAGGTAACTGCTAACGATAAATAGAAAACCTTACATAGGCCAAAATTCTGCTCAGCAGAGCGCCTGTGCGAAGTCCCGTTCAAAACGCTCATAGCACGAGATTCGAGTCTTAATAGCGGCCATACAAACAATATAATACCATTTCTGTTGGTAGCTTCTGATATAATTCTATATTAACTAACTGAGAATAAAAATTTAAAAAAAATAAAAAGTGCTTTTTTTTAATTGACTCTAAACTTGCTAGTTTTTTTCAAAATTTTCGTTTTTCAGGCACATGTAGCGCATTATATACGGATTTCAAAATATTGAAATTATACTCAAAAGAAAGAGCTTAAATGGAGCTTTACGGTGATATAAAGATCATAAAAACATGTTGATTAGGTCACACAGCACAGCTTGCTGAACTTCGTCAAATATCCTCGCAGAGACGCGGTTTGACAAATAAAAAGAATAAAGCTCTACGCACTCCGGAGTGCGCTTCGGACGGAAATGGCTATACGCACTCCGCTAATCTCGTATAAAAAGAATGGTCACTAGCAGTTCTCTAAGCGGTGGCATAGAGAACTGCTAGTTGTTAAGGTGTCTGCTTCGTACGCATGTGGGCACGAGCTCGATCCGCGGTAAGCCGACTTTTTTTTTTTTTTTTTTAGTTTTCTCGAACATTTTGTTTTGTCGAGGCATTGGGCGATATTTACATTTCTTTTTTTGCGATGAACACTAAAATGTCGTTGTCGACGAAACTTCGCAGAACTAAATGGTATGGGGACCCCTTTCCGGCGGTGCGATCGGGGCAGCGGGCCTTGGGTTGCCGGCTGGACGCCGCGAAGCGGCGTGTACTGGTTAAGTTTTGTAATTAGCAGCCGCATACTGTCGCCGCGAAGCGGCGTGAACGCAGGCGAGGGGCTGTGTTAACGAGCTCACCAGTGATACACGCGTCGTCCGAAAAGGGTGGCCCGAGCGGCATGAGCTTTCCGAGGAGTGCGTATAGCCATTTCCGTCCGAAGCGCACTCCGGACTGCGTATGGCTTTACTCAATAAAAATATCATTAAAAATGTTATGACCTAGATGCTTAATTAGCATGAAAAAGCCTATGTCTAAAGTGTTCCCAAAAAGTTTTATTTATTCAGTGTAAAAAGTAAGGAAAGGGGATGAAGTGAAATATGACACCCCCGATAAGCTGGAGAAAAAAAAACGGTCCATAACTTGAAAACAAAAAATCCGACAACCTTGCCGTTTGCGTTTTCTTTTATTATAGGAATTGCCCCAAAACATATAATTTTTTCGTCAAAATTAAAAATTAGATCCTAAATCCGTGCCTGAGTTGAGATGAAACAGGGATGGGCAGTGTTTCAAATACAAGTATTTGAAATACGTATTTCAAATACTTTGTGTATTTTGCATTTGTATTTAATTACAAATTGGATAATGTATTTGACGTGTGTATTTAAATACTAAAAGGTGGGTATTTCAAATACAATTGTAATTAAATACAATTTTGTGGACGAAAATACATCTTGTTTTTATGCATGTGTTTGTAAGATATAATCTCCATCCTTTATTCGGCCATGGGGCTTATTTCTTTCTCTCATCCGGCTTCATTTTAAAGGCACTGTCCAGAGCAGGAAGAAAACTACGCTCTGCACCGAATGCAGTGTTTCTCGATCAAGCACAAGCATTTAGTTACTTTGTGATTACGGTGCTAGTCCAGGGCAAGAATAGTGACGAAATCGACGTTCACAGGCAGACTGGCTAGATAAGTGCCTGTGACAACTTGTGATGCTTTTCAGCCTGATTTCCATCCATCCCTACCGAAAAATCCGGTATAACTTTCCCTATCCGGAATATGGAACCGGAAATTCGTTACTGGAAACCCGAAATCCAGATTGCAGACAAAGGAATAATTTCTGAAAACCTAAATTCCAGATAGAGTCCAGATAGAATCCAGATAGATTTCCGGTTCCATAATCCGGATAGCGATAAGTTATACCGGATTTTTCGGTAGGGATAGTTTTGCCTGGAAGATTCTAAACGCGCGGGTCGTCCAGATTTTCGTAACTGGTGCGAGTTGCAACAATAAACAATTCTCTAGCTAGTGCTGCGCGTCTTGGTCGTCTTGGTTCTTTGTTGGTCTATACCAAAATGTAATCGACAAAAAAACAGCTTGAAGCTCTGTGCCTTTTTTACCTATTACGTCCAAGCTGATTACATTTTTTTTTTGTGATTATATTTCTATTACGCTACTAGAGCCTCGCACACTAGCTCCCGAGTGTGCCATGCAAAATTGAGATGAGATACCCAGAAATCCGTTGCAGGTGCCCTGAAGTCGCCCACGCAAATTTTGAGGAATGTATTTGGAAAAGTATTTGGAGGAGACCAAATACATTTGGTTGTATTTCTATCTTGTAGTTAAATGTTTTTTTTTGAAATGTAATTAGATTTGTAATTAAATACGTTTTTGACGAAGTATTTTGTATTTGTATTTCGATACATATTTGCATGTATTTTGCTCACCCCTGAGATGAAATCACCCATATAATATATACAGGGTGTTTTTTTTTTTTTTTAAGCTTAACAGATTTGTTTAAAAAAAGCCGTGAAAGTTACACTTATGCCGCTTGTTGAGGTGAATTATACGGCCAGGGGGCCATATTATAGGGGGCTAATCTGAACGATCAGTCGTCTAATTAATTAAAATTCATTAATTATTTTTAATTAATGAAAATATACATATGGTTCCAATTAGAAACTTGCTCAGCGTTATCAAAAACCACTAAATCAGTCATTTTCAGAAAGACTTTCGGCGCGTGAGAAGCGTAGTATTGCACTAAAGTTACCACTCGTGGAGCAGGTACAAGGCTGGGGCTAGATAAGAGACGGAAAAATCGCGCGGGCGCCTTATCGCCACCACTAGCTTTGTACCTGCTCCATGAGTGGTAACTTTAGTGCACTACTACGCCTTTCATACGCTCAAAGTCTTCTGAAAATTACTGATTTAGTGGTTTTTGATGACGCTGAGCGAGTTTCTAATTGGAACCATATGTCTATTTTCGTAAATTAAAAAGTTAATTAATTATTTTTAATTAATTAGCCGACTGATCGTTACGATTAGCCCCCTATAATATCCCCTGGCCGTATAACTCACCTCCACAAGCGGCATAAGTGTATCTTTCACGACCTTATTTAAACAAATCTGTTAAGCTTAAAAAAAACACCCTGTATATATATATATATATATATATATATATATATATATATATATATATATAATCTTTTCTTTTTATTAGGCAACAAAAATTGACATTGAAAACCCTTGAACCCGCAGAAAGAAGAAAAAAAAAAATATCCCGAAAACACGGAACCCCCAGTTCTCATCACAAGTAATCGAATTACTTGTAATGGAGTAATTCTTAAAAGTAGTGGAGTAACTTTTAGGATTAATCTTGTAATGGACACGGCGGGGTTGCCGCGTTAACGTACACGGCAACCTCGCCGTGGCAACATCATCTAATATGCCTCCGATCATGTTTGTGCAGATAGTCATTGGCTGCCTGCTAAATGCCTTGTCAATCTGGAAGGCATCATCGCCTGGTGACTTCTTCATGGCCACCAGTCACTTGCTACGCAACGGAACACCGAGAGCACCGTCACTACCCATGCACGTGGCAGACCTCCGCACTGCACCAGGTGCGCTGTAACTGATGTTGACCGGAGATACCAGATGGCCCGACGTACAGCATATTGTCACGAATAAAAACAAACTTGACATATTAAAACTTGGAATGAATATTTCATGCGGCGAACTTATGCCAAGAATCATAAAGTAACCAAGACCGTGCAGACTTTGGCGGCGGCGGAAGGACGACAGCCTCAAGCAGCCGTGCGGTTCGAAACTCCTTTTGTAAACGCGTGGGTATCTAGGAGTTTCCGAGCTCAAACAAACAACAAGATTCTAGAGTCATCTGGAACATATCAGTCAGGCAAATAAAAGAAAGATAAAAAGAGCAAGCGCTGGCGGCGACCAAACCCCAGCTGGCGGCGTGGGAGTTGAGCACGCTGCTGACTCAGCTATTCGCACGAGGCATTACTCCCCTCCAATTGAAAAGAAACGCATCGCCCCGATCCAACACAAAATTAAATTAACCTTTTCCACATACCGACGGTACCAGGCGGTGGCTGCACGAACTAAAAATCGAGAAAGTGACCTACATACCATTCGATAATGGGAGCTACGTCTACCAGTTTCTTCGCTGTCATGTTTTTCTTTCAGTACACTTTTTTTTTTGTAGTACAATTATTTATATATATATATATATATATTGTCACGAATTAAGGCGACGAGAAAGCAAAGAGTAAACTGAAAATAAAGGTTTAATGGGCGAACTTGTGCCAAACAAAAAATAAGTAACGAAAGAGCGTCGAAGCAGCAGAAAAGCAGGCGGCGATTCAGCGGCGAATCAGAGAGCGCGAGCGAGACTGAGACTGACTCGACAAAGTCGCGGGCAGCTGCTTATCTACCGTGCGTCACTATCTCGAAAGTTCGGCAAAGTAGGTTCGAGCGTCGCGCGCTCGGGGCGAGGATGAACTGGCACTTTCGAGAATAACAAAGCAGAGGGACAGTTACGCCTGCTGCGAGAATGACCGGGAATCTTCTAGAAGACCGTGACCAAGCGTTGCCGTCTCGGCTCTGCGGGCGGCATTATCCCCCCTTTTAAAAGTGCATCGCCCCGATGCAAAACGAAAGGAAAACGGAAATGGCTAAAACAATTACGGCGAAACAAAACAAACATGCAGTGTCACAATCCTAACGCGCGTAGAACGGCTTGAGTCGAACTACGTGGACGACTTCGGGTCGTGGCTGGCGGCGTCCTGATGGGCGAGTTCCGTCGGGGAGCACCTCGTAGTTCAAGTCCCCAAGGCGGCGGATGACCTTGTAGGGTCCGAAGTAGCGTTTTAACAGTTTCTCGCTGAGGCCGCGGCGGCGAATGGGCGTCCACACCAATAATACCCTGTCTCCGGGCTGGAACTCCACGTCGCGGCGGCGAAGATTGTACCGGCCAGCGTCCACACGTTGCTGGTCCTTTATTCGAAGACGGGCTTGTTGGCGTACTTCTTCTGCTCGTTGGGTGACCAGCTGGGCGTCGTCAGTGCCGTCGTCCGTCGGGTTGTGGGGCAGCATGGCGTCGAGCATCGTCGTCACCTTTCTGCCGTGCACCAGCTGAAAGGGTGTAATGCCGGTAGTTTCTTGAATCGCTGTGTTGTACGCAAACGTGACGTAGGGCAGCACTTCATCCCACGTCTTGTGTTCCACGTCAACGTACATAGAAATCATGTCGGCGATGGTCTTGTTTAGTCGCTCCGTCAACCCGTTGGTCTGCGGGTGGTATGCCGTGGTCCGGCGGTGGTCGGTGTGGCTCAGGCGGAGTATCTCTTGTGTCAGTTGCGCCATGAACGAGGATCCTCGGTCCGTAATCAGGACTTGGGGAGCGCCGTGTCGGAGGACGATAGACTCCACGAAGAATTTGGCTACTTCCACGGCGGTCCCCGACGGGAGTGCTTTTGTCTCGGCGTACCTGGTGAGATAATCAGTTGCCACGATTATCCACCGATTTCCCTGCGCCGAGGGTGGGAAAGGTCCGAGAAGATCCATTCCAACCTGCTGGAATGGTGTAGTCGGGGGCGCGATCGGTTGCAAGAGACCTGCCGGCTTCGTCGGTGGTTTCTTACGTCGTTGGCATTCGTGGCACGAACGGACGTAGAGGTGGACAGTCTTCGGAAGCTTGGGCCAGTAGTATTTTTCTCGGATCCGTGCAAGAGTCCTACTGTAGCCAAGGTGACCAGATGTTGGGTCGTCGTGGCAGGCTTGGAAGATCTCTTCTCGAAGACTAGCAGGAATCACTAGCAGCCACGTCGAGTTGTTGTCCCCGAAGTTTTCTTTATAGAGGATACCTCTCCGGACGGCGAATCGTGGCAGGTCACGTGAGAAGGCTCGGGGAATCGTACCCCCTCGTCCCTCCAAGTGGTCGATCAATGCACGCAGCTCAGGATCGTCCCGCTGGAGCGCTGCCATGCCGTGAATGCTCACCGCGCCAAGAAAGTGGTCGTCGTCGTCGTCGTCTTTGGCACATCCGGCAGCTGACTCGACAGGGGCTCTGGACAGGCAGTCGGCGTCGCTGTGTTTTCGGCCTGACTTGTAGACCACGGTTACGTCGTACTCTTGCAGTCGTAGGCTCCATCGAGCGAGGCGTCCCGATGGGTCCTTCAGGCTCGCTAACCAACACAGCGAATGGTGGTCGGTGACCACCCGAAAAGGAGTCCCGTACAGGTATGGGCGGAATTTCGTGATAGCCCAGACGACGGCCAGACATTCCTTCTCGGTCGTCGAGTAATTGCGTTCCGCGTTCGACAGCGTCCGGCTAGCGTATGCGATCACGCGCTCCGCACCGTCCTGTCGTTGGACCAGTACCGCTCCGAGTCCTGTATTACTGGCGTCCGTGTGGACCTCCGTTTCGGCTGATTGGTCGAAGTGGCCGAGAATCGGTGGTGACTGGAGCCGTCGCTTTAGTTCGTCGAATGCCTGTTGTTGTTCTTCACCCCAGTCGAAGTTCACGGCGTCCTTCGTAAGGTGCGTTAGCGGCGCAGAAAGCTTGGCGAAATCCTGAACGAATCGCCGGTAGTATGCGCAAAGCCCAAGGAATCTTCGGACGGCAGTTTTGTCGGTGGGCGGTGGAAAGGCCGCTACGGCGCGAGTCTTCTCAGGGTCAGGACTTACACCTTCGTTGCTCACCACGTGGCCCAGGAACTTCAGTTCGCCGTAGGCAAACCGGCACTTCGTCGGCTTGAGGGTGAGTCCTGCGGTCCTGATTGCCTCTAAAACGGCCCGAAGGCGTCGCAAATGCTCGTCGAAGTTGGCCGAGAATACCACGACGTCATCGAGGTAAACGAGACAGCTCTGCCACTTGAGGCCTGCCAGGACGGTGTCCATGACACGTTGGAACGTTGCCGGCGCCGTGCACAGTCCGAAGGGCATCACCTTGAACTCAAACAGTCCGTCGGGCGTGACGAAGGCAGTCTTTTCTCGGTCCCGTTCGTCGACTTCGATCTGCCAGTAGCCACTCTTAAGGTCCATCGACGAAAAGTATCGGGAGTGGCACAGCCGGTCCAGCGTGTCGTCGATGCGGGGGAGCGGATACACATCTTTCTTCGTGACCGCGTTGAGCCGCCGGTAGTCGACGCAGAATCGAAGCGTTCCGTCTTTCTTCTTTACCAGCACAACTGGAGAGGCCCACGGGCTGCTCGAAGGCTGAATGATGTCGTCGTTGAGCATCTCCTGTACTTGTTCATGAATGGCCTCTCGTTCCTTTGGGGAGACCCGGTACGGCGGCCGATGCACAGGGAGCGCGTCCTCGTTGGTAATGATGCGGTGTTTCGCAACTGTTGTCTGGCGCACCCTCGACGTCGTCGCAAAGCAGTCGCCGAACTCGGCGAGGAGGTCTCCGAGCTGTCGTCGTTCCGTGGCGCTGAGCTTGGGGTTAACGTCAAGCTGTTGCGGCACTGTACTGGACGGCTGACATGGCGAGGGCTCTTCGGAGATCGCGGCGATTTCGGCGTCGGCCCGGAGTTCCTCGACGTGTCCTATAGTGGCACCTTTCGTGAGATGCTGCGCCTCCGGTCGAAAGTTCGTCGCGAGGACCACACAACGTCCATCCTGCAGCTCTGCTACGCCCCTTGCGACGCCTATTCCTCTTCCGAGAAGCAGTTGGACGTTGCCTTCCAGAAGAACTTTCCCGCTGGCAACTGCGTCGGTAACGACGGGCACAAGAACACTCGACCGTGGCGGCAGGTTCACGTGGTCCGCAATGACTCGGACGGCGGCTGGCGACGTTTTGGATTCCTCCGGAGGTAGCACGGGCTTTCGCAGCGTCAACCTGTTTGCTCCAAGGTCGATCACGGCACCGTAATCACAAAGGAAGTCCATGCCAAGGATGACGTCTCTCGAACAGTCTTTGAGGACGACGAATTTGACGGGGCAAGACTCTCCGTAGATGTCCACGCGCGCAGTACACCTTCCCACTGGTGTGATGAGATGTCCGCCGGCGGTTCGTATTTTCGGGCCATCCCACGGCGTCATCACTTTCCGAAGGCGGCGAGAGAGCTTCTCACTTAAAACGGAATAGTCTGCTCCGGTGTCGACGAGTGCCTTCGCGTCGTGGCCGTCGATGGTAACGTCGAGGTTTTTCGACACCGTCACAGAAGCGTCGCTCCTATCCGTTTCGTCGCTAGTGTGGGAGCCCTCCGACGTTAGTGGAGGATATTGGCGTCGTTCGTCACCGGCAATACCACCTCCCGGTATTGCCGCACTCAGTTTTCCCGGCGAGGCAAGGGGGACAGGCTTTCTCGGCGGGACCGGCGGAAGGGCGATGGCGAGCGTCGGGGAGATGGTGAACGGAATCCTCGGCGGCGAGACGACTCAGGAGATGAAGAGCGGCGGAGGTAGTCTTCGATGTCCCGAGGTCGCTCTCCAAGACGTGGTCGAGGGTCGTTGGGCGCAAACCCTCGTAAGCCCAGCTGTCGGTAGGGGCATCGTCGGTAGATGTGGTCTGCTTCACCACAGTGGTAGCACAGGGGGCGTCGATCAGCCGTCCGCCACACGTCAGTCTTCCTGGGCGCCGGTTGTTCTCGCCGGACGCACTGAGGTCGGTCGTCGAGACGTCGGAGGTACGGCGGTGCTGGTGTGTCTCGTCGTTGCGGCGCAGGAGGTTGACGGGCAGGAACTGGCGGTCGTCGAGCCATGGCGGCGTAGCTCACCGTTGGTTGTTCCGGTGGTGGCAGGTCGACGGGAGCCTCCTGCTGGAAGGCTCCCTGTACCTCCTCCCGCACTACTTCCGCCATAGAAAGCGAGGCAGGGCGATCGGCAGTGGGCAGAACCTTCCTGATTTCTTCTCGAACGACGTCGCGGATTATCTGCCGCAGGTGTTCGATGCCGATACTATTGACATCGGAGCGAGGTGGTGAGACAGCCGGAACCGTTGACACACCGGTGCGTCGTTGATAGTGCACAGCTCTGGCCAACAGCGCTCGCTCGATGTTGGTTGCCTCGGCCACGAAGCCATCTACCGTCGTCGGGGGGCTGCGGACAAGGCCACCGAAGATTTCACTCTTGACGCCCCTCATGAGGAAGCGCAACTTCTTCTCCTCGGTGGCTTGAGGGTCGGCGCGTGTACAGAGTCGTAGCACGTCTTCAACGTAGCTTGTCACGCTTTCGTCGGGGGCTTGTGTCCGCGTCTGGAGCAGGTCCTCCGCATTCTGTCGCCGGTGTTGGTTCGAGAATGTTCGCCTCAACTCGGCAGCGCAGATATCCCACGATGTAAGCGAAGCCTCGTGGTTTTCGAACCAGTGCCTCGCGGTGCCTTCCAGCGAGAAGTAGAGGTTCTGGAGGCGCTGTTCGGCGTTCCATCCGTTGTGGCGGGCGACGCGCTCATAGTGAAGGATCCAGTCCTCGACGTCTTCATAGATTTCGCCATGGAAAGTTGTCGGCGATCGGGGGGCGACGGGCAGGACAACGACGGGCGGAGCGGTCATCGTCGCGGTCTTCTTCTTTGATTTCCGCGGCGGGGGTCCGAGTTCAGGAGCTTGCCCTTGAAGACGGCGGCTGGCACGATGCTCTGAGTCTTCAACGGGAGGTCGTTGGGAAATGGGGCTTGTTGACCGAGTTCTTCTAGGGGTACGCCGCACGGGTTTTGTACCCCGCACTTCCACCAGAAATGTCACGAATTAAGGCGACGAGAAAGCAAAGAGTAAACTGAAAATAAAGGTTTAATGGGCGAACTTGTGCCAAACAAAAAATAAGTAACGAAAGAGCGTCGAAGCAGCAGAAAAGCAGGCGGCGATTCAGCGGCGAATCAGAGAGCGCGAGCGAGACTGAGACTGACTCGACAAAGTCGCGGGCAGCTGCTTATCTACCGTGCGTCACTATCTCGAAAGTTCGGCAAAGCAGGTTCGAGCGTCGCGCGCTCGGGGCGAGGATGAACTGGCACTTTCGAGAATAACAAAGCAGAGGGACAGTTACGCCTGCTGCGAGAATGACCGGGAATCTTCTAGAAGACCGTGACCAAGCGTTGCCTTCTCGGCTCTACGGGCGGCAATATGCTGCAGTTACGTGTTCTACTCGCTGATCCACAGCCTCCTTCCGAATTTCCTGGATTTTTCGTGACTACTTTCGCGGCTTGGCATCGGGCGCTGGCGCGTGAGCAGTACGCTTCTCGGAAAGGGTCCATTGACAACTCAAGGCCAGAAAAGGGCAAACTACAGGGTAACCTAAAACACAGATTTTCACACTCCTATCGAACATAGTTATCTTTGATTAAAAGGATAGAGGGTATACCTCAATGGCTAGACGCCTCGCTAGACACCTGAAGGTCTACCCACTATTTTGTTTTCGATCGGCCAGTAATAGCTTGGCGTTCTGACATCATCGCCACCACTGCAAGAAAGCAGACGAACTTGCGCGGGCGCATGACTTTCGGGTCGCAGAAGGCGGCGTGAGAATGCTCATGTTCCATCGGGCAACGGCTTGTAGTTGAAATCCCTTGGGTAGCGAATAACCTTGAGGCAGAAGCACCACTTTGACAGTTCCTCGCTGCGACGGTGAATTGGTGTTCTGATCCACACTTGGTATAGCCGGGCTGGAACTGGGCGACGTGGCGACCAAGATTGTACCTGCCATCGTCAGCCAGTTGTGTGGCTTGGACCATGATGCGGCCGAGTTGGCGGACTCCCTCCACTCAGTGAGTGACGAACCGAGCGTCGTCCTCCTGTTCGTTTTCGAGGTCAACATCACACTCGTCGTTGGTATCGTCATCGGGTTTGTCATCAAGGTTGCCGTCGTCAAGGTTGTAATCGGGGTTGTCGGTGAAGTCATCGTCTGAGTCGTCGTTGGGTCGACGTCGGAGTTGTCGTCAGGGTTACCGTCGAAGTTGTAGACGGGATCGTCATCGATGTCGCCGTTCATCGCCTGTGACATCGTCAGTGTCGTCGTCAGTCTCGTCGTCAAGGTCGAAGACCCTGTTTGTCGTCGAGGCCGTAGTCGAGTTCGTTGTTGACGTTGTAGCCGGGGCTTGTCCTTGGAGTCGTTGAGGTCGTCGTGGATGTCACAGTTGGAGTCACCCTCGAATGTTTCCCGGGTTGTCGGCCTCACGGTCATCGTCTTCAGAGTTATCGTGTTCACAGGCGGTACGCATCATGGGCAAAGATTGCGTTACCCCGCACCTCCACCAAAATGTCTCGAATAAAAACATAAGCAGTGATTAATAAAACATGAAATGTATGTCTGATGCGGCGAACTTGTGCCGTGCAACATAAAGGAACAAAAGACCGTGCATACTTAGCAGGCGGCGGAAGGACGACAGCCTCTAGCAACCATGCGAAGCTCCTTTTGCGAGCGTGTGGGTATCTCAAAAGTTTCCGAGCTCGAACAAACAAGATTCTCGAGTCATCTGGAACATTCCAGTCATGCAAACAAAAGAAATATAAAAAGACCGAGGACACCGAAGCACTTCTTATGAGTTGTGAATGCGAAAGCATGAATGTCGTTCTTCCGCTCCCTTAGTTCCTCTGTAGCGTACTGGCGTGGACGGCCGAGCGCGCGCTCTCGTGAAGTGGCCACGACGCGCTGAGCTCGGCCGTGAAGCCTCTCCGAAGTTTACCCGGGCGGTCGCTGGCTCTGCCAGTTCTGCGGCCACCGCTCCCTCTTACAGGCGGCCGGGCCGCTGCGTGCGCTGCGCCGCCATAGAGGGGGCTTCTCTGGTGGCGTTTTTTGAAACTACGCCGCACGAGAGCCAATGGGAGCCTCGTTCCTTGATGACGAGCGCCAGCCAATGGGAGTCTATCCATCAGATTTCTGCTACATACGACACTGGGACAGGGGAAGGTACCAATTGGCGCAGCTTCAAAGCTGATGACGTCGGTTCGCTTCATGGGACAGCTAAAGGTGCACTAAAGACGTTTGTGAGATCGTCTGTTCTTTTTGATAATTTATCTTACGGGCTCCAAGCGTGCTCGACATCCAAAAATATGCTTGTGCGACGTCTATTTTGAAAATAGACGTCGCACAAGCACATTTTTGTGCCACGCCCCTTTCTGAGCAGAAAAATCTGGAGCACAGAATTCAGCGGAGGCGCTGGCGGCGTGACGACGACCTTTTTGTTAGAGAAATAGACATCGCACGAGCATAATTCTTTTTTCTGGGATGCTAAGATTCCGTCGAGGGAGTTTGCACCAAGAGCAGACGATCTCAGAAACGTCTTTCGTGCACCTTTAATGCTTCCGAATTAAAAAGGACAAGCGCTGGCGGCGATCAAACCCCAGCCAGCGACGTGGAAATTAAGCAAGCTGGAGACTTAGCTATTCGTACGCGGCAATACAAGGAGCACACCTTCGGTAACTTCTGCTAGTGGACATGGCAACCCCGCCGTGGCAACATCGTCTAATATCTCTCCGATCATGTTTGTGCAGGTTGGTGACCGCAAATATGAATTTCGTAGTAACTACGTTGACTTATACCCGTGCCACACGGGCAACTCGAGTGTCATTTATAACGAATGACATTTGAACGATCGGCCAATCAGCGCACGCCACTCCCAGCGTGGGCCGTTCCGCGCGCGACAGATCGCGAGCCGATTTGCCGACCACACGAATGTCATTCTATGTAAATGCATTCGAGCTGCCCGTGTGGCACGGGTATTAGTTGTGCTGCCGTGCCCACGGGTATTAGTGCAGTGCAGGTATGATTGTTTGTCGGTAACGGCTCTGCTTCTGAAGCTCTCCGGCGATGTTGAGGAAAATCATGGGCCTATAACTTAAGAAATGCGTGCTAAAATGCTCCTGACCCCAAAAGAAATTCTCCAAAATGTTAACGAAATTAAGGAGAAACAAGCAGTATCGGAAACTAATCTACAGAGGCTTCACACTAGGCTAGGCGCTATTGGGGGAAAATTACAAATTGTCGACGAAACGAGTGGCAGACTTGTTCAGATTGAAAGCACGATTACCAGTCATGATCTTGAATTAACCTCGATGCATAAACAAACTGATGGTCTGGAAAATCGTTCCCGTATAAAATCACCTGATTGTTAGAGGTGTCGAAGAAGTCAGTACGGGAAATGAAGAAATTCTACTGAGAAGTGTAAATTGCGAGATACTTGCTGAGATACTAAAAGTATTTGGAAGTTTTACCAGGTACGTATTTGGTAAACACGTACCTGGTAAAACTCAGCCTGTTATTGCGAAACTGGCTGACTTTAGCGACAAAACAAAAGATTCTTAACAGCTATTTTAAAGGGATACTTCAACGAAATTTGAAATATTCCCGTCGTGTTCAAAAATAGGTTGAATATGATCCACAATATCCGTAAATGACAATCGCACGTTCGTATTTTGATCTTGGTGGCTGTATTTTTCGTTATAAACGGCCCACTCTGGCAAGCGCTCGGAGAAGGCCCAGCTTAGAGCACGTGACATCCAACGCAATCGTGACGTAGGTCGTCTCAAGACGAGCAAAGCTACGGCGAGGCTGACGTCGAGAGGATGGCCTAGTCGTTCCAGCCACCGAAGCGGCTGCTTTTGTACGAATTCTGAGTGACGGGTTAATCTTCTATAATCTTCTAGGGGGACAATAGCCACTTCTGCGACACACAAAAAGGATTCTCGGGAAGAGGGGAGTTCCTCCTTCCCCCCTTCTCTCGTCGTGGCCGGAGACGAGACAACCTCCGTCACTAGCTGTCAAGGTTCCTAGACGAGCATTACAAACGAGGCGTTAGCGACATCCACCAGGTGCTCTTTGCTAATCGTTTAATTCGTTTTAAAATTCCTTTTCGAGACTTTTTTAACAAGACATTGGTATGTTCCATGTGATACTGCTCTTTTGAACACATATAGACCAAAAAATGAGCAGCGAAATTTCGTTGTAGTATCCCTTTAAGCTTAAGAGAACATAAATTAGTATTAATGAAGACTTCTCGAAACGAGTCCTGGATATTCGTAAAAATTTGTGGAACTCTATACTGCAGATGAACGAAAGGAAGGTGCAAAAGCTAAATTATTTTTGGAGAAAATTAAGGTAAACAGCGTCCTAAACAATTAAAACGACGTTAGTAATGAGAGATATAGGTGTGCACCATATCCGAATTAAATCTCAAGATCAAAGACGTCATAACGAACAGAGCTTCAAGCTTATTAACATAAAAGTTTGGAGCATCGTAAATAAGGTTGAACTTATCGAAAGCATTGCTCTCGAACATGAACCGGATGCTATAATAATCACGAAGACGTGACTGCATCTCAATATATTTGAAGCTGAAATTACGCCCCCAAATTATACCATAGTTAGAAAAGACAGAGGAGCATGTGGCAGAGGCGTGGTACTTTTGGTTAAAAGTAATACTATTGCTTTTACCGTACTGGAAGAGGTCAAAGAGGTCGAAGCTTCATGGGGGAATATACAGGCTGCCAAATGCCTCGGTATATATCTTAATCAGACTATGGCAATATGTGGACCTTGTAGTATGTCATAATAAAAACTTCTTGTTAGTGGGTGATTTAAATTTACGAGGCACTGGTTGGAATAAGCTTTCCCCGGGAAGTACAGACGTGACTAACTGCGACCAACTATTGGAACTTACATTTTGCTATACTTTATATCAAGTCGCCACAAAGCACACGCGAACGTCATCTGCTGCATCATCATTACTTGACCTAATCTTTGTTTCTTCAAACCTATTATCTCTCTCGAAATGCAAACCTTTTGAAGGAATCTCGGATCATAATACGAGAGTCATGACGTTGAACTTGTTCCCTGGCACACTTGATTGTCCTTCGCACAAAGGAGTTCTTTATTTTTATTTTTTATTTTTTTATTTTGAGGCAGCAGATGGCGTTAGTATTTTAGATTACCTTGAACGATCATTTGATGAATTTGAATGTCTCTGTCAATTAAGTTCTACTACCAATGTATTGGGGAATTTTTTTTATGTTACAACTCACTGCCTAAGATAAAGGTGTTTAGGTGTCAGAAAACCCCCCGAAATTTTACTTTATATATATATATATATATATATATATATATATATATATATATATATATATATATATACAACACGGGCACTTCACACCATCGTACGTGGTCTCCGAGGAGGATATAAACGAAATTGTGCAGATGAATGAACCGTACTTAATCCAATGAATTAAAGAATCCAAGTATAAAGGAACCCGCCGAAAGCCAAAAAACGGCGGATCCAGGATTTGAACTCTGGGCCTCCCAATGTCCGGTCGGGTGTGCTAACCCTCCGCCGTTTCTTGGCTTTCGGCGGGTTCCTTTATACTTAGATTCTTTAATTCATTGGATTAAGTACGGTTCATTCATCTGCACAATTTCGTTTATATATATATATATATATATATATATATATATATATATATATATATATATATATACATATATTTTTTATTGTGTGTGTGATTGCACAATTACCTTGAAACCCCTCCCCCCCCCCCCCCCCCCGACAATATTATCTGGCTACGCCACTGATGGCAACACAGATTAGCCAATCGCCTTGCGAGGTATTGGTCGTCTGTATGTTAGTATGTGTTTGTGTCCGGCTAGCAGGTATAGGGAAGGCAATGGCGCTATTTTCCCAGAATCCAGTGACTAGTTCACACACCTGCGTTGGTTGCATTTGCACGCAGCCGAAACGACCGTAACGACGAAGTCACCGGGAGAAGTGTTCGCCGTACACAGCATAGCAAGCGATGCAAGGGGTAGCTTCACCAAGCAATTGATGAGTCACTGTTGTCGCGGTGGTTTGGTCGTTACGGTCGTTTCGGTTCAGGCGCGTAGCCCGGAGGGGGGGTAGGTGTCAGAACACCCTTCGAAATTTTACTTTATTATATGCATATATATATTTTTTCCCGTGATTTTACCAGCACCTTGAAACACCTTCCGAAAATATTTTCTGGCTGCGCCACTGTTTCAGTTGCATGCGAACGCAACCGTTGCCAATGTGTGAACCAGCCTTCGAATGCGCCAGTGCACACGGCCTGTGTCGAGAGCGGTCCTCGGAAGCAAATAGCGGCGCAACAAGTGTGCGGCCCTTGGAAACGAATGGCGGCGGAGCATCCGCTCACGGCACATGTCTTGCGCGTTTCCACGGCAATGGTCGGCGGTACTTGGACGCGTGAATTTCATCAAAGGACTTTATATTAGTCCTGTATCAGCCTGCCCAATAGACATAAGCGGCGGAACTGGAAGAACGTTGAATGCACATTATACCTGCGGTGGAAAGATATTCTACGTAGCTTTTATGGGAAACATAAAGTTTGCTCAAACGTCGGCGCAAAAATAGCGTCGTTCGAAAATGCTCCTTCTTCGTTGCCCCTGGAGGCGTTGACGCTGGTGCCGTTAAAGGGAGCATTCACCGGCGGCCATATCCGTGTGCGCTGCTGCTGAGCGCGTGCTAACGGCGAGCTTCCGCAGTCCTTTTGGAGCGTGCATTTAGCGCCATCAAGGTTGCCGGTCTTAGCAGGCTATTAATGTGAGCTCGTTCTGAGCATGCGCTCTAAACATCGCCCTCAAATATGCCGTCCAGGAGTATTCACTGGGCGCCATATTTGTAGGTGCTGTTTAGAGCGTATGCTCACGACGAGCCCCCATTATTACGCTGCTAAGACCGGCAAGAGGGTGCAGAATGCACGTTGCAAAAGAACCCTGGAAGTTAGCCATCAGCACGCGCTCAGCAGTCGCGCACACAGCTATGGCCGCCAGTGAATACTTCCTATAAGAAGGCTATCTGCCCGTGCCCGCTCGCGTGCAAGCAACAGAGAAGAACCGTTTTCGAACGCTGCTCTTCCGTGGAGCTTGTCAACTGATATCGAAGAATGTTGGTCAGGGTCACGAGCTGATTCACCGATCGCTGGATTCGATGGAAATGGCAATAAAATGTGCCGTGTCGCGGGGGTACTTAGCTGATATGCTGGCTCTAATTAGAATGTTCTATAAGAGATTTAGATATCTTCATTTCCTGCTCTAATCGGAGCAATCCATATATTTATAAGGCATAATGCGAAAAGAAAAACGCTGTGCAGACGTTTTCGGCCACAGGGGGTTTGTTGCAACATGTCCAAGTAGGATTCTGTTTTCGGAAACATCGAAGGATTATATCATTTTACGAGATGTAACTGTAGTTGAGTTCCCCCTCCCCAGACTTGTACGTAATCCGTTACATCTATTAATTGTCATCCCTTACATCTATTAAAAATTCTATAACAGAATAATTACATACACTCCTTTTAGCAAGTTTTGAGTGTGAGAAGTAAAGGGTCGATCCAGGGATATATGAGCAACATACGTGACTACCTGTGAGTTCCAACCTGAGGTCTAAAAATGGTTAGAAAAATACATCTCGAAGGGTTCGTGAGTGAATCTGTCCTTGAGAACACGGTGCGAAAACCTCAAAAATTGCTGTGACAATACTGTCCTCCGAAGAACCCTCAGAATTATTTGAAACATACAAGTAGTTGTCGCGGGGGTGGCTAAGTCGCAATCAGGGTGTAAGATAGACAGGTGGGGAAACGGCCCATAGAAGCCTACCGCAGCGCCGTGACCGGATTGTGTACTCGTCTGCTTGCGGGTACCCCCGACTTGCGACAGATGGCGCTGCGGCGAGAGGAAAAAAATCGGAATCGGATTTGCGTGGAACTCTATGGGAGACTGCGCAAAATAAACCGAGAGCACGACAGTCTTTCATTAAAAATCCACAAAAAACCATCTCCGTCGGTTTAGCCGGTCGCCATCGGTCGCCCACCCGGAGTGAGAGTTCGCGGTGCTCCACATAGATGGCGCCACAGAAAAAGAGAAAACCAAGGGGGACACAATACGGTCACTCATTTGGCTCTCGTTTCCCCACCTGTCTATCTTACACCCTGGTCGCAATTAAGGCGCGTTCAAACCAGCGATGCGATCTAGTCGCGCGATAACTTTCATCGCAAATGCGACCATCGTGGAAAAAAGCGACGCGATTTCAGCAGTCACTAGCTGACCCGGCTTTTTACGATGCAATCTAGTCGCAGAGCGACTGAGCCAATCAGCGGCGTTCGGAGCGAGAGTTTTCGAGAAGCGACTCGCTCATCGCGCATGCCAGTGTGATCATCTACTTTTTTTTGCGATGCGATCTAGTCGCTTCGCGCGACTGCTTTTAACGCGGGTGTGAACGCGCCTTAAGTAAAAAAAAAATGTCGCAAAGCACGGGCGCCACCCTGGACCCAATTCAGAACCCTTCTTTTTGCAAGTCATCCCCCCACCCCATCACCCATCAAAATAAAAGTCGATCCCACATAAAACGTTGACAAGTCGAAAAAAAAAAAAACATCAATATATGCGCCGCTAGCGTTCTGGAAGCCTATCGCGCCGATCGTTTATATGCACTCACGCACCAAAAAAAAAAAAAAAAAAACACGGCTATATGGAGAAGTGAGTCAAATAGGTCTTCCACATCAATAGGTGAGCAGCGTTTGGCAAATTCCGGTTCCTTAGAAAATTTGCTTAGCTCTTGACAAACGACGACGATGATATGCAAGCCTGTCTATAATACCCGTGCCACACGGGCGACTCCAATGCCATTTACAACGAATGACATTTGTGTGAAAAAACGGTTAAAGTGCAGGGAGCTGGTGTAAGTTATACATGATGATTGAAAACCTGAGACTGTTGTTTGAAAAACGGAAACTCGTGAGGGACAGACAACATGTCCCTCACGAAAAGGGACAGACAACGTCTCAATTGAGACGTTGTCTGTCCTTTTTTCTTTCTACTTCACGAATTTCCGTTTTTCAAACCACAGTCGCAGGTTTTCAATCATTATGTATGACATTTGTGTGATTGGCGAATCAGCTCGCAATCTGTCGCGCGTGGAATGCGCCACGACCGGAGTGTCACGCGCTGATTGGCCGTCCGCTCACATGTCAATCGTTGTAAATGGCATTCGAGTTGCCCGTGTGGCACAGGTATAATACCCCTGTCAGACGGGGAAGTAAATGTCATTTTGGTCGAATGTCATTCACCGCTCGGCGAATCAGCTCGTGATCTTGGTTCTGCACGTGGCGCGTGGACGCGCAGCGTGACGTATTAAACGCGCGAATTGGACGAGCTGCAAAGCTTGGTTCTGAAGGTTGCGGTCTGGAGGTTTGAGAACCATGCATGCACTTAGCTGGCACAGGCTTGCAGCGCATTGTCCTCGTTTGTCAACAGTGAAACAAAATTTCCTAAGGAACCGGAAGTTGCCAAATGCCGCTCACTTATAGAGAAACATACCAAATCCGCGTAAAATCCCGTGCCAAAAAAAAGAAAAGAAAAATTGCGATATTTTTAATTTGCGCACCGAATAAGGTTATAAAAGTTCGTAAACACTGGGGTGCTTCTGAGATGTTAGAACAAAGCCGCGAAAGGTCAAAACAATATCGTCTGAGCTTCATGAAGCTCAGGAAGTCGCTATCTCGAAGCACCGAAATGGCGGCGCCCACAAGAAAATAGGGGGATCAATGAACTAGGGGGACGCAGTGTCGATCCACACCGTAAATTGTAATTCCACTCACATTCATCGTTGCTTACATCGAACGACATCATCTGATCGGTCAATCAGCGCGTGCCATTCCTGGTGCGGGGCGTGCATGCGCATCGCTCGAGGGAAATGTGTCACTCGATGGATATAGCATTAAATGTTGCCTTGTTGCGGGGGTACTTAGCTTATATGCTGGCTCTAATAACAACGTTTTATAACAGACGTAAATACCTTCACTTGGCGCTCTAATCAGTGCAGTCAAAATGTTTATAGGGCATAATGCGAAAAGAAAAACGCCCTACAAACGCCTTTCGCCACAGGGGGTTTGTTGCGGCACATCCGAATATATAGGATTCTGTTTTTGGAAACATCGCAGAATATCATCTTACAAGATGTAACCGTATATCAATCGAAGAATCGTGGACAGAAAAGTATAAATCCGTTGTTAGAAGGCCACTGGATCGGCGTAAAGACCCATGACAGACCTAGAAGAAGAGACCAGCCACGTATATTGAACTTGTTTTAGAGTCGGTGCATAAGACCAACTTGCTGAATGAGCAATGCATGGGAGCTGCCGATAATTTAATTCCTTTCAGCATTGTGTTGCCGTGCCGGCAAGGCAATCAAGCGCCGTTCTTCGCGGTAAGGAATTAAAGGAGCAATGCAACGATATTCAATTGGAGTGTTTTTCACTTTACACGAGCTTACTGGCACTAGTGGGACTCAAGGATACTCGCATGCAACGCCACTGGCCAAGAAACTCCTTTGTTGCGCTGTAATTTCAAGGACAAAAGCGATCACTTTCACTCAATCTCTCCTTTGTAAAATATGATGACGTAACGTGGGGATCGCAGTACGATATGCAATGACGATATTTGAATGCGGTTCATAGATTGGACCCGAGCATTGCGTGTCCAATCGCCGCAACGACGACAATAGCCGAGCCATAACAATGTCTGGAACTCAGCGCGCGTCCTGTGCTTTGCCAACTCCAGCGCGTGGCTATGATTAACATTGGCGGCATATAATCGGCTCCAGATCGCGTGGCCGCTTGTTCTGGCTGCAAGTTGAGGGAATGAACGCTGCTCGTTTTTATTTAATTTTTTTCTTGAACTTCTATTGCGTGGGGTGAAAAACGAACGCATGTTTCATAGGTCATTAACGTCAGGGATTCGTTCTAAGCGGTATTTGCGTAAAGTACAAAAATTGCTCCATCGCCCCTTTAAGCCCGATTCACACTGCACCGTTTTCTTACGCATACGTTACGAGATCTTACGTTGAAGTCACCGGGACAGATGCGCTTCATAAGCGAAGCTACCAGCTCAAGGAGAAAGAATGACACGCGACATTCAAGACACGAATGTTTCGGTGACTTGTAAGGAGTATTCACTGGGCGCCATATTTGTGGGTGCTGTTTAGAACGCTTGCTCAGAACGAGCCCACATTAATAGGCTGCTAAGACCGGCAATCTTGATGGTGCGGAATGCACGTTGCAAAAGAACTCTGGAAGCTCGCCATCTGCACGCGCTCAGCAGTCGCGCACACAGCTGTTAGCCCCGTGCGCGACCGAAAGCGTCGCTGTAATCGGCCTTCCACGATTGGCCGAACGCTGACTATGACGTCGGAAAGGGGATTTCTCATCGACGGAAATAAGAGGAGTGAAAGAACTTTAATTTTGACGGTGTTGGCAGTGTTGCTTTGAGAGCGCAATGATTTCAAGCTTCCACCATGCTATTTACAAACACCATCGAACTTGTTGTTTGCAAGGTAATGACGTCACAAGGGGGAACCATAGGAGTGCGCCACCAAAACATCTCGCCGCTAATGGTCGCCAGTGAATATTTCCTATACGTAACGTAACTTAACGTAAGAAAATGGGGCAGTGTGAATGAGTCATTCCTCTAGTCACTGGATCCTGAACAATGTAGCGCCATTGCTCCCTGCCTGCTATACTTCGTTTCAGCTTCGGTCCAGACGCAGCCAAAGCTACAAGCGCGAGCTCCGGGCTTTCAGCATCCCTGCCAAGCACGCGCGCTCGTGCAGTGCAAGCACTGTTCTGGGCCACATGCTCGCGCTTGTAGCATCGGCTGCGTCTGGACCGAAACTGAAACGAAGTATAGCCGGACACAAACAAATATTAAAGGGATACTTCAACGAAATTTGAAATATTCCCGTCGTGTTCAAGAATAGGTTGAATATGATCCACAATATCCGTAAATGATAATCGCACGTTTGGATTTTGAGCCTGGTGGCTCTGTTTTTCGTTATAAACGTCCCACTCTGGCAAGCGCTCGGAGGAGGCCCAGCGGAGACCACGTGACATCCAACGCAATCGTGACGTAGGTCGTCTCGGTATGAGCAAAGCTACGGCGAGGCTGACGTCGAGAGGATGGCCTAGTCGTTCCAGCCACCGAAGCGGCTGCTTTTGTACAAATTTTGAGGGACGGGTTAATCTTCTATAATCTTGTAGGGGGACAATAGCGACTTCTGCGACACATAAAAGGGATTCTCGGGAAGAGGGCAGTTCCTCCTTCCCCTCTTCCCTCGTAGTGGCCGGAAGCGAAACACTCACCGTTACTAGCTGTCAAGGTTCCTAGACGGGCATTACAAGCGAGGCGTTAACGACATCCACCAGGTGCTCTTTGCTAATCGTTTAATTCGTTTTAAAATTCCGTTTCGAGACTTTTTTTAACAAGATGTTGGTATGTTCGATGTGATACTGCTCCTTTGAACACATATAGACCAAAAAATGAGCGCCGAAATTTCGTTGTAGTGTCCCTTTAACATACAGACGACCAAACCTCTCAAGGTGATCGGTCTTGGTTGGTTGTAACGGCAATGCGGAGAGCAAGTCGTCTGCTTCTTGTGCATGAGTTGCGGTGACGTCAGGATGACACCGAGCGCTTATTGGCTGATGGACAAGGCTAATGGATGTTTTAAAGTCTACCCACATTTTTTTTTTTTTTTTTCAGTTATCCAATAAAAGCTCGATGTCGTTCTGACGTGACCGCAACTCCTGCGCAAGAAGCCGACGACTTGCCCTCCGCATTGCCATTTCGGTCCGTTCAAATCTTTGAAAAGCCAGTCCCGAAACAAGTCGCACAAAGGTCGCTATGGAGCTTCATCGTACTAAATGCGTTTTTCGCCTATAAAATTGTCTTTGGCGCTGTGCATGCAATCCACTTATCAATCATGCTTATCTTGACACATCTCTTACAATTATATTGTTGTTCCTGCGTATCTAAATAAAAGAAAATTATTTTTCAATGCCGCCAAGCAGCGGCGATGCACATGATGGCGCTTGTTTCGCAGGTGTGTTGATAACAAAATCTCGATATTCGAGAAACCTCTCCATAAAGCTACCCGTCACCAGCGAATTTAGATCGGCTCACCAAGAATGAAGAGGCCAAGAAACTGCTCATCCCATGAACAAAGAAATGGCGACCATACGGGAAGCTTGGCACTATACTTTCCCAGGATCCAGTTGCATTAGATTGTCATTCCAGGACACAATAGCCGATTTCACCAGCCAGTTTGACTACGCCACCGCTGCCGCAATGCATCGAGGGAACTGACTGGCCTCCTGCGAACAAAGTTATGCGGCGTCACGCATGTGCCGAACGCTTGGCGATATCGGTCTATTGCAAGCATGTCGCCTCACTGGTGCCTCTGCGTGCAAGCGCGTGCAGCGTGCGCGTGAAGGTAGTTTTGAAAGCGCGTAATAGCACGTAGTACTTGCCCGCAAGAGCAGAGACATGCATGCGGTGATCGCGTGTCCTGCCAATGGAGATACCTATTAGCGGCGAGATGTTTTGGTGGCGCCCTCCTATGGTTCCCCTTTGTGACGTCATTACCTTGCAAACATCAAGGTCGATGGTGTTTGTAAATAGCATGGTGGAAGCTTGAAATCATTGCGCTGTCAAAGGAACACTGCCAACACCGTCAAAATTGAAGTTCTTTCATTCCTCTTATTTCCGTCGATGATAAATTCTTTTCTGACGTCATAGTCAGCGTTCGGCCAATCGTGGAAGGCCGACCACAGCGACGCTTTCGGTCGCGCACGTCGCCAATCGGCGACGCGAGCGATCGAAAGCGTCGCTGTGATCGGTCTTCCGCGATAGGCCGAATACTGACTATGACGTCAGAAAAGGATTTATCATCGACGGAAATAAGAGGAATCGAAGAACTTCAATTTTGACGGTGTTTGCAGTGTTGGTTTGAGAGGGCTATGATTTCAAGCTTCCACCATGCTCGTTACAAGCACCTTCAAACTTGTTGTTCACAAGGTAATGACGCCACGAAAGGTAACCAGAGGAGGGCGCCACCAAAACAATAATCCACGCTTCAGAGCAACGACTTACCCATTTTGGTGCTTCAGTTATCTGAAATCACAGGAGACGCTTTTTCGTCCTCCACCAATTGTAGACAGTTCGAGACAGAGCAAAGTAATATTACACGAGCTTCCCCTAATGTAATGCTGAGGATGTCGCACTTTTTAATCATTACGATCGGTAGTCGAGTCTCCTCTGTACTAAACACCAAGATGGCGGAGCCCACAACAATATCGGGGAACAGAGTGCCAACACACGGCAAGCGAGAAGTCCCACACCCAAGAAAGGCGGGCGGTGTAGCATTGTCCCTGCTTGGCTGTAATCGTGCGTGTTCACAACAGCCACGTTGTCCCGGCTCGCGGCGCCAGGAACAATATTTTTGTCCGTCTGCCGCTTTTCAGTTCTGGTTGCTCCGCGGAGAGCGCCACTTTTATCCTCGAAGGCATAATAGTCGGTCAGACAACCAAGCCGGCAGTCATCTTGGTCATCTAGGACCCATCAGGGCCGTATATACAAGGCTCTGGGACCCATTCATCCATCCATCAAGTTTTTTTTTTTTTTTTCTATTTACGACAGAAAACCTGCAGCGCCGAAACTTTGGCATTATAGCCGGTACAGTGTAGTGATGCTGTTTCAAGAGCCATCTTGAGCGTACGCTATCAGCAAGATTGACACAGCGCTCCATAACAAAGCCAATTCCCTTCCCACACCATTCTGGGCCAAAGGCATCTTATTCCATTCCCATTTTATTCCGGCGGGATCGCAGAAGAGCGGAATGATCTCGAAATAATTCTAACTCCTAAGTGGCAGTTCCGCGACAACCCGCACCCCCCCCCCCCCCCCCCCCCCCCTGTAGTCCGCTTGTAGTAGGCGCCTATGGTTACAGCTGCCACACGTGCAACAACGAGCGCCGTACTCACAGTTGACATGAAGTCCGCCCCCGGCCATCGAGAAGCAAGCAGTTAGCGGGGGCGGAGCTTCGTCGCCCACGTGATCACTCCACGTTTCGGTCTTTCGGTTGACTTGCGCACCGCGTTAATGCTATTAACGCGAACACAAGCACGGGTAAATAAGCATGGACACTTTTATTTCCATACTTCATAAATGCGAAGTCCGCAAGTCGGGGTAGTAGTAGTAGTAAACAATATTTATTTGCCCAAGCATGGGTTAATGACTGAACGGGAGACCCCTAGGGTCGCCCCGCTAGCCACCCCTCAGACGGCGGCCTGAACCCTCTGGGTTTTGGCGGCGTCTTCGGCCAGCTGGACTAGTTGGTTCTGCACCGAGGGGTCGGAGCATAGGAGTAGGGTTTCCCAGCTCTCCTGGTTGTCGATCTTCTCCAGTAGGGGGTGAGACTTGCGGTCGATCCTGCTGCACTCCCACACCATGTGTCGGAGGTTGGCGTGGCCGCCGCAGAGCTTGCAGTTTGGCTTGTACTTGTCGGGGTACCATTTATTGAGTGGGGAGGGGCTCGGGAAGGAGCCCGTCTGGAGGCGGCGCCATGCCACCGACGTCCTCTTGTCCAGCGAGGGGTGCGCGGGTGGATAGCGTAACCTCTCGCCAGTGTAGTGATCGAGAATGTCCCCGAATTTGACCAGCCTGTCACTCCCCGAAAAAAAGGCCAGAGAAGAGTCCAGCGGCTCCCCGGCCCGGTGAGCGAGTTCTCGGGCCGCGCCGTGTGCCTTCTCGTTGCCGGGGAGCGACGAGTGCGCCGGTGTCCAGATGAGCTGTACTCTCGTTAACGTCTTCTCGGGGTCGCCCAGGACCTTGAGCGCGGCTGTAGAAATTCTTCCTTTGGCGAACTGCCGGATGGCTTGCTGCGAGTCGCTGACGACGATGCGTGCCCCCCGGACTCGGATCGCGAGGGCGATGGCCACCTCCTCCGCGACTTCCGGTTCGGACGTTTTGATACTGCAGCTCGAGATCACTTCTCCCTGTTGGTTGACCGCTGTTGCGACCATGGCACCCCCGCCAGCTCTAGCAGCGTCCGTATAGTGGACGCCCTCCGCGATGCTTAGCCGTTCCTGGAGCGCCTTGACTCGCGCCGCTCTGCGTTCCGCATGATGCGTCGGGTGCATGTGCTTTGGGATGTTTGGTATGACGAGGGCTTCCCTGACCCGCCTAGGGACGTCGGCCTTCTCCCCCGTTTGCCTCTCGTAGCGGATTCCAAGGCTGGCCAAGATGTGGCGGCCCGTGGCACTCTTCGTCAGCCTCTCTAGCTGCGAAACACGCTGAGCTCCTATGATCTCCTCTACCGTGTTGTGCAGACCTAAAGCAGCGAGCTTCTCGTTCGAGGTGGTGTCCGGGATGCCGAGTGCTCTCTTGTATGACTTTCTGATGAGACAGTTGAGCTTGTTCGTTTCCGTGAGGCCGAGTCTTAGGAAAGGGAGGACGTACGCCAGTCTACTGACGACGAAAGCGCGTACTAGGCGCACGAGGTTCTTCTCCTTCATGCCATAGTTTCTACCGGCGATTCGGGAGATGAGGCGCGTAATTTGGTACGCAGTTGCTTTTAGCGACGCTAACGTTTCGGAGTTGTTTCCGTCGGCTTGTATCCTGAGGCCTAGGACTCGTATGCTCCTGACCGTGGGGATTCTGTTACCCTGGGCGTACAGCTCGATGTCCGACGGCAGCTGGCGGGCACGGACCGGCTTGAGGAGGAGGAGTTCGGACTTCTGCGGGGAGCAGGCAAGGCCCCTTGGCTCGACGTAACTTTCCACCGCCCGAATCGCTTCTTGCAGCGTGTCTTGTATGAAACCGTCGCTGCCGCCGGTCACCCAGAGCGTAATATCGTCGGCGTAAATGCTGTGGTGTAATCCGCCGATCGCTTCTAGCTTCTCTGGAAGTCCGATCATGGCGACGTTGAAGAGGTACGGTGAAAGGACCGAGCCCTGGGGCGTACCTCTTCCTCCTAGCATGATGTCGTCTGACGTGGCGCCTCCGATCGAGATTTGCGCCGTTCTGTCGTTGAGAAAATCCTGAATGTAATCGTGCGTGCGAGCGCCCACTCCGAGCATTTCCAGGTTCTCGAGAACGGCGTCGTGCTTGACGTTATCAAAGGCCTTGGTAATGTCAAGCCCTAGTATCGCTCTCGTGTCTAGGCGCGAACTCTGCTCACCGTCTATGATCTGATGCTTGAGCCGGAGCATGATGTCTTGCGTTGATAGCTGTGGTCGAAATCCGATCATGGTGTGTGGGAAGAGTTGTTTTCGTTCCATGTAGTTGTTCAGTCTGTTTAGGATAACGTGCTCCATCAGTTTTCCCACACACGAGGTGAGGGAGATGGGGCGCAGCGCATCAAGCTGGGGCCTCTTCCCCGGCTTGGGAATCATGACCACTTTCGCCGCCTTCCACTGCCTGGGTATTTTTCCGTTCTGCCAGCACTTGTTCATTAATCGCGTTACTGCTGCGACCGCCTCCGTGTCCAGGTTTCGAAGCATCTTGTTTGTGACGCCATCGGGACCGGGGGCCGACTTGGTCTTGAGGCCGCGTATGACGTCCGCGACTTCGTATTCTGTGATGTCTTCGCCGAGGAGGGCGTTCGCCTCTCCACGATAGGTTGTTAGCGGTCTTCTCGGGTAGTCGCCGATGTATCGCTTCCGGACGTCTTCTATCAAGTCCGCCTCTCCCCCTTCGTGCCTCCTGATGATTTCGCACAACTTGTTTCTCTGCGCAGTCTTGTTACCCTCCGGGTCGAGCAGGTGGCGCAAGATGTTCCACGTCCTAGGCACGTTCGGCTGCCCGTCGAAGCCATCGCACGTGTCCTGCCACTGCTGCGACGTGACTTGGTTAGCATGCGCCTCTATGGTCCTGCTGAGTTGAGCTATTCTTCTGCGCAGGCTCCTGTTTCCCTTCTGGGTTCGCAGTCTCTGCTCCAGCTTCGCCTTTGCCTCCCAGAGGTGTAGCAGTCGGCTGTCCGCCACCGTCACGTTCGCCTCTTCGGGAACGACCTTGGTCGCCCGTTCGGCTGCCGCTCTAAGGCTTTCCGACCACTCTTCGATATTTACAATGTCTTCGGTTCCGTATTCCTTGAGTATTTCCCTGAACGCGTCCCATTCCGTGATCTTGCACCGCTTGCCTTTCGGCTTTGCCGGTCCCGCTGCAGTCGTGATGCAGAGGACGAAATGGTCGCTCCCGAGATCTTCCCACGTGTTGGACCACAGAGGGTCTTCGGTGCCTTTTACAAAAGTAAGATCTGGGGTCGTTTCTTGATTTCTGTGGTTACCCCGCCGCGTCGGTTGGTCTGGATCGGTGATGAGAGAGAGGCCGTACTCGTGCGAGTCGTTCCACAGGTTCCTCCCTTTGATTCTTTCAACTTGATACCCCCAATTCGGGTGTGGGGCGTTGAAGTCCCCCGCGACAAGAAGGGTCTGCCCTTTTGCGATGTTCGTAGTCGCCTTGAAAAGGGAGGCGAATCTGGGCCTCTTCGAGGGGCTGCTGTAAACGTTCAAGACGAAGATGCTGCGCCTGTCTTTCTTTTCGTGCGATATGATTTCGATCAGGACGTGATCAACCGTGGATACCCCGGTTTCGTGCTCTATGACCGGGATGTTCCTCTTCACCATCGTCGTGACCAGTGTCTTGTCTTGCGCGTCCTTCCCGTATGACTTGTAGCCAGATAATTTGAGCCATAGTAGTCTGCGGCCAACAGGAACTGAAAACCAGTATCCATTAAATCAACACAAGGACGTTTTTGTATAAACAATTTTATTTGAGTATTTACCTAAAGGCGTTTATCGACGTTCCCACTCTTTTGGACACGACGTTGACGTCACCATACTAGGGTCTTTAAACAAATTCTACAAAAATACTTTTCAGAAGATACTTCAGCGAGTTGGAAAGTAGATTCTACATGGCACCGGCAGGAAATATCCAGACCTTTAAAACCACAAAACGTGAGGGCGCAAGTGAGCTGGTGTAGGTTCATCATTGCAGAAGTAACCGAGACTGCGGTGACGACGGAAAAACGAAAGGAAGAAAGAAAAAATCTCAAAATATGTCCCCCGAAAAAAAGAAAGAAAATGTTAGTGCAGCAATGTTTAAGAAATTATTATCAAGGCACACGTTTTGAATTGCAACCTGCCAAGAATGACCTTGTTCTGCATACCACGCATTGGCATCACACATACAATAATATGACGATTTTGGGGGAAAAACGATAACTTAACCAACAAAAAGTAAAAGATGGTTGCTGCCGGACCCAATAGGGTTCAGTTCAAAGGGATTAATAAAATATTTAAAGCATAACCAAAAAAAAAAAAAAAAAACTGAAATGAATAAGGCCTTCAGATGCAGGAATTATATGTCAGATATACTATCGAGTACGAATGCAATCCGAACAGCGGAGAGCGTGGCCTACGATACATGTTCGCGTTACCTAAAAGCAGCTAAGAATTAATTGAAAAAAAATGCATCGTGGAAAGGGGGCTGCGAGGATGCGCGCCTACTCAGGTGTTGGCCGCCTTGGCCGCCTCTTCCGTCTGTCTCTCTTTACTACGCAGTTTTATGAGTTCCTAAAGTCCGCGCTGCAGCCAATGCTACAAGCGCGAGCTACCCCGCGCTCTAGGCTTTGAAACACATTTATGGCGCGAGCGCTCGTCCTGCGGAAGAACGCTTCAAAGCAGCGACCTCGAGCTCTCGTGCTTCTGGCATGGACTACTTCCAAAACCGACGCGCCCCATCGCGGCGAAATACCACGCAGTGCACTCTGGGAACTAGTTGGCCACTCAGTTTCGGTTTCGACTGAGCAGCTTCATCTCATGCTATCACGCCGCGACCGAACGCGCTGCTTGCGTTTTCGATTATCTGACTTTTCACGAACGTACAATACACTCATTCTCGAGCGATACAAAACGAAGACCGGGGCACTTTCCTTGGTTCCCGAAACACCGGATAGTGTGCGTGCGTATGCGAACGTAGTAAGGCGTGGCTTTGTCACCTCACCCCACGAGTGCATGTTTGAGCTCAATTTCAATAATCCCGTCTAGTACCAGTCAACTACAACTGAAATTTGTCCATCTGGAGCCTTATACGTATTTTGTTTGCCAAACGTCCGTTTCTTGTTACTTCATTGGGCGAAAAGAAAGCCGCATCCTCACGGGGTATCGAAGTTGAGCCCAGCGTTTACGCATGAACTTTTAAGGAAACGCAATAAATTCGACCTCACTACTGTACAAAAGTTACTATGATGTCTTCCTCGTGTCATCATATATCTCCCACTCGAATTTTATGCTGGTAGAAGATTAACTTCTCGCAAACGCTGAGATCGGCTAGCTACGACGGAGGCCCTAACAAGCGTCCCCTACTCCTCGCTAAGCCTTTTTGGACGAGCTTTTACTGACGCCCAAGATCTGCGCCTGAACGGTGTCTGAAATTATCTCGGCATACTCAGGCAGGAAAAAAACAAACACAAAACAAATATTATGGCCATTAGCAACCGTCAAACGCGCTCTGAATTCGTTCGAGCACTTGTATGAAGAATGTAGCACCGCGCGCCGGACGGGCATGAACCCCTATGCGGTGCGCATGGGGGTCCAAGCCCGTCCGGCGCACTTCCGGGGAACGGTGCGACATTCTTCACACAAGTGCTCGACTTTTGCTTTTTCAAAACGGTCCGTATGTGCGAATTTGCCTATATGATTGCAGGATAACTTTATGTGCATACGCGGTGTTGAATATCAATGGAATGCAAGCAAGTGGGGACTTCACTTCGTGCGGTGTTGAGGGGTCAGTACAGATAAGAGATAAGAAGTGTGTCAAAATTGAGCTTTTCAATGGCGCCTCCGAGTTTTACCTCGCATACTCAGGCATATTATGAAATACAGTAATTACAAAAAGTAATATTTCGTCTATGGACGCACGAAACAAACAAACTTCCTGATCAACAACACTAATGTAAAGGCGCGAGCTCGATGTATGCATACCTATTGGTTGCTACAGCTTGTTGAATCGTACACAAGCAAGATCCCCGAGCTTCGCAGCGTCGAGATTCCCAGCACTGGCTCGTCCACATACCTCAATTGGAACGCTAACAGGAAGGCTCAAGTACAAAAATACAACAAGCATGTGTTAAGACAAGCTATACGTCTCAGGCTTGTGCTAAAGCTTCGAGGCCTGGCCATTTAGGTTAGTTTAGAGACCACAAATGACGCTCTCGGGACCAGAAAACCATCTCTTGTCGACGTGTCGATCGAAACCGAAACCATGCCACCCTCCTCTCTGGCCAACTAGTTCCCAGAGTACAACGCGCGCCGTGTTGCATGCAGGGCTTTATGGAAGTAGTCAATTGGCTGCCGTCTCAGAGTTCGACAGGTGGCGCCATCTTATGAAGGCTTTTTGCAACTCTGAGACGGCCCGCCGCCGCAATCACTGGACCCGATCTCGAGCTCGAAAGTCCGAGTGCCTTGCCGAACCCTGACGCAGAGCTCGCGACCAATCGTTCGGTGGTTAGGCCTTCCCAAAGTCGCCCATTTTTGCCACTAAAGGCGCTAACTAGCAGCCGACCGAGGAGCCTCCTGTTCACAGCCCTGGTCCCATAGACGACTGCAAGCGGGGCACCTGGCCGCCGCCATGTCTCTGCTCATGCTGGCAAGTGCGTGCATTTACAAGCTTTCCGAAGCTACGTTCACGCGCACGCTGCACATGCTTGCACGCACGGGGCACCAGTGAGGAGCCATGCTTGCGATTGTCTCCAGTTGCCTTTAGGTTGCGCAGCGTGTATCGAAGGCCACGCGCTCCGCTGTTCGCTTTTCATTCCTATACCCGATTGTACGTCTCTAACCCCTCAATGACCAAATGAGCAGACTACGAGCTTAAAATCCTCTCCACGTATGAATTGACAAACATGTCGTGTGGGTCCATCTGTCGGCGAATGTCGCACCATCTCGCGAAGTTGCGGTACATGGAGTGGAACTCCTTCCCAGTCACGTGGTGGGCCTGGAACGAGAAAAACGCGCAAGTGTGACTACCTCCCAGGCAAAAGCTTTCCACTCCCGGATTGAAGGCCGAAAGTAACCGGGGATTTAATACAACAGAAACGGCGCTACATGGCAAGCAAGAATCTCGAAAACAAAGTCTGTCAAACAAGTAAACTAATAGGCCGACGTAAAAAAAAAAAAAAAAAAACGGCAAGAGATTGCGTTTTCGCGCTTGGATATGATGGCATGCGCTAGATCCAGAAATGGAGGCGCGACGCCGGCAACTACGACAGACCAATAGGGCCGCGCACGCAAACATGGCGCGCCGCTGGCAACCGTTTTAGACCAAGAGAAGAGCGCGCGCAGTCGAACTGAAAAGGAGTACACAAACAAATAGGAGCGCACAGGCTTGTCAAGGGAAGCGCACAGTAAGCCAAAAATTGCGACAAGGTCGGAGGGCGGCGGTCAGGAGTGTAGCCATGGAAGGGAGCCTAAAATCTAGCCGACCCTATACTATACAAATGCATTTTGACCCCCCATCCCCCCTTCTCCGTCATAGACACCCCAGCCATCCCAGCACCCCCCCCCACCCCCAACCCCTCCCCCCGAAAAATATTTGTGGCTACGCCTCTGGTTGCGGTACCTAAAACTGAACTGTAATATCCAGCACTTTAATATGTGCAGCCTCGGCCTGTCCTTCTACTCTATTTATGATACAAATACGTAAATAATTAGGGATGCCGCGAACTTTTTCCGATTCGAAAGTTCAATGATCGAATCAAGCGGTTCGAAAGGTTCGAAAGATTTCGAATTTTCGAACTTTCCATATCAAGAAATTCGACGGAAGTCGAATTTTCGAACTTGCTAAAGTAAAAAGGTCGACGCTTTTCGAAATTTCGAACTTATTACGCTGCAAACTTCGATGTTTGTCGAACTTTCGAATTTGATAGACTAAAAATTTCGATGATTTTCGAACTTTCGATTTTCTTGCACTAAAACGTTCGAAGCTTTTCGAACTTTCGACCTTCCTACGCTAAGAAATTCGATCATTTTCGAACTTTCGAAATTATTAATCTAAAGAATTCGAAAATTGTCGAACTTCCGATTCCTGAAAAGTCAAAAGTTCGACGAACTGCGAAAGACGGGCGGGCGGTTTCATTTGGATTCAAGCTGTGAAGTACATTTGTAATTTTTTTTTTCTCACATTTTTACATGTGGCGCCGCATTACTTGCGAAAGACAATGCCGTTTATTTCAATCGTCTGGCATGCTTGGTTTTAAAGAAATAGATTCCCGAAGGAGAAGGACGACGGGTCTTTGACAAGTGTCGTTTGTACCATATTTGAAGCGCGCTATAGCCGAAGATATTTATGGTAGAGATGTTAAACTTTTTAAGAATGATGTATGTATAGCCTAGGTAAGTGTAGTCTTAAGATATGATTCCTATTCTTCAAGACGAGTTTCGAAGAAATATCCAAACATGTATCTATGGGCAATTATGCCCTAAACTTGGTAATTTTTTTCGTCTTAATTGTTTGAGGTATCGCATTTAAATTAACACCACGGACAGTACATATCATTAACATCTGCAGAATACAAATTAATGTATATATTGTTATTTTCATGTTGAGGAATAAATTAACTCAGGAAAAAAAAATAATATATACAGGGTGTTTTTATTCTGCCCCCCCCCCCCCCCCCCCACCCCCCCGCCCCCCCGGGCTGGCGGTCACAATTACTGATCTGCACATGCCACTCTGCACTGGCAAATAATCCAGCACATCCGGGACACTCGTCGTCCCATTTAATTGCCTGACCAACTTCGCGCAGTCTAAATATCACACCCGAACATTTCTAAACCTGATTTCGTGAAAACCAGTGAGGCGTGAAAACGTTTAGCGCCGTTCACACTCTTGGGACCGAGTAAGACCGAGAGAGACCAGACCGTTTTTTAAGCCTTTGGCGGAGCTGGTCCTAAGAGATCGCAAGAGGGTTAAAAACCGGTCTGGTCTCTCTCGGTCTTACCAGGTCGCAAGAGTGTGAACGGGCCTTTATTTGAAACTGAAACTGTGGCGGAACATGAAAACCGGACTTCGAACTTTGCTCACTTGGACTTGAAAGAAATTCGAAACCTAAGTTTTTTTTCGTTCTTTTTTTCGAATTTAGCGCTAAAAGAAAATCGAAACCTTCGAACTTTATGTAGAAAGAAATTCGAAATCTTCGAATTAATCAAACTTTGTCTATAAAAATTGGAAACGTTCGAATTTTTCGATTTTCAGATCCAAAGAAATTCGAAACATTCGAATCTCTCGAATTTCAAGTTAGGGAAGTTCGAAATCTCCGAATTTCTCGACCTCAAGTAAAAAAATATTCGAAATAATCGAGCCCAAACTTTTAGAAACCGTGAAAGCGTCGAACTTTTCGAACTTTATGTAGAAAGAAATTCGAAATCTTCGAATTTATCAAACTTTGTCTATAAAAATTCGAACGTTCGATTTTTCGAATTTCAGATCCAAAGAAATTCGAAACATTCGAATTTCAAGTTAGGGAAAGTTCGAAATCTTCGAATTTCTCGAACCTCAAGTAAAAAAATGTTCGAAATAATCGAACCCGAACTTTTAGAAACCGTGAAAGCTTCAAACTTTTTGAATTCGAAACTCCACGATTTTTGAAAGTTGCGAATTTTTCGAATTCGATTCTCCGTACGGTCGAAAATATTGAAACCTTTCGAATTCGAACATCAGTTCGGTTCGAAAATATCGAAACCTTTCGAAATCGAACCTCGGGTGGTTCGCGGCATCCCTATAAATAATACTAATATTCCGAAGGCAACTCCATCGATATCACGAAGAAACACCCCTGTTAATTCATCGAAGCTTTTTTTTTTTTCAAAAAAAAAAAAAAAAAGAAGAAAGCCGAGCCGTTTTGTGAGCTATAAACGCGCTGATGCATACAAATTATTTACGACAACGAAGCTACAAAATGAATTTCCCAAAAGATCGTCCCTCGCGTTTTCCCCATAATAGCTAACGCACACCTCCTAGAATTCGCTTTATTTCCGACGAGATGCCCTCCGACTGCAGTGTTCTTGGACAAAAAGGGTGATTGGGACCAGGGATCACCAGATTTTTCGAACATGAGGAATGTCTCTATCTCTTAAATGATAGACTGCAGTGATGGAAGTGCCATTTGACCTTTTGGAGCAGGCCTTGTAGCACGCAAAGTATTGTTTTGGAGCAGGTAGTGGCCCTTTTGGAGCAGGGTCCGGCATACGTTGGCATATTACTTGAAAATGAAATAATGCTGCATTACTATATAAAGCCCATCTCCATTATTGGAACACAGCGCCTGTCGCCTTTTTAAGACAGGATATATGAAATTCAACAAAGTAAACACACAAAAAAAAATTAAATAAAGTTCATCTGCTCGTCAGATAAAAAAAATACAATTAAATATGTCACACTGAGTTCTGATGGTACAAGATATTTAGTTTTATCAGCCTGCACTTCTTTTAAGGTATCTACAGCAGTTGAAGGTAAACGTTCGGCAGCAGCATCTAACGACCCTAACTGTTGTGAAATGTTTTAGTTCAGATTAGAGTTGTCTTTCGGGCAGCAGCTTCAAATATTGCGGTATCTGATATTCGCTCCAAAAATTCCGATTCATTTTCGATGTGCTGGCGAAGTCACGATCGGATCACGGCGAGTTAACCCGTTGAGTGCGCTCCTTGGCATGCACCAACGCGCTGCAGAGAAGCGACACCCGCGGAGCAGACACCGCAGTCGCGCGAGTCGCACAGTGCTTTGTGCTCCGAAAAGGACGGTGAGGCTTTACCAGCGCTACATCCAGAGTTTGGTGCAACTCAACTATACTTCGTTTCAGCTTTGGTGCGAGCGCAGCCGAAGCTACAAGCGCGCGCATGGAGCCCGTAACGGTGCCCACACCGCACGAGAGATCTGACTGCAGCTGAAAAAAATTGTCGTTGAAAAATGTAATAATGTGTGTTCCACGTGGTAATGAAAAAAAAATACAATAAAAAATGTTTTGAACAAATACTTTTTTGCGCGCTTTAGGTGGAAGAAATTACACTTTTTTTTATAACGAAAGGGAATAAAAATGCAGGAAGTTCACAGCCGCGCTTTCTTTACGAAATTTCACTGCAAAAATTATACAAGCTAGCTCAACACACTTCTACTTCGTTAAAAAAATAATAGATCATCCAAACCAAAATTGTTTTATATACATCTTTTTAACATTTAAATTAAATATAAAAATTTATTTTATAAATCAAATATAAAAATATAATATCAAAAATATTTTTAGCGTGCTTTAGGTTGAAGAAATGACAACTTTCTTTTTTATGAAGAGCATGAAAATTAAAAAACTGCACAAAATGCAAAATCTGCACAAGCTGGCTTTACATACTACCAAGTTCATCATACAATAATAAATCTCCCGAACCGAAGAACCGAATTTTGTTTTAATATTTTTATTACATAAATTAAATATAAGAATTTATTACATAAATCAAACATTTTTTTGCGTGTTTTAGGTAGAAAAGTGACAACTTTTTTTTTATGAAGAGCATGAAAATGCAGAGAGTTCACCGCTGTGCATTCCTTACAAACATTTCACTGCAGAGACTGCACATGCTGGCTCCACATACTACTACTTCATTACACAATAAGAACCTATATTTCTTATATTTTTATATACAACATTTTTTTGTGCTTTAAAATAAAAAAAATTACAATTTCTTTCTTTTTTTAATGACGAAAGTGCATCAAAATGCGGAAAATTCACAGTTGCGCGTTTCTTACAAACTTTCACTGCAAAAACTGCACAAGCTGGTTCCACATACTTTTACTTTATTATACACTCACAAATAAAAAAAAAATGAACGTTTAATGCGGCAAACTTGTGCCGAGAAAAGTAAAGTAACAAAGACCATGCACACTTGATGGCGGCGGAAGGACACAGCCTCAAGCAGCCATGCAAAACTCCTTTAGTACGCGCGTGGGTATCTAGGAGTTTCCGAGCTCGAAGAAACAACAAGATTCTCGAGACATCTGGAACATTGCAGTAATTCGAACAAAAGAGGGATAAAAAGGACAATCGCCAAATTCAAAAGGAGTTTGAATTTGGCGATGTCTTTTGGAGATTTTTTTTTTTTTTCTTCCCCACACAATTGGTGTTTTTCGCTGTCAGATGTAGAAAAGGCATTTATCAAATCTGATGTTGAAAAAAAAAAAAAAAAAAAGGAGATATGATAAAGGAACACGGGGTTCCGAAGAAAGGAGCCTCGCCGACAGCACACGCCGTGTTCCAGATCAACACAAAATAAAGCTGTAGATAAAGATAACTTCCTGTGAAGCATAAATATTTCTCATTCACGATTACCTGTTTTCTCCCGCTTGTGTATAAAACCGGCTCGAGCCTAGGTATAAAACCCTAGATATAATGACCAGTATGTGTACGGTGACCATGCTCTTTAAAGTAGAAAACGGGACATCAAAGGAAAGGGAAAAGAGAGTGGGGGGGGGAGAAGGATGATGAAAGAAAAAAGCAGCTATGATACTACTCAGTACACCTTGAAAATGCACATTATTCTGGGGCTTTTCGTTGAGTAGTTCAATACACAAGCACCTTTCTCACCCACTCTGCAGACCCCAAGCATGCCAAATTTAGTAATATAAAAGAGCGCCCCATGCACATGTCTGTGCAACAAAACTTTTTGGCCAGTAAAGCCAGAGAAAAAAGCCAAAAGCATGCTCTACTGGAGATAACGTTTTGGCACCATATTTATTTCATACACTGTCATGAAGAAGCTTTTTTTTTTTCTTCCATTCGCGTGACAATGATTTTGCACGTTCCCTCGCATATGGGACATTCGGCTTTAAAGGGATACTGAACCGAAATTTCGAGCTAACAAAGCAAGGCTGGACGGATAGGCGAGACGCTGCAAAACCCAAAACCATCACTCATACAGCGATATCGCTAACGGATCGCTGTATTTTGTAAAAAAAGTGCGCGACTGAACACGGCCGACGAGACAAGTCCCGTCACAATTCCCCCCATTCCTTCTCCTCCTCGCTACGTCCCGTCAAGCTGGTGAACCGAAGCGGGGAGGAGAGAAGCGAGGCTGCTTCCCCTCATTCTCAAATTCTCCCAAAGGACAATGACGTCAAAGACCTCCCTTGACCGCGCCCTTCTTATCCAAAAGTATGGCCATCTTTGAGATATCAATGTATGAGTGATGTTTTAGACTTCGTAGCGTCCCCTTCAACGCTTCTGCGGCCTTATTTTGTAAAATCCAAATTGTGGTTCAGTATCCCGTTAAGACGGCCAGTATGAACCTCTAAAATGAAACGTTTGGTCACCCTAAGTATGCAGGCAGAAAATGAGGGAGAGGAGGAGACGAGTGTGCACGGGGACGTCAGAATGCCAAGCTCTGGTTGGAATGGTTAGTGGGTAGACCTAAAGCCAGCTACCTTTGTCTCCACTGCACCCGTCGAACACGTTTGAACGCAAACACCAGATGCCGGCATTCCATGTTCTTATGCGCTTGAAGGGTGCAGTGGGGACAAAGGCAGCTAACTTTACATCTACCCACTAATCATTCGAACCGGGGGTCAGTGTTCTGACGTCCCCACGCACACCCGTCTTCTCCTCACCCTCAATCTCTGCCCATGTAACGACTTAAATTTGCCCGAAATTCCAGAACCGGTCAGAGCAGATTAAATTTGATCTTCATTGCCCGCTCCTCCACTCAAGGAAATTGCGGGTGAAAGTGGCACTTTGGTTGGGCAGTCATACCTTTCACGGTCGCCGGAAAGCGCGGCTAGTGCAAGGAGACTACACTCACCTTGGCCCAGTGAGGTCTGCCACCAAGGCCTCTCATGATTCCCTCGTAGGCTGCCCAGTAACGCTCGTGGGGGACCGTCCTACCGTAAGGCCTGGATCGAGATATGGCCCACGTGAAATTTGCATTTCAGAGTGACTGGGTGCGTGTTACTCGCTCACGACCACTCACGACGAGAGGACACGTTGGCCCACCGGCGCCATCTATGGGCTGGCCCTGGAACACTTCCGACCAGCGCAGATATTTCCCAATTTCTTACGCGCCGTCCTCGGCGTGGACCACAAATAATTCAAACAACATTATAGGCAACCATTTTTTGTAGACAGTGTGTGGTTTGATCTCGCAAATACTACGAAGCCTTCGGTCTAGTTTTAAACAGGTCGGAATTGTTCCAGGGCTGCCTGTCGGGTGGTGCCGTTGTGAGCGGCGATTACGTGCGGACACGACGCACTCGCTCGATCTCAAACGCTAATATGTGAGCCAGCCCTTGGATGGCATAAAAGGCTCAAAGTTCACGGAATACGTCGGCTCAACAAGTTAGAAAGCTTGGCATCTAAAGAAAGCTCGACACTTCTAACGTTGGCAAACCTTTCGAGCAGCCCTCTAAAAAAAAAAAAATATTTGTAGCAACAAATTAATTGTCGATCGACGTTTCTGGCCAATCCCATGACAGAATGGGGTAGTGCAGCTCACTCAGAATCAGAGCGAAGTGCCCACATTAGGGAGTTTTCACGGATAGTTTCTGCCATCCCGCTATGTTCTCCACAACCCGCTACGAGATTGGGGACTCTACAGGTGAGGCTAGTGCGAGGCATGTGCAAAGTAAACCCTTATCTCGATATACAGAAGGACTCCTGCATTTAGTTAAAAAGAAAACTAATATATTACAGTCCATTTATAATTACAGCAAGTTCACCCGTGTTCAGGAAAGCCGCGCTAAGAGAAGCCTCCAACTGACAAGGAGAAGATCAATTTCAGAAAATCCTATGGAGGTTTCACTGCAGTATTATTTAAAGGGGTTAGGACACGGCAAAAATAAAATATCAGATACCATATTTCCCGGTGTACGCATTGCGGTTTTTTTCAAACATTCTTCTTGGTGCGTCTTATACAACAATGCGACTTACCGTAATATCCCGAGTCATCGCCCACCCCCCTACCGCCTGAAATTCATTAAAAAAGTGGGGTGGGCCATGTCTCGGTGGGTGAGCACAAACACTTGAAAAAAAGCAGAAAAAACCGCCTATTTTTCTCTGCGTATCTAGCGCTGATGCACAAGAGATACATCAAACTCAAAACTCGATTTAGTTTCATTGTTTTATAGAAAAAAAGTGCTCACGAAAGAATATTTTACTATAACGAAGTCCGTTACTTGCATACGCGCTAGAAACACCGCCGATCTGCATATAGCGCGAACGTTTGTTCCGTGAAAGAAAGTCACCACTATGTTCTCCTAGTTAGTCAAAAAAAAAAAGAAAGAAAAGTCTACAAGAAAATAGAAAAACCGACCAGGCGCAACGAGCGAGCGAGCGGACCAAAGAAGCGACCAAGAGCAATGCTGGGAAAGCGGGAAAGCCGGCGGTCGCGTTGGCAAATACTTTGGCGTCGGGCCAAGTCGGGCGCCTTGTCAATTGCAAGCTCATGCGCAACTTTCTTGTTTGGTGCGTACATACGTGCATCCGTGCACGGCGGGCTATCAATGCACGGTTGGGACGCTCTGCAAACGTCTGTGTAGGGCGTTCCAGCAAAGCTTTATTTACGTGTTGGCTTTGCCTAAAATATTGCCCAACCGCTGTCGAGAAGGGCGGGAAGAAGGAGCGGGTTCGCGGTGACCTTACTTCGGCGGAGACAGACTTTGACCTAACACTCCGCGGTTACATGAACAAACTCTTATTTTGTTATCTCCATCGTTCTCTTCTCGCACGGATACACGACCACTTTGGGGTAGCTCATGAAAAATGCGTAAACAAAAAGAAGTGTCTTTCCCTCCTTCGTTTTACTTTGTCACGGACGTCCTCCAACTGTAAGGTCCGCGGCCGCGTCATTCGGGTAGGATGAGTGTTCGCAAATCGGAGAGTCCACGCTGAGGTATTTGAAGGGGTGGGCGATGACTCGGTGCTTTTTCGGAAATCGATATTGGCCCAAAAAATGGGGTGGGCGATGGCTCGGGGATGGGCGATGACTCGGGATATTACGGTATATGCGTTTTTGTTTTAGTCATGGTGCGACGTTTTTTCATGCGCTGCACGCCATCGTTCATAGAGCACCATAACTATGTAGTCATAGGTGGTGTTGCCCCTTCCAGGAGGCACTGCTGTTGTCGCACTTTTCTACACTTTTCATAACTGGCTCGGACAGCGAGAAAGTTTACGGTTTCTCCGAAGAGGCTCAATCTCGATAGGCAAGACAGTGAGAATAAAGCGCATACAGCATGTGATTGACGTTGCCTAATTCAACCATGGTTCTGTATTCTTTTGCTTCAGTCCAGTAACACTGACAGGTAAGCTGGCTGGTACGCACGCATTGCAGGAAATTTTCTCGTGTCTTTATTAGTTTCCGTTTGATGAACAGTTTTTATCTGCCATGCTCCAACTGTGCTGCTACATGTAAAAGGAAGGATTGCGACTAGCTGATCTTTTACCGGTTGTGTCATAATTTATCTATCTGCCTACGCGTTGATGATTGTGCCGTCTCCATGACTTGGCCTATAGGTTAGGCCGAGTGGTCCAAAGGTTGGTTCGCAAGTGTTTGGCATGTTAATCTTTCATTCGCTGAGCATGTGTACACTCAAATAAAGTCGACTACCCTCTCATTATGCATGTTTCACTTCCTTTTGCTATGAAACACTCGACTGTTCTCGGCAGACGATGCCATGCTTTAGACATTTCTCATGAGCCAAAACGTCGAAGTTGTAGCGCATCTAACTGTACGCGTGAACTAGCCGATTGTACCAAACTCCAATTTTGGAATACCGATACGAGCAGAACGAACTAATTTATCCCTTGAATTATGCAAAGAGGTGTGACTCATATAAAGGTGTGACTTAAATACAAACTGTTCTGCGAAAACGGCTCAATTTACGCAAGTCCGAGTTATACAAGGGTGCGACTTATAGTCCAGAAAATATGGTAACCAGTATACTGCTAGGACGCATAGTATGTTCCTATATTTCTGCTAAATTTGTTTTGAAACTGGCGCAATAGTTTCGTGGATAAAACAATTCATATGCAGAGACCCTCGGATTCGCCATGTCCGAAAAGGCCGGTGGCTGTTGAGTCGGCGACGTCCTCAACCCAACGCGTGCCGTCCCTTTGCACGCGCTCACAGACTTGTCTCTCTTGATGTCTCAAGCTTCAGCTTCCTCGTTTAACTTTCATGTTTCGAGCATGCAGTTCCTGACGATTACATCACCGCTCGTTTCGTCGAAGTCTTCGACACTGATGGCAGCATCGATGAGACTGATTGTTATTGAGATGTTGGAAGCTGGTAATTTTGACTGCGACCTTGCTGGGGACCAGCTCCAGAGAAGATTAGTCACTGACAAACTCGCCATGGTCGCATCCATCCGTGACGATCTCGCAGGTGCATACAGGGTAGAAGGTCAAAGGGCCAAGGGCGAGAGCAAGAATAAAGTTTGAGTAGCTGAGTTACGCGAGAGGTTTTGATTGTACCGTGACGAGGCGAGCTTGGGCGATCATGGGGGTGCCTAGAATGAAAGAGCGTTCATGATCATGTTCTTAATGGGCGCCATAGTGCAACTAACTTAGACAGCGCTGCCTGGTCGCCAGATGAACATGATTGAAATTCGTGAATTGATTCTTGCAATTATTAGAACTCTAAAAATCGTGAAGCTTGGTGTAAATATACTAATTAGCCTATGAGCATTCCATTTCAAGAATAATCTACCCTTTTGATTTTTTGTGTCCTAGCCCCTTTAATTGTTAAAATAACTAATTTAGGCAACAGAAGATTTTTTTTTCTTCAGAGTTAAACTGTGAATGGAGTTAAATGGAGCTCTTAACAAGCAGCACTTTCTATTGGAATTTAAGGTAGATATTCCCCGCTAAATATAGCGAGGAAACTGTGACGTCACGTCACACAACACTGTGACATCACATCATGTGGCACCAGGACATCCTGTGACACCGTAACATCACATCACATCACATCTCATGTGACACTGACATCACATCATATGGCACCAGGACATCATGAGACAGTGACATCACATGACATTATGTTGGCACCAGGACATCATGTAACACTGTGACATCACGCGAGACGTCAATATCACATGACAGTGTGACGTCATGTAACAGAGTGATATCACATGACACCATCACATCACATTCTGCGAAAAAGCAGCAAAATCCTCCTCAAGCCACTGCACAACCTCTTTGGTCGTTTGGCTCTTTGGGAAAGCGCTAAGACACGGATTAATCAATTATAATCAATCCACTCGTCGAACTGATCCCAACTTGCCTGTACATGATGACATTGATGTAGCACGAGTCACGTCCACACGCTGGGCTGAGGAAGATGTCATCCTGGCGCACAAACCGAACCTCCACTGGAATATGCACGTACGTGTCCGGTGTGTTGTCAATCCACTCTTTGAGCTTCCATAGAGCCAAGGCAGTCTTCTCCCTGCAAGCAACCAACAAGAGATGAGATCCAGAGAAACGTAACTGGCAGACTCCCAGAAGAAATAACAGGCACATCGGTTTTGACACGTAATGAAGCATTCTAAAGAGAAACTAAAAGTCAAGTGATCATGGAGTGATCGCAGGTTTATTGGAAATTGCTCTTGGGAGATAAGGCCTTTCAAATTTAAAACTGACATTTTCAAATACCATAGTTACCCGATTCTAACTCAAATCCAGTTTTTATGCCTAAGATGAATGATTCCAATGTGCCCCCATTTCAGTTTCATATCCAATTCTAATGCGCAGGCAATTCCACCGCAACTAACCAAAAAGCTGTATTTGTATGAATTTCGAGTGACGGGTTAATCTTCAACAATCTAGTAGAGGGACAATAGCGACGTCTGTGCAAGTCTGAGACACACAAAAAAGGGTCCCGGAGAGAAGGGAGTTCCTCCTTCCCCTCTTCTCTCGTGGTAGCCGAAAGTTCAAGTCACAAATAGTTCAAAGCGAGACGGGCGTCGTCACTACCCGTCGGTGTTCCTAGACGGGCATCACAAACAAGGCTTTAGCAACATCCACCAGGTGCCATTTGCTGATCGTTTAATTTGTTTTAAAATTCCCTTTCGTGTCTTTTTCAACAAGAGATTGGTGTGTCCGATGTGGTACTCCTCCCATGAACACGTATAGACCAAGCAATAAGCACCGAAATCTTGTCGTAGTACCCTTTTAACTTTCTCCTTATTGTGAAAAAAAAAAAAAAAAACATTTTGAAGGTTTGAAGCCAATTAGTTTCCCTTTAAAATAAAATAAAGTGCCAAGTTATAGAATACAAAGGTCTGGAAATATTAATGTCTGAACTTAAAATTGAAACTGTAAATAAATACATTAAAAAAGTTTTAAAATGTGTGGCTACATCAAAGTTTACTATGAATAAAAACAATTCGGAATATACGAAATCTGCCCCATACACCCAGGTACCGATTCCGTAAGCTAGATCGCTCCAGCTGAAACTGTTTTTTTTTTGCTCAGTCATCAAGTTAGGTTTTGTGGCACTTGAGCCATTCCATGAAGCAGTTGTGTGCAGTCGTGAAACGGAGGTACACCTCACATGTGTACTGCAAGACACATTCATTTTATGTTCAATCTTGGTTTCTTCATAGCACACCTAGCAGTTTCTCCGCTTCTCAAATTTTTCAGACTTGTGCTGCAGGTGGCCTGGGGGCGGGGCAGACTCGCTCCTCATCATCACGATTAAAGAGCTGCCAGATCAGCTCCTCCCTGAAAGCCAGCTGGTCAAACCGGGCACCGGCCAAGTCAGCTACGGGATGTCCGGGTGTTCTTTACGGTGCACTTGAAAAATAATAGAACTGTTCACGCAGGCCACTGTGTGACCTAGTGAGTTGGTCGGACTCGTCCACGCCCAGCATCGAAGCACCGTAGTCACGATTTGGCGGGGGCTTCCTAACAATTCTTCTACCTAGTCCATGTGTATCCTCACTTCTCATTCCGCAGGGCAGGGACGTGCTTGCTGGCTGTGTGGACAGTGCTCATCATGTTCACCACACGTGTGTCCTTCCACTCGAGGTAAAGAATGTTTACCCTCACCCACCTCTGAATCTTTGAGCTGCGCCGGGAAGCCTCGATGACCTTTACGCGTTGTTCCACAAGCCAGTGCTTGACGGTCGAGGAGGTGGGCGAAAAGGTGCGTAGGCGTATAAAAATTGTCCATGAAAACTTTGTAGCCTTGGTCAAGGTACTCAGCATAAAGCTCACCGACGACCTCAAAAGCCGAACCATTGGGTCCTGGCCTTTCACGCCTGCCAGTGTAGATGAAAACCTCGATCGTGTATCCAGTTTGCGAGTCAGCCAGCACCCAAAGCTTCTAGCCCCACTTTGTCTCTTTGTCCCGGAGAAAGTCTAATTCCGGAATGGGCTTTTGACTTTACCATCCTTTCATCGACGGACATGTCCTGATGGGGTTGGAAGTGCCTTGCTGATGTTTGATTGATGTGACGGAGCAGCCAAGACACTTTCCGAAACTTGCCTCCTGACACTCGCACATTGTCCGGGTCAGACGCGTGCAGCATCTCGAGTAATGAAGAAAACTGTGCCATAGACATCACCCATGGAAGAAGAAGACCTTTAAAGAGGGCCCCCACATTCCAATAAAAGTTCAGCCGAGGAACCTCCATGATACCCATGTAGATTACCGTAAAATACCAGGCAAGCGCCCACTCATACTTTGAAGATAATCACAAAAAAATGGGGGATGGGCGCTTTTCCGGTCATCAACTTCACATATAAATGTACTATCCATATTTTCTCAGATCTTACAAATTTGGTAATGGGTGCTTAATGTGGAATGGGCAGATGCGCGGTATTCTACGGTAGTAGTCTAATAAACTGTTGCATCTCACTGGATGTCACACCTGCCCAGGAGCCGTCCGGTCGAGCATACATTGGTTTTTCAAGAACATGCATCCAAGCATATTTATTAATGGCTTGGCACAACCCTTCAAGGACCTCGGAGGTGAAGGACAGGAAGAAGAAATCCAGTGCTCTCAAGAGTCTGTGTGGGCCACTACGAAGCGCGATGCCGAAATACTTCCCTGGCTGCAGTCTAGGTGAAAGCGTCACTCGATGCTGAGTTGGTGGCAGAATATTGTTTCTATAGACCTTTTCCGCAAGGGCGTTGCCATCTTGAATTGTTGTCACTTCCAGTATGGACGAAAACATTACTTTGCCGTCACCATGCCAATAGAAGACATTTAGGACATAAGCCTTACCGTCACATATTTTCGTTTTGGCTCCCCTCAATTTTTTTACTAGTTACAGGTTGAAACGTTTTACTATTTTTTCGTCGCCCATACTGGAAGTGACGACAGTTCAAGATGGCGGCGCTCCTGTGAAAAATGTCTATAGGTTGTCAAGACCTTAAGCAAATAAAATTAAGCATTGTCAACATACACAGAACGGGTGCACTGGCTCAGGACCGGTATGCATGCTTGAAGGGGGCTCACTTCCGAGCGCCTTTTGAAGTTCTGGGTTGATTTGACAAGCTGTGTTCCATCAGCGGTAAAATCAGATGATTCAATATCATCATCTAAAACTAACTCTTCACTGCTCGCTTCACTCAAAAATTCCGCAGCCTATGCAGGACAATCACGCGATTTAGAACACTTTTTTGGAAGCACCCGATGCACACCCGACGCCATTTTTTGACAACAGTAGGTTCTATTTCGTGACAGTGACTTATTGCTGATAATTCGCTACCTCACGTGAAAAAAAGAAACTACATCGAAAACAAAACTATGGTTTTTCGGCTACCCCCAAGATGGAGTAACATGTTCCAGCGCGGCAAATTTGAATATCGGCGGCGCGCTATCTGTCAATCACAGGTGATCAATGACCTATGGGCACGGTAAGGAAAGAGTTAACATGCCGGACATATTAATTTTTCCACAAATTGCTGGTTTGGTACATGATCATGTGTTCAGAGTATTTTTCTACGCTGGTTTGGCCTGCTTTGTGATCTGCAGCAGGCAGTGTACGCTTTGCTCATTGTACCTCCGTGCCACCAATTTTTTTTGGCCCTTCCCTACTATAATTTCTGAAGGGCATTATGGGGTTTTTATAATAAACAAATATATACTGCCGAGACCGGTTATAACAAAGTCGGTTATAACGAAATAGCGGCTACAGCGAAGCAATCACGATTTCCCATTCCGTTTTGCACTTCGTAAACCGAATTCGGTTACAACGAAATAGCGGATACAGCGACGTGATTTCCGATTCCCGTTGACTTCGTTATAACTGGTCTCGACAGAAAAAATTGGTGTAATTCTTACTAACTGCCAAAATAAAAAAGCTAAAGTCATAAACAAAGGTGTTTGGCTAAGCAGACCTAACACAAGTTCACCAAACATAAGCTAAGTCTAATAAAAACCTCCCAAGTTTACCAAATCTAACTTAAGCAATCGACCTAAGCTATGCTAACCTAACCTGATCTAGTCTAAGCTACATGCAGTTGTCACCACACGAATCTTCTCTAGGCTCACTATAAGATGCGCCACTGCCGCCCAGCACACGGTGTACCAGACTTCGTCAACAGATCACCTTGGGATGCTAAACTTAAACCTAACCTAACCTAGCCCAACCTACACACACCTGTCGTCAAACAGTTCTTAGGCTCAATAATCAAATGCACCACTGTTGCTCAGTATCCAGTGCAACACAGCGCTTTGTCCACAAGAGCATCGAAGCAGACTCACCTTGGGATGGACCACTCGTTGACATGCTGCTTGAAGCGACACTCGTAGTTGAACACCCGATGGCTCAGGTCCACCCGCTGCTTCGGCGGCGCAAACACCGCCCACAGGAAGAGTCGGTTCAGCCATGGCACCAGGGGTGGCACCCAACAGCTGGCAAGAACAACAGGGAGACGAGCTGTGTTGCAAGTCCGAGGCTTTTAACATACCATATGTTGTATGGGTTGTTTTCAATGAAAAAATCGCCACGAACAAGCATCACAGATGAGCATGATGGAGAAGCATTACACAGCGTTAGGGTTATATCCAAAGTTTAATAATAACTTTAAAATAAATGGCCTCTTTGGCTCATCTGAGCCAAAAAGGCCTAGCACAAACTTCACACATAGCTTGGTTTGTGTGAAGAGTGGTTGTTTGGGCGAGTTGGTTTGACATCTTATACAATCTTGTGCGTAACAAAGACGAGGACAAAAGCAGAGAAGAGGACACAACAAGGCGCAACTTTCAACTGAATTTGATTGAAAACGTGTTCCGGTATATATATAGTCTCAACCATCGTTACAATGACAACAAAAAGACAAAAGTAAAGGAAAAAACACCATGACAGAGCATAACTGGGAAACAACACTATCTCGTTCTCAGGAAAAACAATTCCTTCTCCGATAATGCGATCGACGGCATAGCAACACACATGTCTCCTAAATAATCAATGTGCTCAGGACCGGTATGCGTGCTTGCATACCGGTCCTGCAATGCAAGTCAGCGGTAACACGCGAAATCATAGAAGCCGAGCACATTGATTATTTAGGAGACATGTGTGTTGCTATGCCGTCGATCGCATTATCGGAGAAGGAATTGTTTTTCCTGAGAACGAGAGAGTGTTGTTTCCCAGTTATGCTCTGTCATGGTGTTTTTTCCTTTACTTTTGTCTTTTTGTTGTCATTGTAACGATGGTTGAGACTATATATATACCGGAACACGTTTTCAATAAAATTCAGTTGAAAGTTGCGCCTTGTTGTGTCCTCTTCTCTGCTTTTGTCCTTGTCTTTGTTGCGCACAAGATTGTACAAGTTGGTTTGTGTGGGACACATTTTGTGCTTCAGGGTTTTTGTCAGCACGATCACGCTCGTGTAAACATTTGTTCTTTGTCTGCCGACCACGTAAGAAATCAGTCAATAAGAACTACGGTTTCATGCTTTTTGTAAACACTGAGAAACTCCAAACTGGCCAGCTGTCCTCGAATGAAAAAACACCAAGCTCGACGAAAAGAAACTTTTATCTACAACTTTTGTTTTTTCTGTTGACCAGGAAAAGAGCCTGCCCTGAGCAGTCTGTGAGGCTGTTTCTTCCTTCAAGGACCACACCCCTTATTTTGTTTCCTGCTCTTATCTATACCAGGACGTTTCCCGAGCATCTGAGTAGAGCCCCAATTTTTCTTAATTTCTGCAGCAAGCAAGTCAACATGCTGACAGATTCTCTTGCGTTTGATTTCATTTAAACTATAAAGCGAACACTGAGTGCAATTGCAGTGATGTGATTGATGAACCATTTGCTCCAAACTGTGCCAAAGGGCCTACCCTAATACAACCTGCTACATTTAGCCAAAATGTGAAGAATCTGTGCCAACATCGCACCAAAACTTGATTTCACTTCATTAATACTGAACATATAATAGCTGAGGCCCCGCTATTTGTCCAGATCATTATGGTAGGCTTGTGTGAATATTCAGAACTTTCCATTATCGCCACAAATAACGTCCTATAAAATTTGATCTCTCTGTCAAACAATGACAGTACTCAAAATTTTCGCATTATCGAGTCATGCTTGCAGCTTGCCCTGGCGGGTAAGTTAGCCTTGCTGAGTGCACTTCTCACCGTGTTCTTGTGTACTGCAGCAAAACAACCGCGAAGTGAGCATTGTGATTTTCCATATTTTGCTTTGCCGCACTGCGCCGGCATGCTAAGAGGAAAGAACTCCCCAAAAGCGGGATATGCTAAACACGCAGGCGTCAGGTATATTAAAAAGAAAGCGGAAAGGACATGGTGAGTGCTAATGTAACTATTCTCATTTGCAGGAAAAATTTCTGAATAAAACTGCAGCTATTATTGGACTGCAATATTCTGGCGATATATTTTCCAATTTCGATAGTTAGCAAGGGTACTTGCACACAAATTCATATGAACTACTTTATAGGTTTATTCTTAATTTTAACTATCTTGTTTAGTTACCATCTTTATAAGGGTATTATGCGTTTGAGGTACAGTCAATAGAATGAATTAAAACTAAATTAGATGAAACAGTGGAAGGAAGCTTGGGAATAATCTTAACCAGTTCGGCTGGATTCAATATTTGTTATCATAAAGTTTTACGTATAAAACGTCATATATGCTTATAATCAAATGATGAAAGTTTTTTTTATCTGAATTAAGAATTTACATTGTATTACAACTTTTACAACTTGAATGAAACATCAATCCAGATGCTCACGATTATTCTAATATCATTTCAGAGGAACATACTATTTGGTTTACATTTTATTTCATACGTAAAACAACTATTTGCAGCAGTCTCTACCGTTTTTCACCAATGAGCACGGTGTTGCCATGCCTAGTGCTTGTATACTACGTGCAACCAAACAGCTATATTTGTGTTTTAAGGAATCAAATCTCACATGCAGTTTATGCTAACAAAAGGTTGTACAGAAGTGAGAGGGTAAAGTAGGCTTTGTCTTTTAGTTGGATAGGCCAACACAACAAACTTAAAGGGACCATGAAATGATTTTAAAATCGAGTTTCATCCACCGCACGTCGTAAAAGGTGTGAAAAGAAACACAAAAACACAAAAATTGGGAGCCAAAAAAAATTATTTGCTATAGAACTTTTAAAAGAAAACTGGACTCTTTTGCGCCTTCCTTCCTTCGCCTGTTCACTACGATGCATCCGCGGAAATGGAGCACGTCAGCCAAATCCAGGTCGCCTATTGGGTAAGAGCCTACCTCACCAGCACCGCGATCGTAAACAATAAATAGCCGGCGAATGTTTCCTAAAAGTTTTGTTAAATAATATTCAGATCCACATTTTGTAGCATAATTAGAGATGTGTGGCGAAAATTGCCAAATTTGATAATGCTGAGAGCCAAGCGCCATCTATCGTGTGGTAAACGAAGCAACTACTGCGCGTGCGCAGTAGGGCAGGGCCGACAGTTACTTGGGTGACGGCGACCGACGAACATTTATTTTCTTTGTTTTTCTTCCTCTCAAAACTCTGACTGACTGAACGTTTATTTTTCTACGTGTTCTTCCCGCGCGTGCCGACTTCAAGCAGCAAGAAAACAGTACTTAAAACAGACCACGACGAACAAGAACGCTGGATCCACCGACTCCGACGAAGCGTATAGGCCTAGCAGGCATTCCGATTCGGCGCTGCGTTGCTTCGTCGCAAGACCGTCTGCCTACGATCGGCTGGCGTGCTAAATGGAATATGCCCGCGCGACCCTTGTGGACCCTTCCCGTATTATAGTTTGATCACTGACCTCAATTCTAGATTAAGAGGTGAGGTCAATCTCTTCCCCTTGTTTTCCGAGGCAGTGTTGACGAACACTCGTCGAAAAGGGACTCTCGTCGATTCTATCTTCTTGTTTTGTGTGATATAGAGCTGAAATAAACGCCGTATGGATTACCTTCGTAACACGGTATGTACACTTTGTTATTGGTATGCCATTTTTATTCTGACAGACTGCACGTCACTGTCGAGCTATAACAGTTCGTGGGAGGTATACGTACAACCCCGGTCCAACCTTTCTTTGCCGAGTGTCGCGTCAGTATCGAGTTGCAATCGTAAAAGAACGGTCCCGAAGCGCTTACTAACAGCGCGAATACAAGACTTCCATCAAGCGCGCGCGTCCGCTCCGAGTGTAAACAGGTATTTACGTGGCTCTTGCTGACACTCGTAGTTCAAACGTATCTTTTTTAACGTCGGCTTGCTCCTGCATCTCCGAGGCCGCGAAAAACGCCATCTACGTCGCTTTGCAAACGACTGACACGGGCCGGCCCTTCTGCCAACAATGACGGGGTGGTTGACTTCTGGAGTCTTCACCGGAAGACTCGCAGCACTTCCCAACAGGCATACCGGCGTATGGGACTAGTCCCATGCTGTCGCTGTAGCGCAACATATCTCATTGAATTTCGCTCAGCTGCGATGCGGCGATGAGAGGCGCCGATTCAGGAAATACGTCAGTGACATCAGCGCAGTAAAACCTACCGGCGCACCCCAACTCGTTGCCGCTAACACTCCCATTCTCCTACTGCCGAGAGAACTTCCGGTTCCGGAAACGGTCTACGTCACGGCTTCTTTTGCGGTCAGTTGGAGAGAATGAAAAAGTCGATATTTCAATAATTTTTTGTGTAGAAGTTAATAAACCGAGACGAAAACGGATGCCTGTTCGGCATTCAGTGAACATTGACGGTTTAATGTTAAAGTTATCTGGAAAAAGTAAAAAGGTCATTTCATGGTCCCTTTAACATATATAATATTTGCAGTGGTATGAACAAAAATGCAGTATGTGCTTGCGCTCCAAAAGTACTTTTTGCTGCTTCAAAATGGACTTTTGGCTACTCCAAAACGTGCTCCAAAATGACTCGGGCCAAGCACATCACTGTAAATGATAAAACGCTGTGCAAAAGGTTGAAGGTGTTGAAAGAAAAAAAGAAAAGACTGCACTAAAAGGGGGTATAAGAGTGCTTCTCAAAAATCTCAACCATCAGAGACTTTTCTTTTTTTCAGCAGTCTGCTTTTTTTGGTTTTGCTCGTCCTTCACTATTGAAGTTTGCCCAATTTGCATGTTTTTCTACAACCTTGGGCTACACCAGTGTCTTCTGCGACGATCAGCAAAGTGGGCCAGACCTCCTCGTTGCTTTGAGTGATCCTGCGTCACATTAATTGATAGTATCCGGAGATTTCTTAGCCCCCTTTGCAGCAGCTTTCAGCATTCAATTACTGTAAAAAGCAGCGAAATTCGTTGTCCGCTAACGCTGATCTCACCTCTACGAATGAGAAGAGAGCTCCAATGAAAATGAGCGGCATTTTTTCACCACGTAATTGTGGAAAACATCTGCGGCTCTTTTTCTTGGCCACAAACCTTTTCAACTGCACGACAAGTCAAACGCTCGCTACCTGCACCATGGGACCTGGTACCATTAAGAATTGCCATGCAGTGAACGCAAAACACCCTGCGTTTCTTGTGTCGAACCTTGCCAAACTTTTTTGACGCAGAACTTCATCTTTCTCTGCGCTTCGAAGGAGGTGTAATGTTGTGAGGTCTATGTCACGAAAACTTGGTCACGGAAGTGACGTCCCAACTGCGCAGTGCACACGCGCGTCCTTTCTTATCTGCTAGCTCGCTTGTTTGTTCGCTTCAATGCAGTGTGCTCCCGCCAGATTGAAACGGCGATAGATGCCGGTCCGGCAGCCGTGATTCCACAATCTTTGCTCGTCGCTCTGAGCAGTGGCCGAGCGGCCGAGCTCGCGTGCTCTGCGGCACGGGCAGTTCATGCGACTCTCTTGCACGACTCCGCAAAGCAATAAAAACAATCGCACGCAATTCCGCACGCGTGTCTCGGAGGTGGTGGCGTGGGGCGCTGCACATTTGCCTCTACCGGACCCCGAGCCACGGGCTCGGAGTTCAATACAGGCAAACCTATGCACCGACCAATTTTATTTATCATCCTCGCTTTTGGTTAAAGTCGGACACACAGCCAAAAAGGAGGAACACCCTTCTTTCGGGCAAGGAGTATGGGAGAGAGCGAGAAAGAATTGAGAGAAGGACATTGTGAAGCAGAAAATGAAAACACATTGGGTGCTGTTTCGCTTGGGGAAATGTTCTTTTGTTTTCGAGAACTTCACATTTATACTGCGTGCTGGATACTTGCCAAAACATAAATGCCGAATAGTCCTAAATCTCTCTCCTAAAAATAAGCTCCATTAAAAAGACACCGAAATTTAAAACAAAAAACATTTTTTTATGTTTATGAGGGTAAAAGCGCTAAAAACAATGGACAAGTAAAAGAAACAAACAACACAGAGCGCTACTTGCAACTGAAGTTTATTCTCAGAAAACACACAAATATATAGACCGTGAAATCGCGACATGTACTACAGAAATGCGACATCACCCAATCAGTGTTCGTCTGTCCGCCATCTACTTTACGAAAGATTTTAAAAACGCCACCTCAGAGCCAAACAGGGCTACAGATGGGGCGCTGACACACGTTCCTTCAACGCACTCGGATATGAAAAAAGCTTTGGATATCTCCCTTGTCATTTTGTTTCGGTTTCGGGCCAAGATAATGGTGTTGTCAAACTTCGGGACACACCCACATCTGTCACAGTGCACAGCCAACACCATTATCTACCCTTCAACATTTTTTTAAAGAGACACTGACACTCCCCAAAATGTATTTTTTATTTTTTGCCAGGCGATTTATTTTTGTGTCAGAAGACCACCCAATCAATATTTTGCTGCAGGGTCACATATATTTTTAATAAAGTCCAAAAACGCAACTGCTCAAAAACGAAACCGAAAGTGGACTGGGGAGGAACAAGGAATATAGAGGAGTAGAGAGTTGCCGGAAGTCACGTGGTTGTGCAGCTTCTTCTTTCCAATCAACTTTTTTGCAGCTTTTTAGAAGGCACGAAAAATGGCTACCATATTTGCTTTCTATTTTTAATATTGTGCGTGTGCCTTCGATGACCCACAACTTAGATTATATTTGGTGGTTGTGTCTGAACCATAGAAAACGGCATGTGACGGCAAAGAAGAGAGCAAGCGCAACTCAAACCGGCCAGTTCTTGAACGGCAGTTTTCGGGCAGAAAGAAAACGAATTTCGAGCTGCAAATTGTTTTCTGAGTAGTTAGGCTCTCATATGTCATGTACAAATAAAAACCTTGGCGAGCAAAAATACCCTGTCCGTGTCCCTTTAAAGGACTTACTTTGAACAGATACTTTCTTTTATTCTTTTTTACGTAATATTTACTATGTTAGACACAATTCAGATGGAGATAGCCCACTCTTGGCCCCACCCAGGAATGTAGCTGGCTACGCTCCATTTCTCGGCTCTCATTGGTTAGAGAGATGATTGCGAATGTTCATTGTAACATTGTTTCTCTGTGCTGCGGTAGACTTTTATTTGACTTTGTTCTTTATGTTTGAGAAACATATTATATAAATAGTGTCCTTATTGTAGTTTACCGAGAGGTAACCTACACACGTAAGAGTTTGCGAACCATCTGGCTGGAAGCCATCGGGCGTTCACCTCGCATCCTTCTATCCAGGTATGCTTCCGTCATTTCACTTTGGAAGGCCCTTAGCTCTCAAACTTTGAGCGGTGCACCTGGCTTGCTAAAACGAATATTTTTAGGTTACGTTTTAATCGTTTGTTATGATGCTCACCCACCTTTCTCCTGTACACTACGAAAGAAGACAACAAAAACAAAAAAACTAAAAAAACTGAATTTTTTAAAAGTTTTTTTGGTTGCTTTTTTTTTGCACGTCGACAGATGGTGGCGGGCGCTTGTATTAAGCCGTGGTTTGTGCATGATGGAACACTAAAACGCCGTTTCACGGTTCTGTCTTGTGATGGTCGCACACTGATTTCGACGGGGGCGGAACAGCAGATGGACGAAGGGACAGCGGACGCAGACGCGCCGTTTTCATGGTTGTGTTTTACGGGCGTTCCATGGGTGGTAGTAGAGTGTGTTCTAATAGCAGACGACGCCTTTCGCCACCGTGCGTCTTCCCGCGCACGGTGGCGAGCGAACAACAGTGTCCTGTTTGGACACCCAGCATACTAGACGCACCGGACGTCATGACAGGGAGGCTCTAGGCTTGCAAACTTGTTTAGTAGCCAAGCCAATTTAGTAGTAATGGATCGGGTGGTAAGCACCACCTAAATTGTGCCAAACATCGTAAATATTCCTTTTTTTTTTTTTTTTCTTTTTTTTCAGGAAAAATTAAGAATGCAAAATGTCTCATTTAAGTTTTTTTAAATTTTAATTTTTTTTCTCTATTTTAGTGTCCTTTTAAATTTCCCAATTTTGACATAACTTTAAATCGGAAACCTAACCTTTTAATGACCCTAGTGCCTTGAACCTCAGGCATAGCACCATTTGTTGGAGACTTCCTGACCTGAGGTATAGGAGAGCCTCCATGACGTAGTAGCCAAACGCATATTCCATCAGCCACTTCCACGCCCTCGGTAACAGGGGTAGACTTGTAACTGCCTGCGCAACACCAGTGAAAGCGACTGATCCAGTTAAACACACTTTTGGCATGCAGATACTATAGAAGAATTTTTCACAAACTTTTGAGCAATTTTTAATGCATGCAATTTACAAAGCACTTAAAAATTGGTTCCCCAGTATTCATCAAACACACTCATCAACGCCTACCAAATATCATTTTAAGAAATCAATAGGAGACAAAGTAAAAAAAAAGCCTTAAAAAGCTGCGTGAGTGTTTGACACTAACATTTATGTTATTCCTAGAGCTCTTTATGTGGATTTTTCTTATCGATGGTGCCTCCTTTTGGAGGATGTGAAATAAGGAAAGCTCAAGTAGTTAAACATAGCGGAGGATGTTTCTTATACTCTACGACACTGCACCTGTTAGCATCTATGTTGTGTACCTATGATTGTTTTCTTAACTTTTATATACCAGTGCCGCATTAGATTTCTGGTCGGCTATGGGCACAATAAAGAGACATGATGAAGATGATGATGATGCCGATGATGACGATGTCCGAGGTTTTGAGAAGATTCACTTTAAAACACTGCAGAAGTAGAATACAATGAAAAACTTTCTTCTATAACGAGCTACGTTACATCGACAAAATTTGTTATATGAAGGTTCATTATACAGAGGTTTGTTATATATCGAGGTCCGTAATATTCAGGTGCAACTACTTTTTCCACAGGTGCAGTGACCGAAAACCTCCTCACCTCATCAGTCCTAGTCAGATGAAAGCAGACGGCGGTGTCCGTGTGCGGATACCACAGGCAGCGAAAGTGGTCTGAGCTCTTCAGGTGCACGTCCAGGTTTTCCAGCACCTGACGGAAATATGAAGCGAGCACCATTTATCATAACGTGGAAGACAAACTGCTACAACGGCTATACAAATTATATATTAGCGAGAATACTGAAAGCACCAGGAAACCAGGACTAGAAAGAAAACAACCAGCGCCTTCTCGTCCTTGTTCCCTGGCACTTTCAGTACTGCTGCGACATACCAGCTAGACCATCTTTCCATCCTACCATATTTGAGCAAACGGCATCACCAGCTGAAAGGGTGTCCGCCGTAATTACATCGTTAAATACTCTAATTTTTCAATGTTCTCTTCATGAAAAACTTACCAAAACAGTCGAGAAACAAGAAAAACATCCCACCGCCAGAAAAAAATGCCAAGAATAGCCTCGTAAAACTCTCAGTGCCAAGGCAAAAACTTTTTTTAAAAACAGAAGAATGGATAGTTGGGCGAGTTGGTGGGAATTCATCTTGGGACATCTTGGGAATAGCAAAAAGAAGGTGGCTTCCATTCCTTACGTTCACCGCGTTTCGCACGGGTTAAAGGGGATCGCAGCAAGATACGGTGTGGGTGTCGTTTTCTCGGCCAAAAACAAGCTGAGCCAGATTTGCCCCGCCATAGAAAGGCGTCTTAGTAGGCGGAAAAATCCGAGTAGTCATGGTTGCACAGTAAAGCATGGCACACAGTTTGTTTCATGCACCGTTGGAGCAGTGTATAGGATACCTTTTTCATGTGGGCGGGTGTATATTGGCCAAACGGGGCGCTGTTTGAACATCCGTTTAACAGAGTTTGTTGAAGGGGTGTGCATACTCTCATCTTGCAATGCATTGTCGCGATTGTAACTGTGAGCCGAGATTCAGTGACACTGAAGTTTTGTTCAGACACAGGGACCAAGTGTCTTGAGAGATAGTAGAAGCATACCAAATAAAAAGGGCGGCAACCTCGTGTGTCAGCCAACCGTCTTTGGCACTGCTGGACAGTGAGGTGGCGTTTTTGAATTTGGGATAGCAACACGTGCCAACATGCCGCTATGAAAGTGTCTCGTAATACGCAGACGGGGGGTGAACTGCAAAAGATGAATGGTCGTTTTCATGTGTTTTCCTATTAAAATAATTCAGTTGATAGTCAGCGCCCATCCCGTGTGTTTCTTCTTCGTCCACGCCTGTTGTTTGCGCTGTGTCCCAAGATTAAAAACAGTAAGTGCAAATATTTTTTATCTACATTGAATCATAAGCAAAGTGGAAAGCAAAAAAGTCCCTTCTGCGAGGTTGGTGACCCCCCCAGCAGCGGTTCTTTCTTATGCTCTCTATCAAATTCAAAAACATAAAAATGTCGAAAATGTTTTTGTATTTAATTTCCGTCTCCACATTCCGCAACCGAAGTCCGACTTTTGCAAAGACCCCGAGACGAGCGCTGAAACACGCGACGCCACTCACAACCGCACTAGGTAACAAAATGGCACCGCCTAGAAGACGATTGGGGAATGACGCGTCGACACCCTATGCCTATACACTGCGTGCGCGGCAAGTAGCACGCCGACACGCGGCCGTCAGAGAGGACTGCTGTTGAGAATCCGAGCAGACGGAAACCACGCCGTGTCGCCGCCGCCATAGCAATCCTGCCGCTGCGGTGCGCTCCTATGCCGTTAACGCACTGTTAATTGGCATCATGAATTGCTGCATGGTCGGTTGTAGCAACAGGTACACGTCGTGCCCCACAGGGAAGACGTTGCACAGTTCCTTAACTCGTTCATGCTTCGTCGGGCAGCGGCTGCCCCGACATCGGGCAGTGTGTTCGTCAACGCTTTATTTTGGCCATTTACTTAGAATCTTTTATACAGGGAAGGCATGCACATGCGGCACTGGCGTCTGCAGCAGTAACTGTTCTAAAGCAAAAGCCTAAAACAAATGGCATCTTGCATGCACGTTCGTCAACGCTTTATTTTGGTTATTTACTTTGAACCTTTTATACGGGCAAGACGTGCGCGTGCGGCGGTGCGAGCGCAGAATTTTTAGTCATTGCACACGAAAAATCCACGGAACCCTACCCATAAGCAGCTTCGCTGTAAAACAAAGGCCGGCTTTCCAGACCGCATAAGTAAGCTCTGCGAACCCTGCAATGACACAAGTGCATGCCAAAGTTTGTTTCGAAAAGCAACATAAACAATAAAAAATGTTGTCACACCGCGCGACAAATTTAAGCGAAGCATTGCGCGAAACGCAGTAACTCGGCTGCGACCCATCATGACCCGAAGCCACGGTCGCAACAAAAGAATGTGCCACCAGGCCACTCGCCGCGGTTTCATCTAGGCCGTCGATAATTCTAAATAATTTCCATAATTTTCAAAAATACGGGTAGTGGGTACGCACCAATCACTTTCTGAGCATGAAAGAATGACAACTTACCTCAATCGTTATGGAGTAAGCTTCTTACAAGACACACACCTGACGCACACATTCGGCCTTCAAGACCGACGTGACCATAGCAAACAATTTGTTGACGTCAAAAATGTGCCCGATTTGACTACGTTTTTCTCCTTTTTTCGTAGTGGCATCGTGGAAGAACGATCCCACTATAATATCTTTAAAGCCAGCTCGAAGAACTAACGCTCCAACCACGAGCACTTGCACCGTTGCAGCTTCTGAAGCAAAGAGCCGCTGTCGTCTCCTACCACTCAAATATTGTGCGCTAGCCATGGCGCAAGTGGCACTGCGTGCAGTTTTCAAAGTGCCCCCTATCGGTCCCGCATGGACTGTATGGCTTGCACCGTGGCCCTAAAGTCCCCAACAGAACGAAAACAGAAGGGCGTGTTCAAAACGCCCAACCTCCAGCACGTGCTCCGTGCCTTTGAACCGCCTTGGCTGCACGACCGCGCTCGGGGTGCACGAGACACCTAAGCATCGTGGGAACTATAGTCCGTTGCAACTCAAGAAGGTAGGGCAAGGGTAAGACGGGCCAGAGAGAAGGAAGCAGACGGAACGCTGGAGAAGAGGGGGCAAACCTCCTTCTCTCTTTAGCGTTCCGTCTGCTACCTCCTCCCCGGCCTCTCTTACCCTCGCCCTACCTTCTGGGGTTGCAACGGACTATAGAAACCTCGTGCTGGAGGCGGGACGACCGAAGCTCCTGCCCGCCGTCCTCATGCCGTTAGCGACCATGGTGGAAACTTCCCACGGTCCCGCCTGCCCCTCACCCCCAAGATGGGTTGCCGGACGTCCTCACCCGCTGCAAGGCGCAGGAGTAGCGGGACTCGCGGAGCCGAAAGGCTGGCTCGCACTGCACGGTGACCGCGACGACCACCCCGATGGCCCCGAGCCCGCAGGCGGCTGCCAGGAAGACCTCCGGGTTGCTCTCCCGCGAGCAGACCAGTGTCTTGCCCAGACAAGTCACCAGCTCCAGCTCCAACACCTGGAATTGCATGGGGGAGGGGGGGAACACCTTGAAGCGAGAGGCACCGTAACTATGTGGGGCGACTCGTCTTAAAGGGCGACTCCGCTCAGAGTTTTGTTACTGAGAAAACGCGGCAGTTCTCTTTGCTAGCATCAGCTAGAAAGAATTGCATGTTAATATTTGAATCAAATTTTAAGATGTAATTCTGCCTAAATTTTGCCTAAAGGTGGAAGACGCATCGCTTCGCCAAGAGGTACGTCACCTGGACGATACAATTTTCCCGTTCATGAGTCAATACCCTCCAAACTCGCCCGACAAAGCTGGTAGTTCAAATCCTACCTTCATATGCTTCTGCTGCAGCATTTCTGCCCGGGTTTCCTAACAGCAGAGTGTACAGAGGCCTCAAAAAGCGCTGCATAGTGACTCCTTGAAAGCTGCCACCGTTTGACCTGAACCAGTTCTGCCTGCTTCCATGGCGCAACAAGGGACCGCTCATCGAAACAATGTGAATGGCGAGGGCTTAGTCACTGTCACATGCCGTAAGCCAGTGAAACCCTCTAATGGAACTTCGAAGGCATCCAAGATAGCTCTTATTCGCCATGCCCCACGAAAAAGTGTGCCATATGTGCCGAGGCTTTCTCCTGAAACATTGACCAGATGCGCTGAAAAATTAGTCACCACTGTTTTAGAAGGTAAATGTAATGTAGTGACAAGTTTCACTGTTTTAGCTATGTTTAGCGGACTTCGTGTTTTGGTTGTCAACCTTGTTATCTGTTTGTTATCGAATCAGAAGAGTAAAACCTACCAGTCGTAACCAAGACCGCGATGTGTTCGGCTCAAGTCATTACAATTGGCGACGAGGATGTATCGCAGCGAGGCGATACAACAGAGGCTGCTCGCCGAACACAAGTTGACGTTCGACGCGGCGTATGACTTGGCGCTCACGGCGGAAGCCGCAGCCAGGCAGCTGAAGGACATCAACGAGGATCGAAAGACGGTCGCGGACGGGGACGCCAGCGTGCATGCAACCGCAGAGAAGAGCTCGCCTCGCGAAAAGAGAGAGAGTTGCTACCGTTGTAATGGTAAGCATCTTCCAACTTCATGTAAGTTCAAGACTTCGACATGTTATAAGTGTCAGAAGCTAGGGCACATCGCGGCAGCGTGTCGTTAAAAAAAACAGGTGGTGAAGCCAGCGACGGGAAACAAGCGTGGAAACGCAAAACAGGTGCACGAAGTGGATGAGTTATTCTCCATCTGCGAGTTAACCGAGGCACCAAAGAAGTACATGGTCGAGATCTCCGTTGCAAATGAGCAAGTCACCATGGAAGTTGACTCTGGTGCATCCTGTTCGATAGTCAGCGAAGACACGTTCAGGAAAATTGAAGCAAGCTCAAGAAAGGAGATCCCTATCGTGGAATCGAGCACCAAGCTGGTCACATGGTCCAGTGAAACGCTGCCGACCCTCGGTAAAGCGATGGTGGACGTCATGTTCAGAGATCACGTTGCAACATTACCGTTGCTAGTGGTCGGAAGGCAAGGCAACAGTTTGCTGGGCAGGAACTGGTTTCCAGCGTTGGGGATTGGAGTGCAAGGCATCCAAAAGCTGAGCAGCTCCGAAGAGGACCCAACGGAAGCTTTTCAGGAGATTTTCGGCAGCGACTTGCCAGGATTCACAGGAGCACCCCTTCACATTGAACTGAAAGACACTGCCGAGCCGAAGTTCCTCAAGTGTCGTCCAGTGCCATTTGCCCTTCGTGAAGACGTCAACAACGAGCTGGACCGCCTCCAGAAGCAAGGCATCTTGGAGCCTACTCAGTATGCCAGCTGGGCGACGCCACTGGTAGTTGTAAGAAAAAAAGACAGATCCCTGAGACTGTGTGGGGATTATCGAAGTACGGTGAACAAGGCAGTGAAAAGCAATGTTTACCCTCTACCGACCACCACCGAAGTGTTTGCAGCAATAGGCACCAGCTGCATCTTCACAAAACTCGACCTCGCGCAGGCCTACCAGCAGCTGACGCTGGACGATGAGTCTGCAGAGCTCCTCACAATCAACACCTTGAAAGGACTTTACAGAGTCCGACGACTGCCTTTCGGTGTTTCGGCAGCGCCGGGACTGTTTCAGCGTGTCGTCGACAGTCTGATCTCTGGAATCCCTGGTGTTGTGGCGTACCTGGATGATATCATCATCTCGGGAAAAACAAAACAAGAGCACAACGAGCGTGTGGAGGCTGTGTTGCGACGGTTACAAGACGCCAGACTGAGGGTCAACAAGGACAAGTGCCGGTTTGGCAAGACAAGCATAGAGTACCTTGGACACAAGATCGATGCTTCGGGGATTCACCCAAGTGCCAGCAAGGTTGCAGCAATCCACAGCGCTCCCCAGCTCCAACTAACAAAAAAGAACTATAGGCCTTCTTGGGCATGGTGAACTTCTACAGTCGATTCCTGGAAGGGAAGGCAGAGGTTGCAGAGATTTTGCATCACCTACTAGACGACGGACGTAAGTGGACCTGGACAAGGGAGCACCAGAACGCTTTTGAGAGCCTCAAGAAACTGCTGACTTGTGAGTCTCTTCTGGTGAAGTACGACACCAGTCGTCCTCTGGTGCTATGCTGTGACGCCTCACCAGTGGGGGTTGGAGCAGTGCTGGCACACCAAGACGACGACGGGAATGAGCTTCCTATCGCATATGCCTCACATACTCTTGGCAAGAGCGAGCGGAATTATGCACAAATCGACCGAGAAGGACTTGCCGTTGTCTACGGGGTTAGACACTTTCACCAGTATCTGGCGGGAAGAAGTTTTACGATCATAACAGATCCTAAGCCGCTACTGGGATTGTTCGGCACAGACAAGCGCATGCCTGAGGTCCTTTCACCTCGAATGCTACGGTGGACACTCCTGTTGAGTGCCTACAACTACCAGATCAAGTACCGGAAGGGTCAAGACAACTCTAACGCGGATGGTCTAAGCCGGCTGCCACTGCCTGGAGATGTTGACGAACCAGCACCACCCGGCGACATCCTGTTGCTTGAAGCCGTCCAGTACCCCCCACTTCTGGCTACTGACATTGCGGGCTTGACCAAAAAGGACGCCGTGCTCTCAAGGGTGAAGCAGTGGGTGCTCAGCGGATGGCCCAATGACAGTTCTGGTGGAGACTTCGCACCATTCGAGGTGAGGCAAACAGAATTGTCAGTGCATCGAGACTGTTTGTTGTGGGGTAACCGCGTCGTGATCCCCAAGGCGGCAAGGAGCCAAGTCCTACAGCTCTTGCACGCAAATCATCCTGGAATGACGGCAATGAAGGCAATGGCTCGTAGCCTAATCTGGTGGCCGAAACTCGATGAAGAGATAGAGGAGTTTGTGCGCTACTGCGACAAGTGCCAAGCCAACCGTCAGAGCGACCCCAAGGCACCAGTACACTTCTGGATTAAACCAGAGCAGCCCTGGAGCAGGTTGCACGCCGACTTCGCAGGCCCAGTTAAAGGGGCACTGACACATCAAAATCATATTTTTTTTTATTATCCGAAACGGTCGAAAACGATGCCGGGACATTACCCTCAAAATTTGAAATTTGGGAATTCAGTATTCGTGAAGTAAAAACACAATTTCCAAATGCCGAATTCGAAGTTCCCGCGCGATCGGCGCCGGTGCCTTGACGTCAAAAATTGCGGAGACCTGAGAGTCCCCTTTCCTGTCACCACTCCCTGCTGTTGCCATGGCGACCCAAAGCGATGAGGAAAGGAGCGAGCGCCGGCTAGCGCCGGCGTTGCGGCGGACCGGTTTTGAGCGGTGTCGCCTGTTTTCCGTTGGAGGATACAAATCCAGGAGACGGCACCACAACGAACTCCCGATTTTTGGTATTTCAAAAAGAAGGGCCGTAGTGCGTTCGCAATTGCGTTAAAAAACATGTTTTAGGATTGCCGTCATTAAATGTTATAAAGATGCCGCCTACAAAGCTTCTAAATTTCCTGATTTTTGACGTCACCGATCAAAAGAAGCGAGGAGGCGAGAGGCGGGAAAATCAAACGCCAAAAATAAAAAGGCGCGCGTGCGCGCGGGAAAATTTTTTTCGCGATGCGGTTTTTTTTGCGTGTCTATGGCTGCAACTTGCATCGTTTTAGACAATAAAAATAAATACGACCTTTGGGGTGTCAGTGCCCCTTTAAGGGCGAGGTCTTCTTGGTGATCGTCGATGCATATTCCAACTGGGTGGAAGTAGAGATCATGCCATCGATGACTTCTACTGCCGTAATCAGGAGCCTGCGCAAGTGTTTTGCAACACATGGGTTGCCGGACGTCATAGTGTCCGATAATGGAACTGCATTCACCAGCCGAGAGATGCAAGACTTCCTCAAGCTCAATGCTGTCCGCTTTGTGTACACAGCTCCATACCACCCTGCAAGCAATGGCAGGGCAGAGCGTATGGTGAGGGAGGTGAAGGCGACACTCAAGAAGCAGTCGGAAGGAGATACCCAGTGCAGAACCTCGCGATTTCTGTTCAAACAGCACACCACCCCCACTCAGTGACCGGCAAGACACCAGCTGAGCTCATGATGGGACGGAAGTTGCGTTCCCCACTGGACAGGCTTCATCCGGATCGGATTAGAGAACCGGAGAGACCAGACCTAAATGTGAAGAAGTTCCAACTAGGAGATGCGGTCTACATGAGAAGTTTCACCCTTGGCCCGCGATGGAAAGCAGCAAAGGTGGTTGCCATAATGGGCCCAGTCTCGTACAAAGTGCAGCAGGAGAACGGCGAGACTCATCGACACCACCGTGACCAGCTGCGCAAGGCTTGGCTGGACGTGAGCATCAACCCAACGAGCCGGGACAATGCTGTTCAGCTGCCACCCATCACCTGTCGTCAAGAGCCAACGGAACAAGTGCCTTCACCAAATGCAGAGGTCCATGACCAGCTGACAAGTCCTCCTCCTCGAAGATCATCAAGACTGCGTCGACCAGTCTCCAGATTGGGACCTTATGTGTATTAAACTAACGAGACTGTGCTCCTTACTAAGAGGGGAGGGATGTAATGTAGTGACAAGTTTCACTGTTTTAGCTATGTTTAGCGGACTTCGTGTTTTGGTTGTCAACCTTGTTATCTGTTTGTTATCGGATCAGAAGAGTAAAACCTACCAGTCGTAACCAAGACCGCGATGTGTTCGGCTCAAGTCATTACAGTAAACAATCTGTGTGCACTAAATTGAAAACCAAACTCTCTTATTATGCTTTCTGAAATATGGTATCAAACTAAAGACAGTGTTCGCATCTTGACTGGCTACAATCATTTCTTTTTAAACTAAAGCGGGAAACAAGGGGGAGTGGTACACGTAGTAGAGCTCGTTCGATGGAGTACAGTTCACACGGTAAGAATAAAAACACTGAAAATATACGAGGGACAGACACACACAGTTCTTTCAACGAGCAACTTCATTTAAATGGTGCCCATTACACTATGAAGAACCACTTTGGTCACAGAAAATTAAGTCAAGATGAAGATATCTTTTTCCAGTATCTCTTTCTAGTATTTTCGTATTCCCTTAATTTTCTCTGTGACCAAAGTGATTCTTCGCAGTGTGATGGGCATCATGTGAATGTTGTTGCTCGTTGAAAGAACTGTGAGTGTCTGTCCCTCGTTTATTTTTAGTGTTTTTATTCTTTCTGTGTGAACTGTACTCTATTCAATGTGTTCTGCTACATGTAACCAACTGATATCTTATTTAAAAGTTATGATTGATTTTCTGAAAATTTCAATCGGAGAATGGGGCCCATTTTGCCTGTTTTCGGTTTCTGGCACCATATATAGAACTCCATGTATTCGAGAACTATGTCGACCGCCATTTTCCCATTGATATTTTCCGAAAATCATTATAACTTTTGAATAAGATATCGGCTCGGGCTGAAACCTTAATATCTGGTTAGGACGTCTGGCGCTACATTTGGCCGGAGAACAAGCATTTGGCGATGCATAGTCCATTTTTGTGTAAGAAAAAAAGACCCATAAATATTTTTTGAGAGATTTAGATTTATAAATAGGCACATTGTTAAAAATTATGCTCTAAACATTGGTAGCAGCCAGATTGAAATAGTAAACCAGCACAAAATGCTAGGTGTCATTTTCTCAGAACCTATGCAATGGGATGATTATGTAGGATACTTGGTTCATAAACTGGCAAAAATAGTTGGCATAATTGGTAATTGTTGTTCTCTTTTGCCTATGAATATTAAGGTTCAAATTTATCACGCTTTGTTTGGTTCACAATTTAACCACTGCCATTTGGTTTGAGCTACCACCCAACTAAAGCTAATATAAACAAACTAATGACTGTCTAAAAAGAGTACTGCATATCACTGCAAATGTTTCCTACAACACTCATGCTGAACCATTATTTTTTAGTTACAATATCATTAAAGTTGCCGGCGTATTTATTCTCAAGTGCGGAGTGTATTGCTTTTTTGTCTCCACCTTTTGAACTTGACTAAACGCAAATCTATTATCAGTATTTGCCGCCAGGAGTTCTGGATCGTTACCCATTTTCATACTAATTATGCACTGTTTTCTTAACAACTTCATCTTCGACCACCAGTGATATTAATTTCTTAACTACAAAAAAGTGTGAAACCATTTTGTTTAGGTAATAGTGTTGTTGTTTTATTATATTATTGTATCGTGCCCTGCATGTACACAGACACCGGACCTAGTCAAGCTTCCTATTGGAAGCTTTTTGTCCGGCGTCCTCGGCACAAACTTGTTCTAATATAATTCAAGTTCGAGTTCATTAGGGTGACACGAGACAAACACGAGATACGGTCTTTCGGAAAGAAGACGGACAAACTCTACTTTCTGCAACATAGATTATCCCGTTTGTTTTCCTCCTTAACTGTGGAGGGTGACGAGGGAAGCAAAGTAGAAAATAGGGGGCAAAGACATACAGCTCTCTGTGCTCTCATCTGAGAAAGAAAGGGATACTCAAATTAAACAAGAAAAGGAGTGAGAGGAGGCGGCAAACATTCCGGAAGCGCAAAGTGCTCACTGGACTTCGAGCATGTCCTACGCAACATGTTAAAGAGCGTACTGAAGCGACAGTTCTTAAACAACCCTTCCGATGACAGCGCGAAAAATTAACCTCAAGGCCGCAAGTATTGCAAGGCGTTCAAAAAACACAATCTGCTGTTCTCGTTCTGTTGGAGATCAACGTCCTTGCCTGGCCCGAGCTTCCTCGGCCTTACCTTTCGCAAAATGTATAGATGATTGCAAGCATACTGTTCCTACCACAGCCATATTCCTGTTCTTGAATATATCAAACACAATTGCAGGCCTGCCAAAGCCACAATCTCATGCACGCTGTGCACTGCGCAACACCATAGGCATGAACAGGCGATCATTAGATTTGATCTTTTTCTTTTAAAATCTTAGGCATTTCATCAAAACTACTTTCGTGGAGGAAAATGCTAACTTAGTACACTGATCTAAGTGATAAGTCTGATGTCTCATCTTTCGAGATGATATTAAAAAATATTGCAGGTGTTGTGTCTACGCCGACGGTGTCGCGCGGTGTAATCCCGTAGACAATGTGAGCTAAAACGTCCAATTCGGCCTTATTCTGTCTGTGGTCCTTACAAGCTCTATTACTCCTCAATTTCTGAAAAAATACGGAAGTATGGGACTTTAACTCACATTCCATTCCTAGATCGGACCATGCCTCTTTCAAAACCTGGTACTGTAATATCCCGGGAGATGCCCCACCCCCAAAAGATAACCCGCCCCCTATTTTGAACCCGATTTGATATTTTTCTCAGAAAAATCAAAATACAGCCCGTTTCTAGTGATTGCAGGGCCCTGGCCAATGCCGACTTTGGCAAACATGGTGTTACCGATGCTGGGAGGTAAGCGAACATTGCTGATCGGGAAGGACACTGGTTTTTGGTTCATCGCCCCTCCCTGTGGTCCCAAGCTTTGCAGGCCACAAAACTGAAAACTAGCATTTCTTCAACTCTTTTCATCACACACCGAAGGTTAGCCTGCTCCTTATTGTCACCCAATTTGCTTTCGATTTTAGGTGGGCTATCCTCCGGAACATTACAGTAGGTGTGTTGAAGAAGCGCGAAGGACTGTTCAGCTCATGTTGTCCGCGATAGTATGTTCTTGAAAGGATGGGGAACGGGGAAGGACACCATGCTTATAGTCGTGTATCAACCAATATGTTTACGGCACTGGGGCACCGCAGTGACACTTGTTTAGATTTCTGACGAAAACCACTAAGGTTTTGGGGTTTAGGAAAGTTAACCTTCCCAAACTGCTATGTCACCTGCGTTGACAGGATTCCAAAATTGAGTCCCGATCCGTGAGTGCCGGTGGCGATTGCACCGCCAAGCGTGATCTCCGACACGGCACCCAGACTGCAGCAAGAAGAGAGGTTGGAAAAAAAACACTAAAGAGTGGAACCGGCTTCCGCAAAAGGTCACAGTTTGTGAGAGTGTAGTAGAATTTTCAAATAATTTAAAAAATATATTTTAAAGCATAAATAATTTTAAAAATATATTTTAAAGCATTTAATCTCAACATGCTATATTTTGTTTCTTGTTGATGCTGTCATTATGTACTGCCTTCCTATACTGAATGTCAGTATGTACTTTGCTGTGATATCCAATCATTTTATTCTACTCCAGCATGTGCATTGCCATGGTACCACATGTTTGTATGTAAAAACAAAGGTGTTTTTCCCTTTCCTGCAACTTGTGACAACCCTCACCTGCCTCAGCTCTCAACAGAGAGAAAACACTATGTCTAAATAAAATAATAAAAATAAAGACAAGTCAGTGCAGTACTTAGAAAAAACAACAGAGTGCTGTATATGAACTACACAATGATAATAAGAAAATCTCAAACAAGCAAAAAAAAAAGGAACAAAAAAAGCACTTTTCATTAAACTTTGTGTTGTTTTATAGAAGCGTATGACTAAGTTACTCGCTTACTAGGCATCAACAGGAATCACATGATTATTTTCAAGGTGCACCGTTATCTCCTTTCCTATCATAGCTTTAGTACTACAAGGTCTTTTGAAAGACCACTTATGTGCCCTTACTAGGTCCCGTGACTGGTGTGACTCGTTTTAATAAATATGTGTAAACTTGGTTTTTATAGATGTGACATTTGTAGTTCTGAGCATTAGCAGTTGCTTATGTGAGGTGCCTTTGTTCAAATTCGTAAGCACTTTTTTCCCCCTGGCAAATGTAAAGACATACCTTATTACACCATAACTTGGCAAAACGTGAGCACCCAGGCCTTCAAGGGCCAATCGGTGGAGATGAGCTAAGCACCTAGCAGCTCGCCACGAGAAGAATGCGTGTCAATGATTGCTCGTCACGTGCCTCGCTTCGACTGGCTCACTGGGGTCGTAGCTTTTGGCACATGCCAAGTTGTGCCGTAATGATGTGCTATAGCTACGTGCTGATTTCCATTCTCGGAAAACAAACAGCTCACGAGGCACTCACGTTTCTGTACACGGACAAAACTCCTCAAAAGTGCTTTCAGGACGATTCGGAGATTCCCGCTCGAGTGCGCCCGAGTGCGCAATGTTCCCTCGTAATTGCTTAGGCCGAGAGAGCACACTGGCGCTGTCCCTCAGGTAGTCCTGGAACGCTTTCTACCTGCATATATCATTTTCATTTTTTTATGCATTATTCCTTCACTGTGGGCTCGAGATAATTCTGAAGAAGTTATAAGCGGCCCTTTCTCATAAACGGTGCATAGATCTGATCTCACAAATACTGCAAAACCTTCAGTCTACTTATGAGCAGTTCCAGTACTACCCAATAGGTGGTGCCATTGTCTTCTCTCGTCTTAAGCGATTATAAAAGAATGTAGAGCACTCGAGCGCGCTCAAAAGTAACCATCTAGACCAGCCTTTAAACTTCCGCTCCTTTCCTCCACAAAAAAGCTACCAAAACATCTGTGGGAATGCAAAGTCCAGAGCCATGAAGACTACGGCTATCCTTCCAAAGGCCTCCTCGAAGGACTGCGTCGTATTACGGAAAAAATTGTTACGAAGGCATGTCTTCCCACTTTGAATCCAGTGCTACAACACTGAGCCAACACATCCCGACAAGAGTTTGGAGAAAAAAAATCTCCGTGGTTGTCCGGCGCGAGACTTTCGAGGAAGGGAATGCACCTTGACAGGGCGAGTCCGTTCTTGGCCAGTTCGACTTCGTTCAGCCTTTTCAGAGTGACCCCAGCTTCCGCCTTGACAGTCATCTTTTCTTTGTTGACCTTCGTGAAGATAAGAAAGAAGGCGTAGCATTCTATAGTAGGTGACAGGTCAAGAACGAAACGGAAGCTCTTCCCACCTCTTTCCACTTTAGTGGAGCAAATGCTAAAGAGAGGAGGCTACCTCCCCAAAATGTCAATATGGTTGAATAAAGTCATTGGGTCAATACAAACTCAAAGTAATCAAAAGAGTGAAATGTCAATCAAGCTCATACTAAATAATTTAGTTGAATACTACCTTAAAGTATTCTAAAGAGTCATCATAATTCCAATTAGGCTAAATTAAAGCCTATTGATGAAAAGTAACTCGAAGTATAGTCAAAAGAGTAATAATAATCTGAATTGAACTCATAATAGATCAACTGGTTGCATTGTAACTCCAACGAAGCAAGATATAACACAATGCCAAGTAGGCTAGTTTAATATTGTCTCAAAGTAATCAAGATTAAAATTAGGATGAATTAAAGTTCATCGGGTCAATAGTAACTCGAAGCAATCAAAAGAGCAATCATAATGTGACTTCTGCTCCTATAAAATCAGTTAGTCCATCATTAGCTCAAAGTAATGTCAAGCGTAATCATGACGTCAATTAGGCCAAATCAAACTCTACTGGGTCAAAAGTAAGTCGAGCTAATCAAGAGTGATCAAAATGGTAACTGAGCTGAGAATAAATCACTTGGTTGTATAAAAGCTCAAAGTAATTATGAGAATGAGGATTATGTCCATTAGACAATATATAAAGTACAATTTGTCACTAGTTACTCCAAGTAATTAAGATGTCAATAATGCTGATATAAACTCAGTTGTGTGATTAATATATCGGGGAAAGATAAAAAGTAACTACTAAATTAATTGAGTTAATTTAAAGTCAAGTGGGATTAATCAAAGGAGTACACCAAATCTTAGCTGCACTTACATGAAGTCGCCTTTGCAAATAATAACTCAAAGTAATCGACTGAGTAACAAAAATTTGGCTTCTATAAAGTTAGTGTCAATAATAGCAATATAAAAAGAAAAAGTAATCAGAATGTAAAATTAGCTTCTACAAAGTTATATTCTTGTCAATAATTGCTCGAAGTAATCGAGAGTAAGCAAAACGTTTGTTGAACTTTTATTACAAAACAAATTGTGTTATTAATAGGTCAAAGTAATTAGAAGTGGAAGCCGCTTTTAAGTCAGCGGTGTCTATCATAGTAAGAAGTAATAAAAAGCGTAACCACAAATAGCAGTTGTACTGAACTACTGATACCATCTGAACTCTATCCATAATAAGTTGAAATAATAAGAAAGAGTAAACAACACATCAAGTCAGCTAAAATAAAGCCGAGTGTGCCACTGGTAACTCGAGGTAACCAAAAAAAAAAGCAGTCAATATGTCAATTGTGCGACTAATAACTCCAAGTTATTGAAATACTGATAAAAATATCAGTAGTCCCTAACAAAATCTGACTGAATAAACAATTACTCGAATTTATCAGAAGTGTAAGCGAAACACGACCACTGAAGACAAAAACGTGAATGTATATATTGTGGATGAAATTGACTGACCCTGGAATCAAATTGGGTAGTGCTAAGGTTATTGAATGGCACTTGAATTAAATTGAATGGCACACAAATTAAATTTACCACCACTTGGATTAAAATAAAAGAGAAAACCTGTAATTGAAGGTATGTATTGATAATTTATTTCTTGGACAATACTACTATACACTCCGTGCGGGAACTATAGGGGGCGCTTTGAAAAACGCGCGTAGCGCCGCTAGCGGAGGAGCTGGCGTCCGGCAGTGAGGCGCATTCAGCAGCCTGCGGCGCCCTTCCGCGTGCGAAGCTGTGGCGATGGAAGCGCGCACGGACGAAACTTTTGCTTTTTGAGCCGATACGTTGAGGGTGACGTTGCATGCGTGCTGGGGCAGACCTAAGGAGGGAATCTAGATGTTTTTCACTTCTTATATATTGAGTTTGAGTCGTTATTAGGGGTAATTGCTCTAGTTGCAGCCGAAAAAGGGGTTGGAGCAACTTTCTGAAAAGCAAGACGGCCGCCGCCATAATTCCTCTGAGTGGGAAATTTGTTTCGGTCGTCGCTATAAACGTAGGACTGCTGGAACGATGATACTTGGAGACGAGTGAGATGTTCACTAAGTTTTTGCACAAAGTGTGCCAAGTTTCATTAAGACAGCAGGTGTGAAAGTTATGTTTCTAACGAATAAAGAAATACAGGCAGACTGGCTACTCCAATTTTTGACCCAAAATGTTGTGTTATAACCGGGCTGTGCGAAGTGCAGATTTGGGCACACAGGTGCTTGGACTTGACAATAACATGATACAGCACTTATTAAACCAAAAGAGATGGCATAGGGAAACCAGGTGAAAATTTGGTTTGGGCGACGTAACTCATTGGGAACCGGTTTTGACCATGAAAGGGCTGTCAAGAGTATACCACTCGTCGTGGGAGGGTGAGACTTTACAGGTAGGAAAGGACTAGTCGACTGTACTTACAATTGAAACAACTTTACGAAAGGTGGGTCCAAAACCGAGAAAACAAAGTTGTCGGCCAACACACGGTTTGGCCGGCCATTGTGGTCAGCTGTTGTGAAATAACCTGCAGTGCGAGATGCTGATTTTCGGCACACAGGTACTTTGACATGACCGTAACTTGACACAACACTTATTATACCAAGAGGTGGCATAGCGAAACCAGGCGGAAATTTAGTTTGGGCGGCGTAACTAAATGGGAACCAGCTTTGACAGTCAAAGGCTGTCAAGATAATACCACTCATCGAGGGAGGGGCACACTTTACAGGTAGGATGGGCCCGGTGGACGGTACTTCCCGTTCGAACCACTTTGCGATGGGTGGCTCTAAAGCCGAGAAAAAATATTGTTGTCTACAAAACTTGGAGTGTCAGCGTTTCCACATCCAAAAGAAGGCTAATCAAAAAAGAAAGCACACCACATAAACTTCCGTAGTCAAACGTCGATTCTCTAATGATTCCGAGTTTCATTGTAGGTTTTCTTAGATTCATATTTGTCACTTTTTTTACCGTTCGAATCTTTCTTCATGAAGTACAGATTGCGTGCCATACGATGGGGACAAAACTTCTTTAGAGGGCATTCATCCAACGAAATTGGCACTGCATACCCGCGAGTGTGGGATGGCATTTCAGTTCGTCCCATCGGCGCTAACACATGTAGGCGTTACTGGTATGAAAACAAACGAAGAGCGCAAAGCGGCAGTGTTGAATATGTCTGCCATGCCGACACAGTGGCAGACATGATCGGGAGACCAAACTTATCGGGTCGTACGGCACGGGTCCATCGTTTTCGCTGTCCCACAAAACATTGGCGAGGTGAAAAACTGTGGAACTATATCTCCACGAGATACAACGCATAACTATTGAAGTACTTAACGACGCAGCACCGGCCGGCAGCACTTCATGCTGTGAACTCAGCGCAACCGTACCGCTCCGACCTCAATGCGTACGGACGTACGCGGCGTGGTTTCGGTTTCGTTTTCTCTGGGGTTCTCACTGCCTACCTTCGGTAACGGCCGCGCGGCGGCGCGCCAGTCGCGTCGCACGGAGTGCATACCAATATATGTAAAAATAGCCCGAGCTTGCACCACGCCTCATTGAAACCGCCTAGAGCTCACAGCATGGCGGCGGCCAAAGCAACAATTTCCCGTTCAGCATCGACCGCCTTTCCCTCGGCGCAACGCCACCACCAACTGGATATGGCTTGAGGAAAAAACAAACTTCTAAAGCAATCAATGCGAAGCTAAAAGTTATCTTTGTTTCTTGCATGTGAGACTCCAGCGTTCCAGCAGAGAAGCTTGCTTCTGCCTACAGCAATAAATGCACAAAAGCTAGTAGCAGAGTTAGGGACAGTTTGCGTGCGCATCGGACTCTTCTTGACAACGTTCTGCTGCCACAATGCACGACGGAAGTACACAACATAGAAAAGTCTTTATTGTCTGTAACGTACGAAAGAAGGAAATATGAAACCTACCTCACCTCAAGCACCTTGTCCATGCTGCGCATGCTGATCATCACATCCGAGGTGCATGCAATGTCTGACGGGGAATAACCAGCACCAACCACGCGGACCTTCATGCTACGTTGGAGGGCAAACTCCAGCACCTGGTGGATGGCAGACGAAAAGAGACCCAACTTGCATCTCATAGCACTATTTGAGCACAAAATTAATTGTGCACAAATAAATGATGAAATGACTAAGATTTTTATGAGTTAAAAGAGAGACCTCCCTGAAAAATCCGGATCATTTTCAGAAGGGCAGGAATGAAAGAAAAAAAGAGGACTTTTAGTGATGCTGAAAATCATTTTGTATGTTGGCATTTACAGCATCTGAAATATGAATCTGGAAACAAACAAATGAATTCAGTGATCCTAGTCAAAGGCTCCATGCAGAAGTCCGTCGCACTGCCTATCTGCTGTTTACAAGCATAATGGTTTTAACCCCAAAGCGGCTCTCGCCTAGAAAAATTCACACGCCCTTGAGCATTTCAAAGTTTATGTTACAATCACACTCTATGTAACTTGCATATCTGTTCATGCCAGGCATCATTTGGTACTTCATTATGTTGCTGAAGAACATAGGTACCAAAGAGCAACCAAACAGAAACCTGTTGATTGATCATGTTTGTTTGTTTATTTGGGTATGAAGGGAAAGGGGGGAGGGTGCAGGATTGATTCAGTATTAAGTAGCACCAAAACCCTTTTGCATCACTCCAAAGCTAGGCTAGGTGGCGCAAGTCGCCACCTGATTTAAAAGTTGCAATTGCATACCTCTAGAAATCTTCTTTTGTACGAGTTTTTATGCGATATTTGTTCATTTGCGGTGCGTCACACGACCACCAGTGTTCAGGTATTCCCCCTGCTTTTGAATAAATATGGAAAAAAAAAAAAATCCTTTGCATTGAATGACAAACAAACGCAGCTACGGATAACTACGGACTTACCTCACATAATTCATCTTTGCTTCTGGGAGCAAACAAGTACTCGGGCTTGCAGGAAAACGTTTTAGACCAGTTTTCGAACGTCACCCCTTTGATAGCCGAAATCTGAAACACGTAAAAGCTGATCGGTGCGAAACGGGCACTACGCAAGTTTGGATAAACAACTTCGCCATCACACACGTGAAGCACGCGAGCTCTTCATTCTGAGAGGTCGGTGAAAATACTAGATTACTTACGACCATCGTAGGTGTGTCCGCAGCAAAAACAGCTGCAAGTGGAGGAAGTAGAGAAACCAGAGAATCAGATGCAGGCAGCTTTGCTGCTGATAAGTTCGCCGCTTTCGTTTGACCGCAAACCCCGCAAACAGAATCTAGATGATAATGATGTAATTTTAAAACCAAATAGAGAAGCGTACTCTACAAGCTTTCTGAGTTGAGGTGTAGCTTGTGCCCTCTACATATGATTGAGTCTGTTTTTACATAAATTATGGCCTTCAAGAATTCTGATGCTTATATTCGGCTTTTACATGTATAATTCGCTAAAAATAAAACACTAATTTCAAAATTTTTTAAATCTAGCATTTTTTTATTGAGGTGCATGGCAAATTAGACATCCAAAATTGAAAGCGCCCCATCGCGACAAAATACCACGCAGAGCACTCTGGGAACTAGTTGCCGAATAAGTTTCGGTTTCGATTGAGCAGCTTTAGTTCATGCTACCACGCCGTGACCGAATGCGCTGCTTGCGTTTCGATTATCTGACTTCCCACGAATCTACAATAATTGGTCCCCGACATGCCGGATATTGTGCGTGCGTTTGCAAACGTGGTAAAACGTGGCTTCTACTTCGTTTCAAACTTAATATACAACGCTGTCAAAGCTACTGGCGTGAGCGCGTAGCTTCATCTATGGTTTCGTTTGCGCGAGAACGCGTGCAAATGACCTACGAGATCAAGCCCCATGCTCGCGCCAGCAGCTTTGACAACGTTGTACACTAAGTATGAAACAGAGTATACTCGCCTCACCCCACGAATGTATCCTTGAGCCCAATTTTATTAATCCTGTCTAGTACCGGTGAATCACAATTGAAATATGCTCACCTTGAGCTCTACACGTATGTATTTTGCTTTTCCAAACATCCGCATCTTGTTACTTCATCGGCAAACAACAAGCCGCATCTTTGTTGAGCCCAACGTTGGCGCATGCACTTTTAAGAGAACGGAATAAATTTAATTGAGCTGACTACTGCACAAGGTACTCTGAGATTTTCCTCGTGTCATCATATATTTCCCACTTAATGTTTATGCCGATTGGAGATTAACTTTTCGCAAATGCCGAGATTTTACCGACGCCCAAGATCAGTGTCTGGAATTGTCCAGGCATACTTAGTCAGGAAGAAAACACACACATTATACAATTGTAAAATGCGCTGTAAATCATTTAGTTCGTTTGCCGCACCGCATAAGGGTTCACGCCCGTATACGTGCCGTCCGGCAAACAGTGCGACATTCTTCACGCAAGTGCTCGACTGCCGCTTTGTTAAAAATGGTTTGTACGTGCAAATACGCCCATGTGATTGCAGGATAACTCCATGAGCATACGCGATATTGAATTTGTAGAGTGGAAGCGGATGGGGACTTCAAAGGCAACATCTCCAAGTTTTACCTCATGTACCCAGGCGTAGTAAGCAAAACTAATTGCAAAAAGGTATATTCCGACAATGCACGCACAAAACAAGTAACAAACTTTCTGACCAGCAACACTAATGTAAAGGTGCGAGCTCAGTGTATGCATACTTATTGGTTGTTACAGCGTGTTCTTGCACACAAGCAAGGTCCCAGAGCTTCACAGCATTGATATTCCCAGCACTGGCTTGCCCACATACCTACCTTGAAACGCTAACAGGGAGGCTCGAGTACTACAAGCATGTGTCAAGACAAACTTTACGTAAGGTTCGAGCTTGTGCTAAAGCTTCGAGGTCTGGCTATTTAGCTTAGTTTAGAGACGAAAAACAATGCGCTCGGGACGAGGAAATGTGAAACAACGGCTGTTAATAGTCCACGCTCTGTGAATGATCTATCAACGTCTCAATCGAAACCGAAAGCATGCCTCTCTCCTCCCTGGCCAACTAGTTGCCGGAGTGCAACATACAGTGATGAATGCAGGTTTTTTAGGAAGGACTCTATTTTTAGTACTAAGAATCATAAAATGCAGGGGAGAAACGTAATGCAGTTACCCTTTGCATAAGGCATCTTTTCCAGAAGAAACAACCCAGTGAGTCACACATGCAAGCTTAGGAGCAAACTATAAATGAACAACAAATTTCGTTGAGAGTTATTAATTCTTTACTTTTTCCATATGAAATGGGATTCATTGCTTCAGATAAACTGGTAGAAATGAAATGATGAAATTGTGCTTGCACGTTTTACCCAAGTGCAAACCACCCCAAAACCACAGTGAAACTTGAGTTCCTTAGACGTCCCTGTGAGGAAAAAAAAGAAAAACTTGAATTTCATTGACAGTTGCGAGGCTCCAGTACAAATGTACTACCTCTATTGTGGTCAATTCGCCATTGCAGACCGTTTGAGGTTCCTGTGCTGAGGGAATGATGGCATCAGTTCGGCCTCACATGCTGCAAAAAACAATAAAAAGGTGTCCATTAGTTAGGAAGCTGACCTCCCACTGAATAAATTACAAGGCATCTACCAAGAAAACTAAACCGTGTTTTTTCACTGCAAAAATTAGCCCAGCATCGTCGTATGCTCAGACTTTGCCTGAACCCAGCGCCAGCGGTTAAGATAAGATACCACAGTTTCAGGTTTTAACATTTACCCATTCATAAGTTAAAAGTCATATACACAGGTTTTTAATAAAAGAAATGGCGATCAGTGGTCAGTGATCGAAGTCAGTGGTCAGTGACCACAGATGGAGATAAAAAAAATGCCTGCGACCGAAATCTTATTTTCTTGTTGAAAATCTCCCAAAAAAGCCACCATGCAGATTTTGAAGCAGATAACATTTGAATTCCGATAACTTGGTATCTTATCCCAGCTGACACTATTACATTTATATTGAATCTGAAACTTTGGTAATGTATACTAGTTTGTTTTTGCGGTGGGAAAAACAGGGCTCATTTTTCTCAGCAGATGCCCTATACTCTTCAAACATAAGTTTGAAGATAAGTTTGTACCTTAATAATTCATGACTATATTATCTTCATACAACTAGTAAATGGAATCCCTATTTCATAATGTATAAAATTTTAAAATTATTGCCAAAACAACTTGGCTGCTTAAGTGGATTTCAGCAGTGTCATCCATCGCCACTGAAAAGACTGCCATACAGCCCTCCTATAAAATATTTTCTTAATATATTTACTCCACAATAGCTATGAGATACTGTAAACAATTTAATTTCTGCGAGGATCTATCTTTTGCGAATTTAACGACTCTAATCATTTTGAGAAAAATAGAATCTCCAAATATGCTTCCCTGTTGTATCCAATACATAGTATACTAAACTGACTCACAAAATTTCATGCCCACGGAACATTTCCGAAAATAACGCATCGTCGAATCCGCGAAGTATTGAGATTGCAAAAATAAAGTTGTTAACGGCATACGTTGTAAATTTAAGTTAAAAAACCAGCAAATGCAAAAAAAAAAAAATGTATTATTAAGTTTTGTTTTCCCGGGGAAATGATACCTTTTGCATTCTCAGTAGATGAGAACGCATTTCTTAGATGCGATGCCAGTGTCGTGACGTCGGTGAGGTTGCAAGCGTACGACGCGACAAACTTGATGCTTCACGAATTTAGGAAAAACAATAGACCCTTTCCAAAATTGTGAAATGATGCATAGATTATGCACAGCCACCATTAGCTAGTTTCAAAGCTTCCGACGTGAAGCACGCGATTGGTTCCGAGTTTGCGCCGAGCACCAACATAGCACTCGTGCGTGCATTTTGATCCGAGTGCATCCCGAACGCCGGCGAAGCGCTCGTGCCCAAAGCGTCTCACAGTGCGTGGCCAACTAATGGCGACCGCACATAATCTATGCATCATTTCGAAAAGGCTCTATTCAAGATTTACGCCAAGAGAGGAAGTTACAAGCCCGACTGTGCATTACTCTCAACGTCCGGAAGATTGCTCTCAACGACGTCACAAGCGGTGGTGTCACAAGCAACCTGCAAGTGCTGAGACATCGGTTTTTGATCACCACCAGGGTGCCTGGAAAGCATCTCTGACTGGAGCATTTGGCTTCCCACACCGTCCGTGCGTCGCAAGACGTCTCGAAGTGGCAACGAAAGACGTCGCAAGAACCGGCGCGTCGTGCCGTCGAACGTCGCCAATCTCGCGGTTTGGTCGCGCAAGTTCCGGCAAAACAGACCAGGCCAGTGCCGCCCGACGTTGTCGCGGCGTCCCAACTCGTCGCCACAGGAGTTTCCGTGGACCGACAGGCCGGCACAACACTTTTACGGCGGCGTTGGGTGGAAATCGAGGGGCCACGTTCGAGGACGTGGTAAACACGCCGATCAGCGATGCACCCAGGGCACCGTGATCACCGCTGATGGCGTACCGATTGGGTCGTTTCAGAGAAGGCGTTCCGCGCGTCATGTTTCCCCCGTTGCGCTTCGAGGCTCCGCCGGAACGGAAATAAAACACCTAATTATTTGCGGCCCTTGGGACTTACGGAGGGGTGGCTCCGAGAAGTAGGAGCTCTGCAACGACTCTTCGGCGGTTGCCCTGGAGGGATAAAAGGGAGCCGTCGAGATGTCGCCATGCTTGTCAGCCAGACTCTAGAAATGATGGTGGGCGTGTTCTACGTACCTCTTCTTGGGGTCGTACATGAAGAGGAAGTTGAGAAGCCGGATGCCGGCCGGCGACAGCCAGGGAAAGAAGTGCTTCAGGTTGTTGTAGCTGCGCAAAACAGAGAAGGTCCGGCAGGGTACGATTGGAGCCACTTAGAAAGCTATGTACGCTTGGGGTTAGTACAATTCAGCCATTCTGTTGTTGTCGTGTAGTTGCTGTTGCTAGAACCGCTAAATATGCTATGCTCAGACTATTAGCATTCCATTCCCCGGTCATTTTATGGACGCCGCCATTTAAGTGCGGAAAGGGGCGGTGCAACAAGTTTTGCACTTTGCACAGATATTGCTCAGAACGAATCCCCGACCTTTCTGACCTATGAAACAAGCCTTTGTTTTTCACCCCATGCAACAAACAATTGTGAGAAAAAAAAAAAGAAAGAAGAAAAGCAGCATTAAGCTTTTTAACTTGCGGCCAGAGCAAGCGGCCATATGATCTGGAGCCAATCATATGCCACCAATCTTGATTGTAACCACGTGCTGGGGTTGGCAAGACACAGGACACGCGCCGAGTTTCAGACATTGTCATGGTTCGGCTACTGCCGTCGTTGCAGCGATTGGACACGTGCCGCTAGCTTGAATGGCTGTCAAGCCCAAATGGATCACTCATGCAACCAGCTTGAATCCATTCTCTGAGCCGCTCTCACATATCGTCACTGGGGGACAACGCCGACACTGCGACCTCCGAGCTACGTCATTGAGTTTTGCGAAACAAGACTGAAAGAAAACGCTTGCTTTTATCCTTAAAATTAAGATGCAACAAAAATGTTTCTTTGTCAGTGGCATTGCGTGCGAGTATACTTGGGTCCCACTGGTGCCAGCAAGCGCATGTAAAGTGAAAAACATTGCAACCGAATATCGTTGCACCAACCCTTTAACGCAGGGCAGGCGCAATTGGCAATAAAAATGAGACTTCCGGAGCTTTAGATACAGTTTTGGAAAGCTCGGGCAATATTGCTTTGCTCAGTTGCGGGTTGTTTTAACATTTCTTGAGGATGAAAAGCCGGTTCCTGTGGTTTCAGAAAGAGCTTCAGATAACTGGCAACAATTTACACTAGATAGCTGAAGCGTCATGACTCTGAAGCGCAACCTATCAAGTGGCTCTAATTGTCTGGATCACGTTCGAGCACAGCCGGTTGACAAGGAAACTGAGCCAGCTCAAACATGAACCACTTTCCATGGTAACGGGCACGGTACCATCTAACCAAACATGGTGAGACAGCACAGAGAAAAGCATGACAATACTCTGGCAGCTAAAGCTGCCAAATACGGTAGCCCTCAGTTTGATGAGTCAGCACCTGCCAAGGAAAGCTTCACAGCAATACATAGCTGTGTTGCGAGAAAGTTCAGTCATGCAAAAACGAGTGGGCATCAAACACAGTCGCAAACACATTTTGACAGTACTTTGGCCATACATGACAGAATCGTTGTATGTACAGTATGTTCCTGGGTCAGTAAATCTCGGTGCAGTCGTTCATGCTCCGAGACTCATACTGCAACCTCCGAAGTGGATGCAACCGCAATTCATTCTCCTCCTTCACCTTCTCTCCTTATTGCTTGTACAGGGGTGGAACTCATGAAATGTACCTGGGAGCAGCCACGGGAGCAGCTGAAACAGCTGTTTTGGAGCAGGTTGGGAGCAGCTAAAACTACGTTCTGGAGCAGGCTAGGAGCAGCTCAGATCAGTTTTCATTGCACTTCAGCTTGCGTCCTAGACAAGCACGGGAGCAATTTCAATCGTACTTAGCAGAACAGATGAACATGAATGGTTAGGGACCTAGGTAGATGGGATAACAGTGTAACAGATGCGAAAACTTGAAACTTTGTGAGCCTTAATGAGAATCAAAAAGCCAGTACCCTGTTTCTCAAGATAGCGTCCTTGATATTTTCCGAGTGGCTTTCAGCTGCTCAAAATGCAAACCAGCACTGCTTATCGCACAACCCACACGTGCTTGACATAGTAATTATATGTGCGAACCCCGTGACGTGCGCAAGCAATGGACGTGCAGTTGCACGGAGGAACAGGGCAACAAATTTCGCGTTTATCCTATTGTGCAACTCGATTACGAAGCAGCAGACTACGATTAACGAAGTTATCGTATTTGAAGCGATAAGCAGGAGCAAGGTTAAAGTACGCCGAGCAGATCTATCACTCGCAAACGAGCTGCTGGCCGGCAAGGTTTCGGATCGGACCGCGTTTCAGTTCAATCAAATCACGATTTATCTTGCGAGAATGCGGTTCCAACTTCTAACGATGAAGTACTGAAAGGAATATCTTGCTCATTTGTTTTCAACTGGCTGACGTCCGGATCCCGGGCCGCAGAGCCTCAGGCAATCTGACGCTTAACGACTCGACCTCACCTCAGCCGACTTGCTTAACCGCTTATGGTTGAAGAATAACAATCCAGTCGCAGGTGGTGTGGCGCTTAAAATCCGAGTTTTTTCGCGCGCTTCCGACTCGGCATACACAGGGAGAATAAACAGAACAAAGGATTGCAAAGGCCGACCAGGCTGAACGCGGTCATTGTTGCCAATCGAGTCAATAAAACCGAAACCAAGACAAAATAAAAAAGTTTCTTGGCGCACGTTTTGCGATCTGGCGCATAATGGCGCGAGGTATTGGCTGTGGCGCAGTTTCTGCAACATGGCGCAGGATGGCGCAGACATATGCGTCTGGCGCAAAATGGCGCAAATGGCGCAGCCGTTCCACCCCTGCTTGTAACAATATACCGTTTGAGCTGGAAAGCCATTGGTTGTCGCTATGATCACATGATCATAGCGACAACCAATGGGAGCGAGGTGCCACCCATGAAGGAGCCCTGATGCGGCGAGGAGGGTGCATGTGTAACACGAGTCTGTAACGCCACAGTACAAAAGCATCACAAAAGTGTAACGCTTTTGCACGCTTCACTTTTGTGTCTCGCTTTTGCGTCCCATGTTCTCACCAAGTTGGCCTCGCCAAAAACATATTCCACATCAAAAGGAGCACAAAAAGGCAAGCAGATGCCCCACACATGGGTGACAGAATTCACTGGATACAAAAAACAAGAAAAACGCTTACGGCTGCTGTTTCAGGGTGAAGTTCTCCAGTGCGGGCAACTTGGAATAGCCCTGGAATCGGAAGATGAGCGACGTGAAACTTCAGCTTCTGAGAAAATTGGCACCAATGACTGAAGAATAGGACGGCGCTAAGAAAGGCTATACTGGCTCAGTGATGGAAGCAGTATTTGAGCCTTTTGTAGCAGGTTCTGTAGCATTCAAAATATTGGTATGGCGCAGCCACTGATGCTTTTGGAGCAGATGGAAATGAAAAAAAAAAGTGATTGCATATCTAAATGAGTTTGTCTGTGATAATGATTGCCAGTTCCTTCTTTCATACTAGAGCATATTACATATTACTTATCACATTTCGTGCTAAAAATAAATAGGATGCAAAAGAAACAGATAGCCTCCTTTTTTTAACTAAGGCCCTGGTCAGAATGGGGTCCATTTAAAATGGGTGCTAAAAATGGTTGTAAAATAAATCATAGCCCAAACCTTCAGTTGCGATAAAGCTTCCTTCCCTCACCGTTCTAATCTCGGTAGTTTAATTGGCCTGTAAATATAATTTCTGCAAAATGTCAGCAAAAACCAGCATATCCGCTAAACCAATAAAAACACGTCCCCAAGTGTTTTGAACGTGCCAAACTCAAAACTCTAATATCATAAACTACAAAAACAACCACTGACAAAGATTATGAAAGCCTACAGTTCTGCGTTAAATGTGAAACTGCTCTTCAGAGGCGTTGAACTAGAGTTAGGTAAATCAATGTTCGCTGCTCGTTCATTCGACAGCTGCACAAGAACAACCATATTTATTCAAAATAGAGACCCATGTTTGTTTATTATTATCTTTTGTTTTGCTGTTTTTTTTTAATTATTATTAGAGATTAATCTACAATGAAGTCAAAGAAGTTCGATCTATAACAATTATGAGAGTGAATTCCGTGTCTATAGCGCTAACTCTTCAACAGGTCAGCCGCCGCTCCTAGCACTCCGGTGCTAAGCGGTGAAGCTCAACGCATACACGCTCATGTGTGGCGAGATGTAGTGAAGGTTGACGGAGCGGCGCAAGTGCCACGGTACTCTGAAGTCACGGCACAAAGGCATGTGGCAGACATGATAATTCAGTGATTTTACCAGGAGCACAGGATCCTGGTTCAGTCTTATCACATTACGTCACCATCCTACTATTTTGCAAAGCTTTCTCGAGACTTTTGGTTTCTGACCTCGCGGACATGGTCTGGTAATTTAGACAATGTCGACGATCAACCGGACAGCGCAACGACCGGCCAAAGCGATTGACGAACAATCCCTATACTTCGTTTTACCTGAAGTCGACGCTACAGCCGACTATACAAACCAATGGGACCAATCAAACAGCACAAAAGCGCGACATCACGGCATTCATCTCCGTGTACGTGGTTTTTCATCGGCTAAACCAATCGGGTGCAGTGAATGCCCCGAGCCTCGTGCTTTTATTATGCGTGCTTGAGGTTGTATGCGTTCGAGCTTTCGATTGTGCTCAGACCTGAGATGAAGCAAATTATATGGCGAGTAGAGACGCCAAGAAATATATTTGTACCTTTTTTTTTTCCTTCTACTTTCTCTAAATATTAGGGCCGATTAATATTAAATTATTTTTATATTTTGCTTTAGGTCCATCTTGGCACAGTTTTGGCGCAATTATGAGCGAAAATGAGGCATTGGCACGAGATGTAGCACACTTTCGTTCAGGGCGCAATTTGGTGCAAATGGCGCAGCACTTCCATCACTGCTGGCTATAACCGAGTAGTTCATCAAGAAGAGACCAACCCGGTTCCACTATTCATTATACTCCGTTCACCCCTAAGCCAGCAGTGCAATGCAAGCTACATGCTCCTGTGAACCAATCATCTGTCTATCATTTGCCACGTGATCGTGCTATTGCTCATACCCATGTGCAGAGAGCAAGGTCAAGTGATGAAAGGGAGGCGGTTCATTGGTCCCGCCGCACTGTCAGGTTAAGAGTGAATGGAGCAGTGCCACACTGCCTCTTTGCTTTAATAAGGTACCGGTATAGTGGGTGTTTGGCATCCACAACCAAAAATGTGGTCCACTTTCTCATTAATTTTTTTGAAAATCAATCATAATTTTTAATTGAGTCAATGGTAAGTTCTGAAACTTTGGCATCTGGTCCCAACTGCTAGCAATGCAATCAGGACGGAGACCAAGAGTTTGGCAATGCATAGTTTACTTTCATGTCTAAAAAATGCAGTTCTTTTTTGTACCTAACACCAGTTACTTAGTGAAAAATAAATCTACACTACCAACAGTTTCATTATATCGGTATATATCTTCAAATGCCTCTTTGACCATTTCTTGTCTGTAGTCGTGTGCACCGAGGGCAGCAAATATCATGTTATGACTTCTCTTTCTCCCGGATTCGCGGCATACATTCCAGTTGCAGATCAGTTTCTGCCTGCAATTTTGTGAGAAACTATACACCCCAAAAACTCTAGAACGACGAGCCATTTTGGGAGCAAACAGGAAAAAAGCCTGAAAGTGCTCACAGGCCAGATCATGTCGTTGGGTGTGCCGAGCAGATCAATGATCAGCTCAAGCTGATGTATCTCGCTTCGGCCTGGCAACAGTGGCTTGTGGAGCAGAAGTTCACCCAGCACACACCCCGCAGCCCTATAAGGAGCAGACCATACAAACATAACGCTTTGCGACGCCCGCCAGAATTGCAGGTGGCACACGCTTTGATAGTTTCGCAGTCGGGTATGAAGTGCGCACTCTTTTCCTAAACCGGCTAAACCGACAAGCAGTGGTGTCACTAGGGTTAGCGGTGGCCCGCCGCGATGACACCCCTCCTCTACCCCACCCCTCTTACGCGACACCCCCATGAGCTCTGCATTTGGAGCAGTCCGCCCCCGGCCGCCGCCCAGCCAGTGGCACACTTTGAACTAAAGTCACCAGATACTAAGAAATAAGCGTAAAGCTCCTCCTATGGTCGGCATTTCGGTTCATGGAATGAGCAATTTCTCCTTGGCCTTTCCATTCTTGGTGAAGCAATCTAAGCCCCCGGCAACAGGTTGCTTTATAAAAACATTTTTTGAATACCGAAATTTTACCAACACGCTGGCAAAGCAGGCACACATCTTCGCACCGCCACCACATGCAGCGTAGGTGCTTGGCGGCATCAAAAATCATTTTCTTGCCTCGAGATACACAAGAATGACAATACCATTGTACGAGATCTGTGCAGATAAGCATGATTGATAAGTTGATTGCATGCACGGTCCCCAAGACGCTTATATTGGCAAGAAACGCTTTCGGCACGGTGACGCTCCATTGCGACCTTGGCGCGACTGGTTTAGAGCGACTCTTTCGAAGCTTCGAAGGTTTGAATGGATCGAAATTGACTGAAACCGATCAGCCAATCACCTCACGAGGTTTGGCCATCTGCATGTTAGCATCTGTTCGTGTCCGGCTAGCAGGAAGGGACGGCCATGGCGCTACTTTCCCAGGATCCGGTGACTTCACTCTGAACAACACCAACTATAGTTGGTGACATGTTAAAAACGCGACAGATGCTCCTGCACCAGCATGTGCCAGCTGCCTTCCATTGGGATTTGGTTGCACATGCGTCAAAGTGTTTCAAGGGCAAGAAGCTTATGCAAAGCGGCGAAGCATTTACTAAGCTTTTAACCTGCGACCGTTCGTTGGTTCTGCCATACTAATTATATTTTAAAACTTGCTTACTCTTCCAGCCCAAGGGACTTCTGAAGAGTCCAACGTAACCTTCCCCCACGCTGGTCCTCTGGTTTCAGTTTGACTACCATGCTTGTTTTTCTCGTCATAGTCTGCGCAACTCTGCAGCAAATCATTAAATGTCTCTGTACTTGCATTTGCTCGGAACACAAGCCCACAAGACTGATAATAACAGACGGTACTAGCTCTTACATCTATTTCGAGCTTTTTTTCTTTCAAACTAGTCGGTCCTGAAAGCTGTTCTCTTGCAAGCCAGAACAAACTTGATCCACGTTGCGAGCAATCCGTCAATATTTTTACTACCCTTTACTGCTCGAGGGTAGTCTAAATAAACTGTGCAGAACACCCGCAGCACAAAGACAACCATGAATATTTTGCTCGTAGACAGAGCTGCCTCCATTGCTTTAAAGTGGACTGAATTACAGCAGAGTAACCCTTTGCATCGAACAATAATAGTGTAATAATACAGCAAAAAAAACTGGATCTAGTCATAAAAAAGAAATAGAAACGCGAGGATCTCACCAAATGTCGATGGCCGTCGTCTGCGTCTTGGCCTGAAGCAGCAACTCTGGAGCACGGTACCTAGAAGACGGGAGAGATCCTGCATCCTTTGTCTCGCAAAATCCAATTGGCACACACCCAGCTTTTAAGTGTCAATAGAGGAAAGGAAAACCATTACTATGCCATGTAAACGACGTACCAGAGGGTGACGACACGAGGAGTCATTGGCTTCACTGGCAATCCGTACTTCCTAGCAAGCCCAAAGTCGGCTAAGACGCCAGAAAGGAAAAAGAAACACATTTAGACACTTCGGCCGAACAGCAACAGCCAACCCTGCTACAAATGAGGCAGGCCAAGTGAGCACATTGTGAGAAGGGGACAGTGGCCCAATGTCCAATAACATACGACGCTTTGGACAATGTCGTCGGCTGGAAGACAATAATGCCCTGTCTGCTGACGTACCACTCACTGCACGTCTCGCAGTAACGTGTTATGTCCCGTCTCAACTCTGAGGCTAGCTTCGGCCAGCAACAAGTATTTGTCCGTATTGTCTAAACCCGAAAACTCCAAATCCAGAAAACTCAACGAAACCCTGCATGAAACTTGTACATTTAAGAGACTGAAGAGTATCTGGCAATGTCGAACCTAAGATTTGTCCTTTCTCTTGAAGCACTCTCCGATGTGCACAGACAGCGAGGCACCTTTTCCGGCAATCAAGGTTTCCCTTCGTGAGCCATCATCGTGCCCTCTCTCCGTCGGGATGAAATAGAGGAATCGCATAAAGCGGAACATTGTCGTACACATCCCATATCCCAATTTACGTTAACAAGTATCATCCTGACAGTGACGAAACGAAAGGGTAATTAACCGAATCCTTGTCTACCGAGAAAAACTACCAAAATGGTCCGTCTGACGGTCTAGTTGGGCAAACAATACAGCACACACATAGTGCAAAGGACTAGACTTTACGGAAGAAACAGAACAAGTGCTTGTCCTCTGTGACATTTGCACTTCGCAGAAGAAGATTTTTTAACAGGATTCACTCGCCGTGTTGAAACGACGACGAGCATTTGTTTGCACCACAGCCTTGAAGTGACCTGTAGTGCAACGGTGGTTCTAAGTAGTGGCTCCACAGTTTAGATTCAACCACGTGATTGAGCACGGCAGAGTTCCCCACTACTTGCCATATATGCCATCAAACAAAAGAGGCAACATTCCAATTTGTTTCATTGCCAATATAACTTATCAAAAGTATGTAGAATGCTTATGACATCAGTCTGGCAGAAACAAACCTATCTTGAGGCAGCCTTTATCGGTGAGCAGCAAATTCGACACCTTGAGGTCCCTGCAAGATGTTGGGAGAAGAAACATAGAAAAACAAGGTTTTAATACCCAAATTGCAGTACGGACAAACAAGCCTGCAGGCATTATGCACACTTTCTGAATTTTTGCACAATGGTATGCCACGGGCATTACTGCCTGCAAAGCATGACAGCTTCTATGGTTGCACTGCAAGTCTTGATCTCGTTGTTGGAAGAGATAGGCTTCAGGCCCAGCGTATTACCTGTGTACGATGAAGTTTTTGTGGAGGTACTGCAGTCCCTTGAAGAGCTGCATCATGATGCACTTCACCTAGGGTGAGAATCAAACACAAGTTGGAATCTGACCAGCTTCCAGAAGACTTTGTGCCTCTGAAAGTCTGTCTCGTCAGCGACGAAACAAAGGTGATGGTAAGGGGCTCTTAGGTGTCCTGTTGCCAGTGTGACTTTGCTACCTTTCATATTTTCCAGAGTACACATGCACATTCCAAAGCTCGTGCAACACCAATACCGGTTATTGTAACTTCCAAGCGCTCCAAAAGATAAATTTCGTGCTATAGAGGTGCCCAGCCACCAACGCCAGATCAACCCACCTGCGATTCTGAGAACGGACTCTGCATGTTGTCCAGAAGGCTCGCCAAGTCTTGCTCACAGTACTCCATCACAAGAAAAATGCTAAAAAGAAAATATGCACAAAACAACACCTTGTTTCGTAATAAGTTTTACAAAAACCCATCGAGCAACATTGACGATCGCCATTTTTTGGGAATCACTTTTAGCTTGAAGTATCCAACTAGACCCGAGTTCAAGCTGAACGCCGAAGCAGCGCTCGTGTTCGCTATGTGCTCATGGTTTGTGCCCAAAATATAAGACCTTGGGTAAGTGGTGCAGCAGCTACTACAGTCTGTGACAGGTTAAGAACTTGGTAGGCGCCCCTCACGCTTTAAAAGCAGAAAGCTCACATTCGAGGTGAAGCATCTGCTCGGGTCTTTAACCCGTCACCGTCTATAAATGATGCGCACTTTTGAAGAGCGCCTAAAAAAAGTTTGAAAAGGTGCTTCTCAAAAGCGCCTTTGGTAAACGGTGCACATGTAGCCCACATTAAAAGGCACGCAATTCGGCAGCAGCGCACCTGTCGAGACTTTTCCCAACCGCAACTTCTTTGAGGTTGACGATGTTCACGTGCTGGATGTTAAGCAACAGGTTGATTTCACGTAGACCGCTCACGGGTATGCCTACGAAGAGCAATGAGAAGCGATCGTTAAACCACGCGGCCACATCGCGCTTTTACGAGACGGCCGTACCATCTTTCTCTTGCTCCATCCGCACTTTCTTCATGGCCACAATTTCGCCAGACTTGAGATCGTGCGCCCTGTCTGTAGGACCAAGCACGATTAGCAAACCAAAACACACTGCGCGACGGAAAAGTGGACTTTGGAAAAGCCGCGGCTCAAAAACGCGCTGCACTTACACACAATGCCGTAGGTTCCTTCCCCAATTCGATTCAATTTCTCGAATTCCGTCACTAGACGACATCTCCCTGGCTGTTTTAAGAGATCATTTTGAGCAAATCATAAAACACGTAGACACCAGACACAGAGCGGTGAGCACTGGACGCTCAAACGTTCGCTGAGCACCATCAGGCAAACGCCATGAATGGAACCACTTACAATGTCCTTGTCGGGGACTTCGAAGAATTTCCCAGTGGATAACGATGCTAAAACCACTTTTTTCTCGGGTGCGGTTTGGTTTGTGCCAGTCTCCATTATTTATGTAGTGAAATCAAAAGCACCCCTCAGAATATCAAGGTGCGTCTGCTTTGCTGTAAACACTTGTGCGAATGTATGGATGGATGGACAAATAGTGTGGAGTGTGGATATCAGTGGATACCAGAGCCGTGGTGGTACGGATAAGACCTTTGAACTAAAAGGCAGCTTGCGCCATCTAGCAAGTGTTTATTTAGGCTTGTTTCAAAGAAGCATTTTTTTTTTTTGTAATTAACGTTGCATTGTAATATAATTGTTTTTAATTATTTTATTTGGCAAAAAGCGTCTCCATATAAATGTCGAATGGAAGCGTCATAGTATCACTGGCATTGTTTCACAATATTCACGTTTACGGACTGTTGTTCACGGGATCCACGTAGATTCGTGGAGGGAAGAACAACAGTGTCCACAATCTTGAGCATATACACTTCTTATTCCTAGTCTCAGGTGCTCAAAATGTTGAAAGTTTACCCAGTTCACCAGCTCGCCTGCACGTTCTCCGTTACTTATTCTAGCAGTGCTCACTGTTAGAGGGTGCATTGTTAGTGCGGAGGCGTTCATCATATAGTGATCAATTTTACTTGTTTAAAAGCCACGATTAGAGCCATATGGTTTCCTCAACAAACTGGACGTGGTCAGCTTGCTCAGAAGCACACCTTGATCAAAAGAATCAAAGGTGACATCACATGATCACTACGGAAGTGCAAGAGCAACAGCACAGGTTTGCGATGCTAGCCCAACGAGCTGCTTTTAGCCACGGACTATTCAAACCACTCGTTCCCACCTTAGAACAAGCAACACAGAAAAAAAAAATATGTATATATATATATAATGAGAAGACACCACACTCTTTCACACACTTGTGATATATATATTTATTGATATACAATCGTTGTTCTTTTGCACTGCAGAAATCCCGTTACTCCCGTCGTGCTTTGGCCAGCTTTCGCGTGCGCTCTACGTAAAAAGCTCACGCCGGAGGCAGAAGAACTGGACAGCTGCTTGCTGTTCTTATAAACCTTTAATCCTTTTATTATAGACTTAATGTTAGCGTAAACAGTAAACACTAACAAGAAAAAAACAAAAAGAAAAAGCATCCTGTCGCTAGCGCTACCTACAGGCTGATATTAACTACTTTGTTATAAAAAATTACCACTACAGCTCGTCGATTTACTGAGAAAAACACCGAACTGTTGAAACGCGTGAGCAGTTTTATTTTTGTTAAAGTTTGATGACGTAGGTTAACACCCCGAGGTCCGCGATTCCGCGTAGCCGCTTGCGTGCGCGGACCAATCAGAGCGTTCCAGCGCGGCGACATGACGTGTTCGTATCCGCCGTGGACAATGACGACGACGACGACGCTGTCGGGCAAATGTGGTGTTTCCCTGGCGAGACGCAGTGTTTTCCGCCGACAATCGAAGGACTATGTCCGCGACTAGCGCTAACATTTGGCCATCACGCTGAAAACCGCCACCCGATAACAAGACCGATCTCTCCTGCAGTCGTGGCGCAGCACATCCGAGAGCCGGCGGCCGCGCGTACATGGCCCTTGAAAGTGTGTTCGCAAAAGCTCTCCCTAAGGTTGGGCATGCGAACAGATACACACAGAATGGAGAAATCCAAAGGTCGGGTACCTACATGATTGGAAAGCGCGAAGTTTCTTTTTAACCCTATTCATTGCACCCTCAAAAGTACGGCAGATGGCTAAACTGTGTGGCTCTCGAATTCGTATCCCCGAGTGAACGGAACTCAACCAAGGTAAACATCTCCGGGGTGGGGGACGGACCTTTTCTTCACCTTCCACGTCGCCATCATGGCGGCGTTTGGGCCTAACCCTAACCGACGCTTTTGGTCGGACCCCGGCGAGCGCGTCTCTTCTTTGCGCTTGCCGATTTGTGCATGGATTAAGAACCTGCTGTGCCTCTTCGGCACCTTTTTCGAGAATTCGACTCTTATCTGAAGTTGGCAGCTTCACTTTCTTTTCTTTTCTGCGATCCGTGCGATGCGGTCCATATGGCGAGAACCTTTCTTGTGCCTCGATCGGCTTTTGTGCTTTTCAAACGTTCACTTGTGCCGAGTGTGTTGCCTAAACCGATCACCAGCAATCGCCGATTAGTTGCCGCGATTTTTTTATTATTTTGTTACTGATGCATTTACTTCTTTAACCGACGCCACCTTAATTCTTGCACTCGTTTGTTTAGCGCTGTCGAAATTGTCAGCCATTTTTAAAATCGAATGTTTTTCGCCAGCTAGCTTGTTGTGCGTAGCTATTTGGAGCCGATTCGGTGCCTAACTGCACTGATTTATCATAATTGGTTACGTTACTTATATTTCTGCTTCTGCAGTGTATATGCGTGACCGTTTTTATTTTTAAATGTGTGTCCCTAATCAGCATACTGACGTGTAGGCGTTGCCGCCTTGTATCCCGAAGTTTGGGCCCCCGAACTTCGCTATCAAATTATGACAAAATCATTGTTTAAAATGTTCAGTTCCAGTGATCACTCCCGTGTGATCTCGATGCGAGTTTCACGTGAAGAGCAATCACTTCAAATACGGCTTTAATCTTTAAATCCGCTCCGCACCCTTTCAGCAGTTCAGCTTATTCAGCAGTTCAGCTTATCTCGGAAGATAATGCCGCTGTAGCTGAAGATCGAAAAGATTTCGGGGTTATTTCCGTATCGCTCCATCAAAATATGACCCACTCGCTCTAAAGAAGAAAACAACAACAAAAAAGTTCGTCACAGAGCGATAGCTCCGTCATGTGACCTAGCACGTGATGCCGTAAAAATAACGGTGTCAGGTGAAAGGGTTCTTTTGCCTCTCCCGCAAGGAGCAAATAAGCAAATGTCTCAAAAAAAGATCGAACGCGCTTTATTTTGAATTCTTTTTTTAGATATGTTTTTTTTTTTCACGCGCGTGACCATGCGACATTCATGGCAACGTAATTCGAGTTCTGAAAAAATTTTCGGGCGTGGGGGTGACTAAAAAATTTGTCCCTCTCCTATGCAGTTTTTTTTTCTTTTCTTTCTTTCTTTTTTTTTAAATTAGCCTGAGCAATTTTTGGAAGGAGTGACCAACTTTTACAAAAGTCGCTTTCAATTTGAAAAAAAAAAAGTAAAGTTTCACAACTACCTAGTGTTAATAAAAAAAAAGGTCCCTGCTACTTTGATTTTTAAATTATTTATTAATAATCACAAAAACACCTCGGCAAAAAAAAAAAAAAAAGTTTGAAAAGCACAGGCAATGTTTGTTTGATTAAGGATGCATGGCACATTAATGCGACGCCACCATTATTTGGAGCTCTCGTGCACAAACTTGATTCTTCACAAAATTCTAAAAGCATATCCCAGCTGTACACTTTCAATGACTTCTTAACAGAGGTTCTTCTCGGACACAGAAGGTCCATGCCGACGTACCCAGGTGCACACTCCGATGATTCAGAGTGAACCTGCTGCAAAACAAAGCATGAAAAGAAACAAAACGAGAACTCTTGGTTTTGTTCCGCACATCAAACATTACCCTTAAATATATTTTCCATCGCAAATCTCTCACGCTGTCCCCCCCTCCCCTCTCAACCCTTTCCGGAAAACGAGAGAAAAAAAAGAAAAGCTTTGAGAGGACAGTTAGCGGCTTCCGATTTTTTAGGAGCCAATTCCGCTGCCCGACTTCGAGACTTTGGGGATGCGAGTATGTCTCGCTTAGCCATCTGCCGACCTTTTGGGGCGTTGCGAGTGTTTGCTCATCTAGACTGTGCATTGTGCAATTTATTGGCACTGTTCTCTGTGATCGTAGTTTTGTGTTGACCAGGAGAGTTACGCGGGCTATTAATTGGGGCTCCTTTGTTTTCGGGTCAGACGGGTGCCTTAAGTCGTCTGCTCTTTCAAACCAGTTCAGTCAAAACCAACGTCGAGCCGTTAACTGATTGGCGGCGTTAGCTTCCTAGACGTTAAAAAGAGGTGTGAAGTACATACCCTCGTTTAATTATTGTGTAAATGGCATTAACAGGGGTTGCCCCTAATTGAAACACTTCGCGCTTCGGAATGTGCCAAAGTTGCAAAGGAGTAGCCCGTCTGACGCTTGTCCGAACGAGGAAATGTTTTGAGTGGCGCCGTTGTCAGATTCGCAAGTTTGGCTTCTTTAGTTTCAGCTAAAACAACTAACTATTATCGTCTCGGGTGCGGGGTTTCAATTTTTGATGGTTGAAATTCGGAAAACTGACTTTTGAAGTGACAGTTGGGTAATTTTTTCTTTTTTAATCTATGAATGCAAATTTTGAGGCACCCCAGATTTGTCGATTGGCGACAAACGGCCCGATTTTTAGCCTCTCGTTTCTACGAAGTATGAACACCCGAAAGCAAAGGACCTCGCTTATGACTGTATAGGAGTAGGCATTTGGCAGTACCCATTGATGCTGATTGGGTATGACTTGTTTCACCATGGAGGGTGTGAAAATTTCACAAGTTCACCCACCTGAATGGTATAGTCAGAATGTCTCCTGTATAATATTTCTTCTAATACTATCAAACTCTTAGTGATGCGCAAGTCGTCGCTGATTCGTTCCTGATCAGTTATCGGTCATCTCCCATATTTCCTTCCTGGAAATTTCGGGCAAATCTGAAAACAGAAAAGCACTCCTTGTGCCCACAAATTTTAATGCATAAGTATCTGCAAGAGTTTTTAGATACCTTTGTGTAAGCATTACTACCTCAAATAACTTAAACATTTGAAATAATACAAAACTAATATCAGAAGATACATCTACTAGGATGTATCCATATTTTGTTAGTACATCGATCTGTGAACTTATGAACTTGCTGTTTTGTAAAGGACAACCAGTTTGACGGGCTGATACAGGCAAAATGCACACAGCTATGGCAGCCAGTGAAATATCTTATTTACAAAGCTCTAGGCAGGTGTCGTGTAAATAGAAATTTAGTTACATTAATACCACACTAAATATCTGCATTAAAAAAAAAAAGCACCATGTGTGTGCTGCAGTGGCCATTTAGCACGTTAAAAAATGCTACCCTCTAAAAAAATAATGGTGAGCTCCCAATGCCCATACAGAAAAATGTGCAGGAAACCTGCACAGTCAAAAGTAAACTGAAGAATGTAAAAATCAAACTAAAAAAATGTAAGTCTTATTTTAAAATATCTAATCTCTCAATGTCCGTTGCAAAACCCAGTTCTCTGGTGACGATGCTCTTAATGCAGCTTGGCTTGAAAATTATTCTTCAGATTTACTCTGCTCAGTTTGCACTCTTCTCAATAGAGGATAGCTAAGAAAGCATTCTCGAAATTTACTATGGCTATTTCGTGCCCTCTGTCCAAAGTAAACTATAGGAATAGTCAAGATATTCTCATATTGCAACAGTTGCAATCTTTTACAAAGAAAGTTTTGAAGGTTTGCTTATTAATGTTTGACCTTGGAGATTGATTAGTTCAGTGTAATTAAAAAACTAAACAGCTCTTTCACATGGGCTTGCATTGTAAAGATGAGTGCCTTCAAAGCCAGATATTAATACGGTGTACCAACTAGCTCTCTCAAAACTTTTTTACATGCTGGAAATTTTCTGAATGTTGCATAATCAACCATACATTCCTGAAAGTAGGTTCACTGAATCCAAACCCTTCATGAGCTAAGCTCACAACGTCAAAGAAAAGTGTTGCCCTACAGGTGCTAATACTTAGTGCAGAAATCAATTTTTGGGCTGAGTGGCAGACTACGGCAGTAAGATGCCTTCTGCATCTTTCGAAAAACTGACCGACACTAAGAAACCTCGGAAATGCGTCCAACTGCAGGCGCAATTTCCAGCAAATGCTGCTATAACGCAACGTGGCGATCCGTTCGAAATGAAATGCTATCATCTTGTGCCTCACAAAAGGCCAAGGGCTCGGGAGCCAGCTGTTGGTCTGCTTTATGCGGAAATAGTGTATAGCATTTTTGCAAGATTCGTCGTTTGAGAAAGAGGGAGAGAGAGCAAGAGGGTTGAGTGCTGCAAGGGAACCTTGGCAACTCTCCTTTGTGTTTCCCAAACAATGCATTTAGTTTATTCGTGGCATTCTTTACGAGCGGAAGGCATTGTCCCGTTGTTTTGACATATCTTCGTCTTTTTTCTACAACCCCTTTTTAAAGTCTTTACTTTTTGCAAATGCAATTAAGTTATTTTTCCTTCTTTTAGGTTTATGCAAAATTATTATATTTCACTATCAGGATGAGAATGGCAGTGCACTTTGACAGTAGCTTATTGCACATCACAAAGTCTGTCTTTGCAAGTTCTGCTCTTTCATGAGTAGCCATGTGACAGGGACATATTCAAAATCTCTGGGCTTTAATACCTCGCACATGGGAGGTACAGATGTGTGTCATAGACCAGGCATTCTTTCTGACCTTCAGTTTCATCAGCGGTCTTGCAGCGATGCAACTGCAAGATCATGTTGAGACACAATTGGTTCTGACAGTGCCAGGAAATCTAGCGGTTTTTGTGGTGTAAAAAAGAGCTATGTGAGAAATGGGCAACTTGTTTTTGTAAAATGTACGCTGAAGCTGTTTTCAGAGTTTAATTTTGCGGCTGCAACGCGAGGAAGAGGTATCACAGATGCTACTGACTCCAGTGTTAACCGATACTAGCGATAGCAAACTCGGTGAATTAATTCTACTAGTTTTACCTGCACTGACTGTGACTGTGACGTCATAGTATCTCTTTCTCCCTCTCTTCTCTTTTGTATTCTCAGCAAAAGCTTTGATCTTAGCTTTTTTTTTAGGGGGGGGGGGGGGGGGAGGGGGGTTGGCTTTTGTTATGTAGTATTATCTGAAGAAACATTTGTTTTGAGACACAGAAAAAAAAAGGGTAGCACACACCCTCTAGACGGCAAGGAACAGTTTTTGTGTTTAAGGAATAGATGAAATTTTCTTAGTCTTTTTTTATATCCTACACAACCCCCCCCCCCCCCCACCAAAAAAAATAAATAAAAGCAGATGTTTTTGCTGCGATTTCTGGAGTGCACAGAGTCATTCCAGAATTGCTCAATAAATTAGAAAATTATGGGAGGCTGCCGTACAGCTTTACGCTTCTGGTTTTCTCGGGTTGTCAGTTTTAGTTGAGAGGCACAGATATAGACGCAAGCAGATGATATGGTGATCGCAGAAATACACAAAGCTTGGTGAAATGCAGTTGTTTGGACATATGCAGTCAAGGCTGCAACCACTTCTGTTGGGAGTGGGATGTAAAGTTTGTAAGCATTCTACAACAAAGTGGCATTGCAGCTCCAGTGCAGTTTTAGTACAGTTTCACTGTTATTGCATTGCATAGCAATGTAGGAGCCTGATGAGAGCATCACTTACAGTGCATTGTAATATCGTGCTGACTGCCCTTCAAGATTGTAATCTTATGGAGTCAAAATACCTGACCTTTTGCAGATGAGACTTCATTTTTTTTCCCTGAAAGAGCGCAAAAGAGAAGCAGTCTTCTTTGTAGCAGCGTTTAATGTTTAAATATTTTTTTGCACTTAGAAATGTGTACGCCTTTATTTATTATTTTTTTATTAAAAAGGTTGAGTAATCAGCCCTATACTGCAAGTTCTTAAGCTCTTGAAAAAAAAGTATTTAATAAGAAGTGAGATAAAAATGGTTGCATATTGCATCTTTCTTGACTAAAGAGAAACCAATTTCTTTTATAAAAAATTTTCCTTTTTATTTTCATCTTTTAAGGGGCTTAGTGCACAGTACAGTTCTTTCCGAAATTCATAGACATATGAAAATTTCCATATGAAAATTGGCACCAACCACCGAAACCAAACTGTTGCTGAGTTTCTGAGAGAGAGGAAGGGGGTGTGTTATTCTAGTTGAGCTGGGTGCTAAGAACTGGGGTAACCAGAGTGCCATATGTGCAACCCCACTATTAGCTTGCTAATGTGTTCAATGCACCACCATTATGATCATTTCATTTTCTGTTAAATTAATTTGTAGACAAAAAATTTTCTGTTTTAGTTTGATTCTGCCGCTACATTTTGCAGTCGTAATGTTAAAACTTCTAAAATGCTTTTAGTGTCTTCAGCCTGTTAGCAGCAGGCAAACTCTGAGCAGGCAACACCCTGCTAGCAGCCCTCTAGCAGACGACTCTCAGAATGTGGACATCGAAAATTGTCCACATTCACAGACATAAGTGGTTTTAAAAATTGCAGTGAAAAAACCAAGTGTTCCAATCAACTGTAGGATTAAAAGACCCTTACTGAACAAGTGAAAAAAAAAATAATTGACACCTCATTTTCTGTTGGAATGACAACAGTTGTCGCAAGGTTCGTTCTTAGTCGTCGTAGATGATACAAAAATGTCCTTTCCAGCCTGCCATGTAGGCAAACATCCCACTGTACTTCCCAGGCCTTCATAAAAGGAGATTAAGTAAATGAAAGGGCGGAAGTTGGACCAGTGGGTAGGAGAGACTAAAAATGCCTAACCAAGAGACAAAAAACAAACAAAAAGAACTAGTTTTGCATGAGGAGTTGTGCATATTTGAACAAGCCTGTTGATTGTCCACAAGGAAATACATGTTTGAAGGAAACTAGACAAGCGTTCCATCACACATACATTCAGTTTACAAAACTCTTCAGGAAGTGGTGCTCAAAAAGTAGGTCGTCGCCGCCTCCACAAACCTTTACTATTTGCATTTTCTAGGGGCATTGTCAGCACCTTAACAACGTTGACAGAAGCACTTTGTAGGGCCTGTGGCAGACATTTAAATGCAGTGAATGTCTTATCTGCTTGTTTTCTATGAGATTGATATAGTGACTGTGGGTCACAAAAGAATATGCATAGTGTTTAGGTGTTTAGAGGGGGCTATCACTGGATTAGCAAAACTAATAGTACTCATTTCTTAAAAGTAAAAGGCTGCAAATGTTAAGTGAGATGACAGGAATGTGCAGAATTCTTGGGGAACACTGCATCCTTGCACAGCAATCTGTTATGCACATGAAGTGACATTTCACCTAGGTGCAAACAGTTCTTGTTCGCACATGAGTTTATTATGGTCAGCGTTGCAACTGGAATTGTGCTGAAACGACCAGAACAGCCTGGCTGACCGTTTTCTTATCGCTTGTCTAGTCAAACTCTCATTTAATGCACGTGCAAATCGTGTTAAGACCATTTGGTGCACCTGGGTACTGCTGTGTGCTCTTTCCGCCTGTGGCTTGTCAACTGTCCTGACATATTCATTTCCGCTTGCACAGTGGTACGCAAAAGGGTTGATTTTCGTTCGTTGAGTGACGGTAAACAGATGTCGAGCCTCCTAACTATGGGCAGAAAATCTAAGACATGGCTACGGCTTGGCGATGGCTTCTGAAACTGAAAACTTTTGGTTACAGCGGTGGCACCGATCCAGATGACCCGGTGTCTCAGGCCGACCTGGAGGAGGGAGAGATCATCGACTCTGGTCAGGAGGACAGCGATGATCAACCGGCCAAAGGCAAGCAGTCGCCGCTCTCTTTGTCATCAAAGAAAATATTGGTGTTTCATATTTTTTTATTAGTCCTTTAGGTTTTTAGAAAACACCCAGTCACATGCATAATTTTCATCTTAGATGCATTGTCTAATTGCCTAAAAATGGGATCCAATCAACACCTAGATAACTAGTGTTTCCAGTTATCCTTGGCATGAGGGTGCATGATTTTTCACTTTGTCTTTAAGGCTAGGATTTTCAGTCATATTCAACTCGAGGGTGCGTGATTTTTTACTTTGTCTTTTAGAGCTCTAATCTGATCAGCCTAGCTCGCAGAATCTAAAAATCCACCAATTACTCTCACACACGTTCTGTTTTTATATGAAACGCACAACTTGTTTATACCCTTTCCCTTCTTTGTGCCGAGGAGAGAAAGGGCAACAAATCTTTCTTTCTTTTCTCAATGCAAAAGACGGAAAGGGCATAACTGATCGCAAGCCTCATGTAGGAGCAAGAAGCGTAGAAGATAATTTGTGAATTTCTAGACTTCGTAAACTAAAAGGGGAACTCTTAAAACTGCTCTAATGCACATGTAACATTCTTTGGCATAATCATTTGGCATTTATCACACATGGATCCTCTTGTGACTAGTAAAAATGAGCAACTCTGTCTACCTATTGATTGAGAGTATTTTAAGTGACAGCATTTATTGGGCCAGCCTCAGAAATTTTGCGTCCGTGGCACAGGGCCTCAACAATGCCACGGCTTTATATTTTCACGGAACCCTCTCAACGTGTCCTCTAGCGGCCTCCTTACTGTGCCCATGAAAGGAGCATAAAGGGGCCCTATAAATGCTGCACACTTAGAACAGCTTTGGAAAATGCCAAAGATACGGTCAGTTTTTCTTACTAACGTCCGAATGGAGAAACAAACGTGCAGAAGCGAGTAAAGGTGTCCCTTGCATAATCGAAATGCGTCACTTTTTGGTGTCATCTTCAGGTACGGCGGCGTCCAAGGGGCCGGCTGGTCCGGGGGCCCAGGGCCCCATGCGCAAGGGTCCCCCCCTGCCCCCCCAAGGAGGCCCCCAGGGAGTCCTCCAAGGAGGCCCCCAGGGAGGCCCCCAGGGAGGCCCCCTGGGCCTGCACCCCCCGTTCCCCAAGCTAGAGAAGCGCAAGCGCAAGAAGCGCAAGAAGGACCCCGAAGGAGGAGAACCCAAGGTGGGTGCTGCCCTCCACGGCTCTGACTGTCGTGCCGAGGAGTGAAAAGGGGGGTCGCCCCCTTTTCTTACGGTCATTCCCTCGTATCCTTAATTTCAGTATGGATACTGGAGCGTAAGTTGCTATCCTTGCACCCGTTGCGGTACAACCTCTCTCCGGCAATTTTAGCAAAAGATAGGTGTGGGTAAACAATAAGTGACTCTGGCTTCACTGCATCCATCTCTTTCAGTATGACAGATGGAGCGTAAGTTGTCGCAGGCACAGGGCTCAGTTCACACCCTGTGCTACTATCTGTTGTGACGTCTAACTCTACTATTGCTGTATCTCGGCTTAGTATAACCTGCATCGTCCAATTTATTTTCAGTATGACGATTGGAGCGTGAGTTGTCGGAAGAATTTTCTTTTTGCCGGTTTTCCTTGCTTGCCTGGAAGTGTCGTGGAGCGAGCCAACTTTCTCGCAACTTATTTCCAGTATGACGACTCCAGCGTAAGTCGCCTCGGGTGCAGGAACCTGAATTGAATGTTTGTTTTTATTTCGACATATCTCAGAGTGGAAACTGGAAGTGGGCGTGCAAAAACGGCATAACTTGCTTAAAGTTTGGTTGTCTAGCCCAATTGGAAATTAATAAAAATTATTATTAGATTTCCGGAATACACATTTTCTTCAGGTCTAAGGGTTGAGTGCAAATGTTAAGATTTTGTGTGAAAAGAAAAATTTTTTTTCTAGAGGAGATAGATGCAGCTGGTAGACCCTTTCAAATTAGTTGTGCTTAGATGCACATGGCTAATTCTCTATTATATCATTTTGTTTACAGTCCGAATACTCAAGTGTAAGTTTCCTCCAATTTAGGTTCATTCAGCCAAAATCACTCTGTGTAGCCGTATATTGTTGAGCACAAAGCAAAGCGACTCCACATTTTCTCTCTTATGTGTAGGAGAACTATTCCACTGTAAGTGTTTCCCTAGAGTAGGTTCTTTCATATGAAAATCTCTGCTTAATAGACAAAAAAAAGCAACTAAGGAAACGGCATGAAGAAACATAGGGACAGGCTGAAGAAATGGACAGAAACAACACTGATTTTTAACCGAGTAGTGTTTGTTCCGAAGAACATATAAATAAAATTAAAATGACAGAAAACATTTATTTGAAAGTCAGTGCTGGTTTTTTTCTACCTGCCCTAGTATTCCTCCAAGCTAGGTTTTTTTGTGCTTCGTAATTGTGCCAACTAGCCTAAATCATGCATCCATGTTGGATCTACTTTGAAGTGACAGTTCCATTGCACATCCTTGTTTTCAGGATGAATATTCGAGTGTAAGTTACCCTGGCATTCAAGTGTCTTTTGTCTGGTTGTTGGGCTATAGTGACAATATTTGTCAGAGTGCCAAGTATCGCACATTAGGGTGACGAATGTTGTCACTCTGGCAGCCTGAAATGTGCAGAAATCGGTAACCCAGTTTGTCACATGCAGCCGCACCATACTCTCTAAAAAGCCCGCCGCTGCATTGGGTTCAAACTTGAGTTGCACGACTCTCCGAATGTTCTAGTATTTCTTAGCTGGAACGGAAGGCCTTGTGTTTATAATGTTATAGTGCTGCGCGCCAAGTAGGCAGCGCGGCCGTAGCCTAACTGTTATCGCGCTTGCCTCCCACGCGAAGGGCCAGGGTTCGATTCCTGGCCGCGACTATGCATTTTTGTTAACACTGTAATGTGATGTTCTGGTGAAATCGAGAACCGTCTAGCTGATTTGAGGTCGGAATGTTCTACGCGTCGATCCTTCTACGTCGAATGCTCCAGAAGCCAACGTGTGTACAAAAGCGGCTCCGCGGGCAAGCCGGAGCTAGTCTCGCCCTAGCGTTCGACTCTGCTGCCACGCCGACTTCGACGCCCGCGACGCTCTATTATTATCTTTTGTACTCTTTTCAAAATGTCACGGGTGGTGACTAAAAAACAATAAACAGGAAGAAATAAACGTTTAATGTGGCGAACTTGTGGCAAAAATAAAAGAGTACAAAAGATAATAATAGAGCGTCGCGGGCGTCGAAGTCGGCTTGGCAGCAGAGTCGAACGCTGGGGCGAGACTGGCTCCGGCTTGCCCGCGGAGCCGCTTTTGTACACACGTTGGCTTCTGGAGCATTCGACGTAGAAGGTTTGACGCGTAGAACATTCTGACCTCGAATCAGCTAGACGGTTCTCGATTTCACCAGAACATCACATTACAGTGTTAACAAAAATGCATAGTCGCGGCCAGGAATCGAACCCTGGCCCTTCGCGTGGGAGGCAAGCGCGATAACCGTTAGGCTACGGCCGCGCTGCCTACTTTGCGCGCGGCAATAGCAAGGTGTAGCTCCAATGATGGCAGTAGGGTTTTGGTAATGCCGGATCGAAGTGGCACGCAGTTAGCATTAGGTCTCTGAATCTTCTCTTTCAGGAGGACGACTATTTCGACGTAAGTTTCCAAGTCGGAGGGGTCTGAGCACGACATATCGGGCTGGCAGCTTACTTACTGTTTGGCGTTTCCAGAAGGTTATTGCTTTGAAATAGTGAGCCTTGGGAATCGGGGGCATTAGAGTCAGCGTCAGGTGTGTGTCTATTCTAGAGGTGATTGTAGCATCATAATGCTGGAGTTGCGACTTCTACAGAGTGATCAGGATGAGCCACATTGTCTTCCGCTAATCTTTTTCAGGCACCACGTTGAAATAGCTCGCTCAAACAATGGTTGGCACACAGAAAATCGGTTTGGGTTGTCGAGCGTGACTTTTTCCAGCTCCACGCGTTTTTGGTGTGCACAGTAAGGTTGATGGGAGGGGCAGTCATCAAGTTCGGGTTGAGGCGATTTGTGCTCAGTTCAAACGACTCGCTTTGTCCGAAATATAGGTCACTGCTCCAAATCGACGAGGGGAATTCACCATTCACTTCTTAACGAGATGAATGAGGTAGTTTTTCCTGTTAAACGGGGGTTAATCGAGATCAAGGTCTTCCCCAAAATCCGTCGTTTGGCTGCATCGAGAGAAGACACGTTAGGAACCTCTACCTTTGAGCAGAGCTGAGTGGCACATACATTTCGGGCAACATGGTGAAGTCGTTACCGCAGTTTTGGAAATTTTTTAGTGTGCGTGAGACGCCGGAATGTTACCTTCAATAATGTTCCGGCATCTCACGCACGCTTGATGTGGGACCTGTCTGTTCCACCATGTTCACCATGGAAAGCCTGAAATCGTTGGAGAAACGTCGAGGAACCGTCGCGGGAATGCCGGCTGTCTAACCGCTCCCTCCGTCTCCGCCGTGCAGCAGAAGCGGGCGCACTACGTGGACCACGATCGGATGGTGGACGACACAGTGTGGTTTCCGCCGGAGTCGAACGTGCCACTGGGACACCACCCCGGCGGCGGGCAGCACCCGGGCCACCGCGGCGGCGGGCGGGGGGGACACCACCCCCACCTCCCGCAGCCCCACCACCAGCACCCCCATGGTGGACCCATGCCTCCGAGGGAATTCGGGTCCCCGGGACCGTACGACGACGGCTTCATGCAGTGAGTGGGCGGCTCTTCTGTCTCGTTAGGTTCTGAGCGGCAACTGTAGCTACTGGGCAAGTTAACCCTTTGACAATTGGCAACACCTCCCGCGGTCACACAGTCAAAGTGTTAAAGGGGCACTAAAGTGTATTTTGAATTATACATTACTGAAAGAATAAACGCAGGGACGGACACGCAAAATGTGTCATCTCCCCGTCCCCGCGTGTATTCTTTCAGTAACACATAATTCCATCAATGTTCTCACCTTCTAAACTTACTATTTTGAGATAATATGGTTATGGGGCAAACTCAAACTGTGCAGCTTAAGCATCTTAAAAAGAAATAATTACAATGATGCATGGGTTTTTTTCTCTGTCGAAAATGTGAGCCAACGTCCCGCTACGCAACTTTTCCGAGATCTTGGATAAGGAGCATGATGCAATGTTTGGTGGCTTTTTTTTTTTTTTTTTTTTATAAAGAAAAAGCCACGCATAATTGTCATTTTGATTTTTTTTTTTTTTTTTTTTTATGCTTAGGGCACATGCGTTGTTGAGTTTGTGCCCTAAAAATATGATTGCAAACTACACTTTAGTGGCCCACCGAGGCCATATTGCCACATAGTGGGCGATTCAAGGAGCAGCCAGGCTTTTTAAATCGACCGCAAAATTCGGATTCTTAACTCATCGCGCTACAACCTTGTGCAGCGTTGCCTACAGATGGTGCATTTTTTTTGTGTAAAATTTGCAAAGAGCGAACTTACCCGAGAAAAAAAGAAAAAGGCTTAACTCTTATGGAAACGCAGCGAAGGCACCGATCTTCATATTATAAGGTGCCTAATGGTTTGAAGACCGGTGGCTTTGCTGCGTTTCCATAGGAGCTAAGCCTTTTTCTTTTTTTTCTTCTTTTTTTTTCAGGTAAGTTCGCTCTTTGCAAATTTTACAAAAAAAAAAGCACTATCTGTGGGCAAAGCTGCACAAAGTCGTAGCGCAATAGGTAAAGAAACTGAATTTTGCGGTCGATTTAAAGAGCCTGGCCGCTCCTTGAATCGCCGTGTAGAACCAGCATTGTGAGTCGTCGCTGGCACTCACCACACAACGACTTGCAGCACCGGGTCAACTTCCGCCCTTTATTTATTTGCCCAATACACCGAGCAAATGAACAATGTGCCGAGTGGGCAGAGGTGGACCGTAACAGCCCAGTCCCGCTGGAGAGGCGTTCAACAAATGCGGCCTGCAGACGCGCCAAATGTGGTTGCTCGCCTATTTCCTGGTAGCACACCCTCGGTTAACACTCAACATCTATCTAACACTTCTAAGTTGTTCTTGTTTGGAATCTTGAATTCTGTATTTGTCAACCGCCATTAATGGCTGGGTCGCATGTTTGAGTGGGACAGACCGCTTAATAACCGCCTGGGACTGCTCTTGATGAGAGAACATTCAGGCACTGGCATCGGGCAGCCACATACTTTATGCGTCGTTCTCCCATCGTGCGCACTATGTGATTTTGACGTCATAAGCAGCCACTCATTATAGGCACTGCATAGATTTGGTCTTGCAAATACTGCCAAACCTCCGGTGGAGTTGTACGCAGATGGGCAGCATTCCGGGGCTCCCCCATGGATGATGCCAGCGTGGTGTCTCGTCGCGAACGGTTGCAGGTTGTTGGTCAATCACACTCGAAACAAACACATGCGAACCAGCCGTTGGCAGACTGGGTGGGACTGCTGTAATTTCGGAACTGCAACCACCCGTCTTCCTTCTCTTTATAGACTGTTGCCCTGCGAGGAGAGGCTGGCGTATGCGCAGTTGAGGGCACTAGTGCTAGAGGAGATGCGTAACGAGGGCCACCTCTTGCGAGCCCGTTCGTGCGACACGTAAGACGCACCATTTGACGGGGTCGGGCGCACTTGCATGCGGTGCCGTCTGCACGGTGTCGGTCGCCTTCCGTTGTCCCGGTGTCTCTGTGAATCGGTTGGCGTGGAACTGGGAGGTGGTACAAGGGCATTGAACTTTGAATGGCTCGTGGCAATGTCATCACATCTACTTCCCTTTAGGGCGCATAGGTGGTCAACTGGCACTTTATGTGGGGAGCTTAGCGAACGATGGGGCACAGATAATGTTCTTGCGCGATAAACGCCTCCCATGCTGTGATGCTGAGCGTGACATTTTACGGGCCGTTTGTCGTGATTTTTTCAAGATGGGGATACGGTGCAACCCACTTATGACTTAAGTTTTGCTTATTGTGCTTGTTGTATCGGGAGTTGTAAGTGAGCCTACATTCAAATGTGGTGAGCCTCGTTCAACATTTTTTGTTTCCACCATGTGCTGGTTTGAATAGAATTTTGTTATTACAGAAGTTTGTTATAAGAGAATTTTGTTATTACAGAAGTTATAAGAAAAATTTGATTACATAAGTGTTAGCGCAGAATTTTGTTATAACAGAAGTTTGTTTTGACAGCAGCTGGTTATAACAGAAGTTGGTTAAAACTGAAGTTTGTTACGACAGAAGTCTGTTATAACGGAAGTTTGTTATAAGTCGACCTGGTATAAGTGTGCTGCACAAAGTACTCGCACAACTCTCTTTCTGGCAGTTCTCGTGCTTTTAAGCACAGGATCCCACCACCGTTTGTCTCTCGTCTCGTTGCATTTGTGGCGGTGTCCGTTCCTCCCAGGTCCCCCCGTGGCTGCAACTCGCCCGACGGGGGTCCGGGGGGCCCCGAATGTCCCCAGGAGGGGATGGGTGGTCCCCCCCACCAGGGGTTCCCACAGGGGGGCCGGGGGGCCCACAGGGGCAGGGGTGGCAAGCCTCACCCCATGGACATGCGGAGGGGGCCTCCCAAGAAGAAGAGGAGGAAGAAGCTCATGGGAGGGGCCAGGGGCAACAAGAGGGGCGGCGGCGGAGGGGGGGACGGTTCCAAGTCACGCTCCGTCTGCAAGTTCTACCTCGAGTCCAAGTGCGTCAAGGTGCGTGGGGCCCCGACCGAAGACGCAGGGAAGGCGTCTTCGGGCGCGACTGGGGTTAGCCATTGAGTCGCAGTCTGTTGCAAGCAGTCGGGAGCGACATAGTCACGTCAGCTGCCGAAGCTTTCGGTTGCGCATTTCAGCTTGGGTGGTTACCACTACTAATTCTTTATCCCTTGCCGGGCTATCCCAAATGCCCTTCGTTGGTTCGGGATGAAAACACCCAAAGTTTAAATTTGTCAAACTTGACACGTCCGTGTCCGTAACTTTGAAAGGTGCACAAGTTGCGCAGGTTCTTAGGTGAGGTAAGAACCTCTAATGTTGAGAGCGTGGGCACTTATCTTCTGTGCTCTTATTCCCTAGGAAGTGATTGGAAAAGTTATAAAAATAATCTCAGCCGAGTCCGTTCGCGAGAAGCTGGCCGGCGATGCCGGGAGTCTTATGCGTCCCACCTAGGGAAACTCTAGAATTTCGACCTTCTGCACAGCTTTAGCTGAAGAAAAAAAAGGCACTGGGGATTTCGGACGCAAAATTTTACACCGGTGGCCACGTTGTGCTCATTTCAGTGAAATACCACTAGAGCAAACTTCGAGGAACCCCCCAAAAGAAGTTTGATTAAGGGAAGGTTCCCTCAACGGAGTGCATTGAATGCTATAAAAATTTGCTGGAGACTTTAACAAGTTTGTCCAAATGAAGTTCATTCGAGTGATGTTTTACCGTACAACCCCGACCGTAGCTTTGGTAACCACTCTAGACATTCCTGTGTCTGCAGGATCAACAGCTTTCCTTGTTCGACGTGTCTCCCTCCTTCCGCGTGCATTCCAGGGGGCCGAGTGCCCGTTCTCCCACGACGCACCTCAGGCACGCAAGCGCGACATGTGCAAGTTCTACCTGAGTGGGTACTGTGCTCGCGGGGAACACTGCTCCTTCATGCACCAGGAGTTCCCCTGCAAGTTCTTCCACACGGGGGCCAAGTGCTTTGCAGACGCCAGCTGCCGCTTCTCCCACCAGCCTCTGACGGAGGAGACTCAGCGCCTCCTCGGCAGGGTAAGCTGGGCGTTCCCTTCCTCTTGCCGTGCCAACGTCCGAGCTCCGAAAAGCTCCAAGAACTCCTGAACGTGCATTCTTGGAGTTCTTAATAGGGCTGGCTCACGAGCTTCCGGGCAAGTGCCATCGTCTCGTTGGAACTGCTTGTGATTGCTTACGACAAGGGAAGACATTGACGTTACCTGTCGGGTAGCCCGGGAACATTGCCGATCCGTGTATAACTAGAATGAGTGTTTCCCTGTATGTGCGAGAAGAAATTTAAGCACTATCTACAAGAAATGTTGGCTTATGACATTGTCAGCATTATTTCGATCCCAAGGTGAAAGGAAGATGTCTCCAGCACATGCTCGTCACCTTCTGTTGTCGTGCTTTGGCTGTGCCAAGCAACAACAGAAGGCATTTGTGCCTTCTGTGGTGCTTTGGTGCCTCTAAGCAAAACAGTTTACTCAGATTGGTTTCTGAAGAACTCACTTTGAGAAGCCGCGTATTTAGGTAGCGAGACTGAACTCTGGAAAGTGTCTGGCGGTTTCTGAGCCACACCTGTTTTCGACGCAGTACCTGGACAACAGCCACGGTCCGCCCCGCATGGAAGAAGACAACGGCGGACCGCCAGACCGTGGGGACGGCGACATGGGACCCCCTGAGGACAGGGGGGACCCGCGTGGACCCCCGGAGCGCGGGGAGGACCGGGGCGAAGGGGGGCCCCCGCCGGGGGAGGAGGAGTTCTTGGGGTGCCCGCCCCACATGCTCAAGAGGCCCTCCTTGCTGGGCTCGCCCCCGCGGCACGTGAAAGAGGCCGCCGAGTCGTGGCGCATGCAGTTCCTCGGCGGACCCCCCGGACCCCCGGGGGTCCCCTTCACCCAGCAGGGCCCCCCCATGATGAGCCCTCCCAGGGGACCGCCCCAGATGGGCTTTCCACCGAGGTGAGAGCACCCCTTTAAGTGGCCACTTCCGAGCGAAATTCCTTTCCCGATAGCATTGTCACCATTCAGGAATCACCTAGCTTCAGAGCTGCTCTTGCAGCTTTCTTAATAAGCACATAGCAACCTTTTGAGTTTTTTATTGTTTTGAATTTGTTGTATTTTATTTGCCTCCCCTTATGTGAAGTCCAATGGGCACTTTAAGGGTATGAATAAATTAATTAATGAAAGCCTGCGCCGCAACTGTCAGGAAATGTCCCTGCAATGTTCCACAAAAAGCTCGAGGCTCGTAATAAATTAGTGGACGGAAGAAATGGCTCTACACCCTCGGCTATAGAGTCTAGCCCAATCGTATTCAACCCGGGTATTTCCAATTATTTCTTTTTTTTAACAGTCTTAAACATCCCCTCAAAAATCCCATTAAAAGCGTAGGAGCTTCTAATGGGATGGCATCTGTGTCAAACTCCCACCACCAGGTTGTGTCTTGGGCGGCGGCAGATAGACAGACTAGATGGTATAAGTCGACGGCCTAGTTGGTTAAACATCACAAGGACATTTGGCGCAAAGGACCAGTAGAAGACCGGACAGGACAAGCACTACTTGTCCCGTCCATCCTTCTGCTTGTGCTTTGTCCTTTGTGCCAACTGTTTTTGTGAGGCCACTAGATCGCTCCGACCTTTGGAAGGGGTCTGTCTTGCACATCACAATTTGATTGACAGATTGAAATACGACCGCAGACCTTGTTTCCTTTCCGTCGCGTCTGTTCGCCGAGAAGCCCATCTGAGGGGGCGTGGGGTGCTCGCAGGCCAAGCTTCTACATGGACACCCTGCAGTGCTCCCCAGTGCGGGGCATGCCCATGGCGGGTGGCACGCCGCCCCACGCCGGCCACCCCGGCATGGGGCCCCTCCCGCTGTGCCTGGACGAAGGGTTTGGGCCAGGGCCCATGCCCATGGGTGGTGCCGGACCCCACCCTGGCGGTTTCTGCTCGCCGGACATCTCTTCGCCGCCCCTTCAGGACCAAGGTAGGTGTGGCCGTGGGTGCCCGGGGGCCGTCGTCGGGATGTGCCGGGATGTGCCCTGCCATTCTTTATGTGGACGTGTGTTGTCTGCATGGGGACAAGCCGACATAGGTTCACTATGGGTCTAGGGAACGATCGGCCGGGTAGGCCTTGAGGGTAACCCTTCGGTTTTAAGGAACAACCCTCTCTACCTCGTAAAGGCCCGTTCACACTCTTGCGACCGAGTACGACTGAGAGAGACGAGATCTCTTAAAACTTCTTAAATGTTATTAGAATGAGGGAACACACTGGCATTGTGGCGCCATCTATGCGGTGACCCTAGAACTGCATTTCACAAGAGCGAAGGTTTTGCGGGATTTTCGAGGTCAAATGTGCGTAATACCCATAGAAAGGCTCGTTTATAACATTGACAAAAGTTTTTGAGCCAAGAAAGAAAGGATAATGCGCGAGAAATAAAAAAAATGTGCCGGACCGCCGAGTTTACACTGCTTCCCAATAGATGGCGCCAGTGTGTTCTCTGGTTTAAGAAGTTTTAAGGAACATGGGTTTAAGAGGTCGCAACAGTGTGAACGGGCCTTAAGGCACATTCAGTGGTATGTACATTTTTTTCAAAGCACAAACTATGTAGCAGGCTAATTAGAAGCAGACACCCCTTTTCTTTCTTCTTTTTGAACAATGGGTTTGTTTTTAGTTACACTGCTTGCACCAGCTATGCTCGGTTCACGCTGCTTATTTCGATTCATGAGCGTAGCCCACCTTAAACACGTGCCGGAAGTCCACTTCCCTGCACTTTCCTGCACTGCGCTTCAATTTTTTCTCCATGGGTGCAGGTTGGAGCAAGTTAATCGAGTGAGCCCAATAGGTGCCAGGAACATCAAAATGGATGAAACAAAGCCCCGAGTGGACTTTGTTTCTTCGTAAGTGTGAGCAAGGCCAGGGCTGTAAGCATGTGCACATTGTTTCAAATGACACTTCCATTGACGAGGGTGCTTTGTACCCTTGTCAATGGTTCTAAGTGTTATGCTTGCTATTGTACCTTTTCCTTTGCTTGCACTTAGGATGCCACAGATTTTATTAATATACATTTTCAGGTTTTCAAAGACCCTCCGTTGCGTCAGCAGAGCATTATAAGTTGGGTTTCGTGTTTTCATAGTTTATTTTTTTTTGGAATTGGGGGAGTGTTTTTTCTGGGTTTATTTTTTCCCACAGATTCCAGGGTGTTTCTTTTTTTCCCACAAATTGAGGGATGTTTTTTGGGGGGATTTATTTCTTCCCACAAAATAGGGAGCGTTTTTTCAGTGTTTATTTTTTCCCACAAATTTGAGGGTGTTTGTCCGGGCTTTATTTTGTAGAGTGAGCTACACTGGCCGAGGTTGAGCAGTTTCGCATGGCTCGCATAATGAGCCGTGCTCCGTGCTGCGCATGCGTGAGGAGCAGTGACGTCTCATGGCGCACAGCTGGCGCGCCGGAGCCGCCGCTGCCGCGCGCTTTGCCGCCGCCGCGCTTGCCTCACCAGTCTGCGCATTCCAGAGGAGTGACGTCATAGCCACAGCAGACGCACTGGCGCCGCCGCGTGCCCAGCTGTGCGCCTTCGTTGCGCAGTAGCCAAGTCTGAAGCTGCACCAGAGCCGCTTGATAGCGCCTCTCATTTTGTGCGCATAAGCTCACGCTACGTATATCCTGGCATAGCCGAGCTAAGCCACCACAATTTTTTTTTCTACAGATTTGGGTGTGTTTTTTTGAAGATTTATTTTTTCCCACAAATTCGGTAATTCTGAAAACCAAATTTAGGAGTAAAAAAAAAAAAATCTATGGTAGGCTATTGGGAGGAGATTTCCCCGCACATGACCTGAATACTTGAATTCGGGGTTTTTCTGTATTCCCCAGTTTTGATTAAACTTTCTCGGGGAGTTAATTTTCGGGGATCATCGGTATTTAAGAAAAACCCAGGACCCTGATTATAAGCAGTCCTTCACTTACCTTCAGCATTCCAAACGCTCAATAAGTTTCATTGCAGTTTGCCGTTTGCGTTGCAGGTCCTTCCTTTATCGGCGATCCCCGTTCCATGGGCTCCGATGGCATGCCCCAGATGGGAGTCTTCTTCGATCCGAGCCAAGACCAGTCAATGAGCCCACCCCCCCAGCAGCAGCAGCAGCAACCGCCGCCGCCGTCGCAACACCAACAGCAGTCCATCCCTGGCCTAACACTGACTGAATTTGAGGGTTCCCGCTCTTCGCCGCTGCCTCCCCAGCAGACCGCCATCCCGGGACTGGACCTGGTCGACCAAGACTCGGCGCAGAGTCCGTCGAGGCAAGGCGGCAGCGACGACGCAGAGAAGGACGCAAACAACAGCGACGACGAGATGTGGCAGCCGTCAGAGCGGAAGGGTCTCCCGCCAAACCTGCCGTGGCGCCAACGCCAGCTGTTCCTCCGGATTCAGCAACAGCAGAAGGAGCAGCGGGCCGCCGAAGAGGGCGGGGCTCTGGCCGCGGAGTCTCCGAGCCATCCGGCAGAGGCAGAGAAGGAGGAGCAGGGGTCGAAGGGCACCGAGGTGTTGGAGGAAGAAAAGAAAGCCGTGGCGGCTGTGGCTGCAGACGTCGGGAGCAGCGACGACGACGAGGACTACGACGACGACCAGCCGCTGACAGCCGTGCTCAAAAAGCTGCAGGAGCAGACGGTGGGTGGTCGTCCGTGGCTTGTAAAGATGCCGATGTCCCGGAGAACTCGTACGTTTTTCGCGCAAAATACTAGATTGCAGTGTAGAGGCACTACCCAAAAATTTATTTCGCTGCAGTCGGCCAAGTCGCATCTAAACCGTAGACTGGTGCAAGGTGCTGCAACAACAAAGTGTATGATGGAGTCGTGGAAGTGGCTCCCACACACTTTGTTAGCAAATGCAGTTTGCAAACGAGGTGTTTGCACAGCTATTGGTTTTGTTTGCAATAGCCAGCCACTTTGCAAGCAAATGCCCGCACTATTAGGTACAGTAAAACCTCGTTAATTCAACCCCCGCTAATTCGGAAATTCGGATAATTTGAACTGCCGATCCGGTCCCGTCAAACGTATGCATTAGTCAATGGCAGCAAACGCTCATTAATTCGGAGGGAACGCGGCGCACCATGGTTAATTCGGACAAATTCGGCAGGTGGCGCTAGCTACCGTACGTTCGAAAGGATCCATCGGAGGTGCACACGTGGTTTTTCCAGTTTTCCCATGGCTCTTCGCTCTTCCGGTTCTCCGTGTTTCGCACCAGTCTTGCTCTGTATTGCCGTGCTTCAGCACGTTACTCTTCTTGCATGGAGGTGGCAGAAGCGTAGCTGAAACGGAAAAAGGGTAGCACAAGGGACCGACGACCGGAATGGCAAAATCCCAACACGCGGGGCTATTGTTCCCGAGCGTGCCCATAGCGAGTGGCAGTCACGTTTTATGCCTCAACGCGGGGATCCTAAAGCCCGCCATTTTAACAGCTATCTTATCCCTCAATTTTTGCCGGCCACCCCCGCGTTGAAAAATGCAACATGACAGGCACTCTCGCTATTGGCGCGCTTGGGACAAATAGCGCCGGGTGTCGCGATTTCGCCGCTCTGATTATTGGTTCGTTGTGCTACTCGTTTTCCGTTGCAGCTGTACTAGGCTAAGAATTTAGCGATGAAAGGGGAAATACTGAGGGCCTTGAAGGACGGCGTCTCTCGACAAGTGACGGAAAGTTACGACGTCAAGAGAAGCAGTTTGGCCGATATCGAGAGCGAGAAGTTCAACGCGAAAAGAAAGCGGCCTTGGAAGGTGGTGCACCCGAAACTAGAAGAGGCTTTGCTGTGCTATATTGTCCGCGCACGGGATGCGTAGCTCCGACAGTGCGAGTGCGGTGGAGCACTCGACTGCACTAAGGAAAGTTGCCGTCTCCACCCAAGTATCGTCCAGAAAGCAGGCGGTAATAACAGATTTCTTAAAATAAAGGTATGTCACAGGGAAACGTTTTCGCGCTGTTTTCTTTGTCCTTTCAATATTTCGACTTTCGGATAATTTGGCCATTTTTGCCGGTCCCATGAGATCTGAATTAACGAGGTTTTACTGTAGTTTACGTGCTCCTGCCGCTAGGGGCTGGGTGACAAAAGCTGCCACCCGTTTCAGTGATGAGTGCAGCCATGCGCCCCTTTTGGGGGTCTTTTGTCAAAAAATATCTAACCGCAAAAGCAGGATAGGCAGCCTTTGGGAGGCGGACTATCATTGTGAACCTTATGGTATGCCTCATGATTGCATTGTCGAATGGATTCTTTGCCGTCATCTCGACCGCTCTGGTCGGTGAATCGAAAAATCTTTTTAAACGCTTTGTTAAGCATTAATGAAAAAACAGTTTACCATTTTTTACCACCTGAGACTGGGTTGCATTTTTTTGCATTTTTTACAGAGAGAGAAAATAAATGTAGGCTCGGAGCAATATATTTTTTTAATTACTGTTTGTTGCATAGAAGGATTCTAACCTCTTTTTTGCCCCTGCCACTTCACAGCCGGTGGAGGAAAGCAGCGCACCTGCCAAGTGCCCGGGCGGCACGGCAGTGCCACCGCTCCTGCCCACGCCGTCCGTCACTGCAGCCCCGTCCCCGGGAACCATCAACTTCGCCGAGATGATGAGCAGAATCGAGCAGCAAGTCCCCAGCCAATCGCAGACAAACTTCTGGAAGCACCTCTTCTCCTCAGTGCCCGCGTCAGCGACGACCCCGGCCGTCGAGTCCGCCCCCGTCCCGACGCCGCCCACCCCAGCGCCACCCGCTAGCCGCGACCCCCGGCGCGCCCGCGCCGAAGCGCAGCAGCTTCCCAAAGCGCCGACGGATGTGCCGCAGTCGTCAAGAGACCCCAGGCTCCGAGAAAAGCTGCCCCTGCCCCCACCTCCCAAGACTGAAGTCACGTTCGTCGAGTCAAAGGACGGGGACGCGCCGTACCGGCTTGTGTCGATCCTGCGAGCATTGCCAAACTACGACGACGTCGCGCGAGGCGGCTCGCTGCCCCAGTCCAAGCTCCGGAGCGACCCGCGTTTCGCCAAGTATGTCGTCAACTTGCCGCCGGAAGCGCCTAAGCCCGCCGCCGTCGCAAAGCCCGCCGTCGCGAAGCCTTCGATTTCGGAGCTTCCGTTCCCACCACCCCCGCCGCCGCCGCCCAAGCCCGTAGGTGTGAGCAGAAGAGATCCGCGCATGGCGCGTCACCTCGAGCAGCAGCAGCAGCACCCCCCGCCGGAAAAAAGGACAGTCGTCGCAGCGGAACCACAGAAAACCCCCGTTGCTGCGCCTGAAGTTCATCGGCTTCCGCCCCAGGTACAACCGATGGCCCCGAAAACGGATCCGCGGAAAGCGGCTGCAATGGCGGCAGCCTCTACACACGCGAATGGAGGAACGGCCGTCCCTCCCATCGTGAGGATAGACCCGCGCCTAGCGAGACGGCTGGAGCAGATGCAGCAGAAACAGCAGCAGCAGACGACGACGATGGACTCTAGTAGTCCGGCCGTGAAGAAAGATGAAGAGATGGAAGTCACCGAACCCATCGACACAAAACCGCCGCCTCCGCCTCCGCCGAAGCGGGATCCGCGGCAGAAGAGCAAGAGCGTCCGGAATCCGCGAGGGGGACTGGTGGCCCGCAAGAATCGAATGGACTACGCCTCGCCACTGAGCTCATACGAGAGCGAGGGGGACAGGCCGAGCGGCTACAGCAGCTACCAGCGGCGACCGCAGCCGCGACCGCCCGTTCCTCCCGCCCCGGTCGATGCGCCGCCCCTTGTCGCAGTCCCTCTGCCGGTTGCGTTGCCGAGCCCCGTGGTCCCCACGCCGAACCCCGCCCCGCAGATCATGCCGCCGCAGTCCGCGATCATCTCGGATGCGCTGCTGTGCGACGCGGACCAAGCGATCAAGTCACTGAAGGACGTTTTCAAGACGAAAGACCCCACCGCTTCTCCGTTCTGCTGAAGTGTTTTTTTTTTTTCTTCGCATCATTGTTGTTATTGTAAATACGATAAACTCCATAAAGACGATCGCAAACTCGAGCAAGCGGCGGAAGTGAAAAACACTCGTGCTGGCTCGGGACGGTGCGAGGCGCCTCGATGTACATAGCTAAAACGTGCGGAATGATGCCTGTAGCGGAAGATTCTCGACGTAATGCGCAAGGTTCGTGCCGCGATGCATCGGAGGATGCCGTCGAGACAATCGGGAGGGGTGTACAAAGTTTCCCGGCATGGCAGACTGTCGTTTCGAGGCCCCTTCCCACTCAGGCGGTCTGCGCGAGTGGTTTTGTCGGGCCTCTTCGACGCATCTAAACATCGTACGTTTCGTTTCGACCCATTTCTTCTGGACGCCCGCGGCCATTGTGGGGTTCGTGGAGCCCATCTTGACTGCCCACCTCTCTTGCCCGGTGGCCCCGTTGCGCGTAGAAAGGTCAACACGGCGGCTCGGATTGTCCGGCCGCGACGCCTTTTGTCGGGGTTCCTTCTTAATGCCAATAAAAGGACACCAATAGCGTCTGTATAGCTGATCTCTCTTGCGACTTGTCGGTGCTCGCCCGCCTTATTAGACAAACGTCGGAGAAAAACTGCTTAAAAATGTGCCACACTTGAACAACCAGCATGGTAGAGCAAGAGCCGTTTAAAACTGAGGGTGGCCGATGGGCGGAGCTTCTGGTCTGCTACATCCTCGTCGGCTAATGCTGCAAGCTCGTTGGCTGTGGAGTGGTAATAAAATGCTCGAGGCTCCCCACAGCCTACGTTCCCGAAGCTGTGGGTGACACACCTACTTCGCGATGACGCAATACGGCACGTTATCGAAAGACTCGTCCGTTGCGTCTCGACAGCACAAGATGGCGGAAGGAAGATGCCATTTTCTAGTTGCTAAGCTCCCCAACCATGATTGCTAGACTGTCTCCTCATTTAGCATTTTTGTATTTACGTCAATTTATTGGGGCAGCACAACTGAGCGAAACTTGGGGGGATGCGAGAATGAACCAACCGCAGAAAGAGCTGCACCGCAAAGATCGCTTTCATTGAACTTTTAAATTCAAACCCTGCTGCCGTAATCTTTACCGAGAAACGCTTGCGGGGAGCGCTATGTGCTTTGCATTGTTAGTGTGTGCGTTATCATCTATCATGTGGTTTTGACACTTGTGGTTTTCTTATTGAAACAAGTGTCAAAACCACATGACAGATAAGGCACGCAAGAACGTCCATAAGGCGCGCGCGATAGTTTTCTGTAGACGGACATGAAATAACCCGACCAACAAGTCATGTGCAGCTTTGCTGTAAAAGCCTGCAGCACCCAGCAGATCGCTGGTCTGACATCGGTTTAATACGAAAATAATGAAATTTTTAACTGAAATAATTGAGCATTCTACTGCTGTGTGTCCTTTTAGGCATTTGAAGTATTCTTGAATAGCACAGGTCTTGAATGCATCAACTAATTTCCTTCAATTTTGCTCCAGAACAAGGAAAAGTTTTTCTCATTACATTTTTGGATTCTATCCTAAACAACAAATCTTTAAGAAATTACAAATTAGTTAACTTCTTTACTCAACTGCATCCTTTTTTTTTTTTTTACATGCTTAGGAATTTTGCTTTTTAGATCACTGGTGCTTAAAAAATCCCCAGAGAATACATTCAGTGCTAGCTGCTGACATTGATGTGCCAGCCACTTTTTTCCAATGAGGTTTATGAAAGTATTGTATAGGAAACTGAGGGGAGAAAGAAAAATGATGTGAAGAGTTAAGGGCTGCACAAGGCCAAGATTTTTCTATAGACTGATGCGAATCAACTCTTTTTCATACCATAGTGAGAAAATGTTGCTGTAGGCTATTCGATTAGAGAAAACAGAACATGAGAATCACCTAGGTTCCCAGTGTTTTCACAAGTGAACATGTTCCACAAGCAGGACTACATTGGCTACAACTGCATATTCAAAGCCATCAACACGCGACACTCAAAACTTTTATGCGACGGAACCACAGCACATTACAGTATTACACCAATACTATAACGAAATATTTCCACTACATTCTTCACAGAAATGTTGGCTAGGGTACAAGATCATCTTTGGAGCACCAATCTTCCAATTTAAAATGCAACTAACGTATTTTAGAAAGGACTCTTCCGCACCCTACATTTCTTGAGCTTTCGGTGGCGCCACCTTGTGGGTGCACTCCTCAGACGTAGCAAATGGGATTATAGCAGACGACGCGCCATGTAGTTGCACAGTGTGGTCTAACTTGCTCGTTTCAATTGAAAACAATTTATCTAATTTTAAAAAGGCGCGCAAGGTTTTTGCAAGTTCTCTCTGTAATGTTACAGCACCTACGAGTCTCTTTGTTTGATACAACCTTTATGATGTTTGAAATCAAGCCAGGAGCTCGACATGACAGGTTGAGCCTTTTGCGTCGTAGCCATTCTTGGCATCTCCGATTCTTGTTTCGTTGGATCTGTGGAGGCTCCTGTACGAAAATTCGTATTGCTGTCATCAAATTCTAGCTGTGCACGTGTGCACTGTTGTGTTGTGCGACGCCGCACTCTCATTTTGGCTAATGGAGCTTGCAGACAACTTCAGTCCAAATGCGACACGGAAGCCGCTAGCGAGCACCCGCACGACACCGTGTAGACCGAGTACAAGGGATCGCTGTTCTTTTGCAGTGGCGTTTGTTCATTTTCCACACCGGAAACGTGACAAAGTGATTCGCCAGAGCACAGCATCTGGGGTCCGATGAAATAAGGCAATTGGTTCATTCGTTTTCTTAAATATCTGCTACAGATTGATTATAAATTTAAATTATCCCCACAAGAGGCAAAACCACACGTTCTGCGCAATTATTCGAGTCTGCAAAAACAAACCCAAACGTTCGTAATCTATAGCAGGTGTCCAACTCCTATTTGGGACGCTGAAGTGTGACCGAATTGTTTGATATTACAGGTCTCAATCGCAGAGGTGGTTCCGCATGTTTCTCGTTGACCGGGCGAATAAGCCTAGGTTGATGACCACTCCGGGAGCCAGCCACGGCCTTTTCCAGCCAGTTGTTTCGGAGAAAAACGTTTGTTTACTCATTAACAAAAAACAAGGGAGGAACCAACTTTCATCTCTTAAGAAACCAGCACTCGCAGAAAACGGTGGAACCAACGAAGTACACAAAGTCGCTTTCATTGAAGTGTTCGCATGCGAGAGGTTCTCGAGTTCTTGCCCATTTTCAACCGATTAACCATTCCTGTCCAACTTTCCTCTCGCCCAGATAATAAAAAAGATAGCGTTTACCATGGAAGGTGTTGTACTGCGGTAAAATGCTTCGACGTTAACACCGAAAATGTTTGAATGGCACGACTACTATGCGTGCCATGTCTTTGAGCCGTGAAAAGTGTCTTACCACAAGTAGCACTCCACCAAAGAAAACGCAAAGTGTGAAATAGGTTTCGTCGTGTTACCTGAATGGGTGAAGTGAGCCAACGAAGCTGCGCGGTCGTCTGCTCTCTCTACTGGCTACGTCACAAATGACGATGATGATAGCTAGAGAAGTGCCCCTCTGTAGTTCGCACATGCTGCCAATCCACCTTTTTAGAAATAACTGGTATGAAAATACGTGCTCAAATATGTGAAAATACGTGACCACGAAAGCAAGATCCAGCTGGCTCCACTGAGCTGCAGTGACCTCGATTGAGCTACCCCAGTCTCTTTTTGTCCCTATTGTAGCTCATGTTTTCGCCCAGAAGTTCCCTCTAAGCCACTCTCTCTCTTTCCTAATCTGTGCATTGTTCATGTATGTTCATACCAGAACCTCCTGAACCGGCGACTTTCCAAAGCGATTCGTAGCGTCTCAGTTGCATGAGACGGCATGCATTTCAAAAGTGAAGTCGAAATACAAGCTTGTGCCAGTAGCTTTGGCAGCGTATGTCAAGCAAGAATTGGAGCATTAGCGGCGAGATGTATTGGTTGCACCCTCCCTATGGTTCTCTCTCGTGATGTCATTACCTTGCGAATAACAAGTTTGATGGTGTGTAATTAGCATAATGAAAGCTTAAAATCTTAGCGCTCCGATACCAACACTGCCATCACCGTCAAAACTGAAGTTCTTAGATTACTCTTTTTTTCCGTCGATGAGAAATCCCTTGCCGACGTCATACTTAGCATTCCGCCAATCGTAAAAATCATCAATATAATAGGTGCTCCTGAAGCAGTGCTGGGTCCTTAAACTCGTCAAACACAAAGTTGGAGCCGAAAGTTTGTGAAGCGTGCAGATTGGACGTCATCAACAAAAGTAATCATTGAAGCCACTGTTGTGATAGTCTAATTGGCGCGCTTCATGAACTTCGGCCCCAACTTTGTGTTTTGACAAGTTTTAGACCCCTGGAATGCCTGCACGTAATTGTTCCCAACAGAAGAGCGCTGCAACTGCGGAAGCAACAAGGCACAAAAGCAGGTGTGAGCACGAAATCAGCAAAATCAGCTCAGCAGAGAGTGAGGAGTCCATGCAGCTATTTCTTTTGAGAGCGACGACGAAGGTGGTGCGGAGACTTTTTTGCGAACGTCCCAGTTTCGTCTTGCACTTTGGTGGCCGCCTTCCAAGCATGCTGGCCCAGAGTATTTAGAACGAAAAAAAAGTAGAGACTGTTCAAAATACAAGTGTGTCCGTCACTGCTTATGGCTGCTAACAATTGTGTCCAACATTATTTGAATGTACTGTCTGTGTTTCCATTTCCACAACCCTTCCTCCTCTTTGTGCCTTTCTCATCGCCTCTCTCCTTTCTTCTCGTGCAGGTGCCAAATGGTCAACAGGCTGGAAATTAGAAAAAAATGGCGAGAGAAACGGCTGGTTCACTCCCTTGTTCCAGGCGTCTTTAATGACTGCATGTGCAAAGAATGCTTTGCTTGTTTTGTTCTTGTTCTACAAAATCCCTTCCTTGGAGTCTAATTGCAGCATTATTTGCAACACGGGTAACAATGTGTGTAGACAAACGGCATACAGGTAGATAATTCAGTTGCACAGGATAATGATGGTCAATGACATTGTGAATCCCACCACACTATAAACACCGGGTTGAAAGACTACGAGACAGAGAGGTTGAAATGCCATGGCAAGTTCCATCTGCAATCCGTCGTAGCGCCCTTTGAACTCTTCGTACAGACATCACAGACATGTAAACTGAAATATACTTTATTAATAATTGGGGACACGCAAAAACACGCAAGAAAAACACCCTCTACAGTTCAGTCTTCTGGCATTTCTTCGTCTTTTTTTTTTTTCTTTAGAAAAGGTTTCTCTGACTAGTGGACTTCTGCAAACATGTAATAAAACCAGCAGAAAAAGAACTGTTGAGTAAATGGGAGGTTCGGAGTCTCATTCGTGTGAGCACGAGAGACTCGAAATAGTAAGTAAAAGCCTAAAGAGTGAGTGGGGAAAAAACAACAACAACAACAAAGCCCGCAAAGAATATACCAGATAACCAATTATCCAATCTAGTTAAACCCTACTTGTCGTCCCTTCCATCAGCGAAAGTCGCTCCTCGTTCTAGGATCCAGCGTCAGCAGCTGTGGTATCCCCCAAGCTTCGAGGCACTTGCAACGTCCCAAGCCCTAGGCAGAAACTACGCCCCTGCAAACTCATGCCTGGAATCTAGCTGCATTGTGCAAAAATATGCATAAATATAGTTACCTTTGTGTGCGCTTTTGTAGGACGGAACATGCTACATTCACTAACCGTGACTGGGATCGCACTACCCTGTCGTTGGCCCACGGACGTGACTGCACTCTCCAAGTCGGGAGTGACTCGAAGCTGACAGACGAGTGAATTCATACATCGCTAACGTGAAACGTGCTGGTTCAAAGACCGAGACAGTTTGGAATGTTTTACACTCACCGGACGTGGCAACACGAAGTATAGCACCTATCGAAAGATGTCGTCTTAAAATGTCGACGCGGGAATCCTGTCGGCACCCCATGCCACTTCCGCTAGTCGCACACATACAAAAATACTGCTTCGCTGGAGTTGCTGACAGTGCAACTCACTGGCACCAAGCGAAGTAGAGGCCACAGTATCTAGTTGCACAATAACCCTTGGACTCTGCAGAGATGCATCGCCAAACGTCCGGAACGGCAGATTTGCTTTGCTACAGCCGCCGTTGGAATGTCCTAAAGCAAAAATAACCGCGGTCTGCCGATCAACGCAACCTGTCAGAGGGTACCCGGGGAAATACGGGCAATCACGAGAAACACAATGAGGTGAAGAACGACCCGAACGAAAGACGCAAATCACTGCCTGGAAAGCGCAATTCGACACAACCAATCTTTCACGGAGCGCAGGAAAAAGAATACTAAAAATAGTCGACTACAGAGTTCCGACCATCTGGAGCTCTGAAACGAGCTCTTCGCAACTCCTTTCAGAACCACGGGGAGTGAAGACAAACGCCCTTAGATGCTTCCAGCCGAGAAAACTCTACAGCGCGGTAATGCTAGAATCCAGCTGAAAATTGCCACCATTCTTAGTAGCACTGTATTGCAGTGCCTGGGAAAATGCTAGAGAGCGCCAGGTACCTCGCACGCTGCAGCTCGGCCTTCCTAAGCGGCGTAACGGCAATACCAAACCTAGATGTTGATGCTCGAGTACACCAAATGTACGCAATACCTACCTAATGTACATTCGAACGGAAAAAAAAAAATGAAATGTGCCGCCAAACCAAGTTTTATCGTCAATTCTGTTGGCAGAAGAACAGTGCCAACAAAAGGAAGGCAGGCTAGAGCCGATACACCAACTTTGTGAAAACATTGGCAGTACTCCATTTCATTTGAAGAAGTATTGCAATAAACCCTACGAGCAATCGGAGCCAATCCATAGCTCGGAGTGCCTCACATGACCTTCCAGTTGGGTGCAGCGAGGTGCAAAGCTCCAAATCACATGACATGAATGGAGCGCTTGATTGGCAAACATGGCTCGTAATGTCCTTTGCCATACTTCAAGAGGTTAAACTAAGAATTCCCACACGCTGTTCCCTAGCTCTCAAAATGACTCAAGTACAAAAACGTTTCACGTTTTTGCACGGGTGTTGTCCAGACTAAAACCACCGAAGGACGTTCAAACTAGAATCAAGTTAGAACTACCAAAAGGTGTTCAAACCGGAATCGAGCTAGAACTACCTAAGGGTGTTTGAACTGGAATCTGGCTAAAACTACCAAAGGGTGTTTGAACCGAAATCAGGCTAGAACTATCGAAGGGCGTTCGAACAGGAATTGGGCTTCACGTTTCAAGGTGACTTCCGGCGGTCCCTGACCCCTTTTCCCCCCATCTCTTCCGAGCCTCAGAGGTCGGTCCGGGCCGCATGGTCTTTTGCCGGCAGACGCCCTGCGCGTGCGTCTCCGATGGCACCCCAGATGTCGAAGAGGAAGTCTTCCGTGAAGCCAAAGGCATCCAGATCTGAATCCCCAATGGCGGTCACAAACTCGTGCGGATTGGGCCTCTCACAGCCCAGCTCCCAGATCTGCGTGGCTGCAATGCAAAAACAAAACAAAAAAAAAAAATAAATAAAAAAAAAAAAAAAAACATAATTTAAGGAGATGCTCAAAGCAGAAATACCTGTCGTACGACACCGCCTCCTCCAACTAGCCTTTTTTTAAACGCATTTCGCAGCTTCGTCTTTCGGCCACCAGGCATATAATTGGTTCTGCCAACTCAAATAATTTGAAGCCCCGTGATGTAACTAGCAACAAATGCGCCAATGCGCGAGACGTGTGCCCCGTGTGACCCTTAGAAGCAAAGGCGTTTAGAAAAGTTTATTTATACTTGCACACCATCAAAACTTCACAGCACCCATGTTAAAGCATCAGGCTGCGGACCGAGGTCGAAAAACATTTGGTTTGAGTCACCGGAGTCGTTTCCGCACCCAACGACCCCATCCTCTCACTTCAAACGTCATTCTTTTTCTTGGGTACCCTACGCTGTGTTTCCAAGTTATCGAGCTTTCTGGGCCGTGGCTTTCTAGGCACGACCCCTGAAAGCCACCCAGATGGGTAAACACGGCCCGGCCATCGACCTCGACGAGAGTGGGCATGGAAACAGCCTGAGGATGCAGTCTTCTAATCCGTTCTGCTTCATTGTACAGATCCTGCTTTGCCTGTGTTCAGCGCCTGTCTGGGCATCGCCGTTTTCTCAAGTCATCGTCACAACAACGCTGGCCACGGAAGGATTTCCAGTTTTTCAAGATAAATCCGACGCACGTTTTGGCGTACTCGCGTACTGGCCGCAGTATGCCTTTACCCGGCGCAAGGAAGCTACCCCATCGACATCGACACTAATCAACGAGGCTTCAAAACCGTGGAACGTCGCCAGTTCTGTCAGTGGGCATGGAAACAGCCTGAGGATGCAGTCTTCTAATCCGTTCTGCTTCATTGTACAGATCCTGCTTTGCCTGTGTTCAGCGCCTGTCTGGGCATCGCCGTTTTCTCAAGTCATCGTCACAACAACGCTGGCCACGGAAGGATTTCCAGTTTTTCAAGATAAATCCGACGCACGTTTTGGCGTACTCGCGTACTGGCCGCAGTATGCCTTTACCCGGCGCAAGGAAGCTACCCCATCGACATCGACACTAATCAACGAGGCTTCAAAACCGTGGAACGTCGCCAGTTCTGTCAGTGGGCATGGAAACAGCCTGAGGATGCAGTCTTCTAATCCGTTCTGCTTCATTGTACAGGTGGGTTCCTCTCCGTCGTTACATACTAGACGAACGAATAACGTCGTTCTTCTGCTGTTTCCATGCCCAAGTGTTATTTGTGTTACGGTCATTGAGTGTTATGATGTGGTAAAATCGTTACTAGCACTTTCGGGCGACATTGAACTTAATCCCGGCCCCATGAGCGACGTTCAAGCGAAACAATTCGCGGATTTGATGCAGCTGGTGAGGGATATGAATGAACGATCTTTGAAATCTGAAGTTGGGCAAAACAGTTTACTAGACAGTGTGAAAGAAATAAGAGAAAGTCAGAGTTCAATCGAAAGAAAAATTAACGAAATCGGTAATCGACTTACGCTTGTCGAGAATAAAGTATCTGCGCTTGAATTGGTTGACCAAGATTTCAACACAGTAAAATGTCTCGCAGAAAAATTAAATTATGACAATGCCACTTTGAATGACCGTCTAAACGACCTTGAAGATCGATCACGTAGGGATAATCTAATTATTTATGGTTTGGCGGATTCTCCGTCCGAAACTTGGTCCGTTACTGAAAGAAAAGTTCTCGAGCTTGCTTCTGGCTCTCTTGAGTTACAGGTGCCCCCAGACTGCATTGAGCGCTCACACCGCATCGGTGCTTTTAGTGCCAATCGCTGTCGCCCAACAATAGTGAAATTCTCCTCCAATAAAGTCAAGAATGATGTATTTTCGTCGCGTTTTAAGTTGAAAGGTAGTGACATTTACATCTGTGAAGATTTCTCGCCAGCAACCCGCCAAGCTAGGAAAAAACTAACTGAGTTTGGAAAAGCCTCTAAAAATGTGTTTCAACTACGCTACAATAAACTGTTTATTAACAAGAGGTGTTATATGTATAACTCAGTGTCTGACGAAGTGTTTGATCTCGGTGCTGGTCCTGATAGGAGTGAAGGTGATAACGTCAACAGGCCTCCCCTTAACTTGCATCAAACGCCCTCATCTGATAGGCGCGAAGGAGATAACGTTAACATGCTTCGTAACACACATCAAGCGTCTTCTTCACCATAACATGTGGCAAGGGGCGTGGGTGCTATTCCTTTTTCCAAAAATGTGTCAGCACTTTTTAGCAATATAAGGAGTATTTTACGTCATCGTGATGAATTGTCTTCAGTTATTGATTCCTGTAGCGCTGACGTAGTAGCTTTAACCGAAACGTGGCTGTCATCGAATGTTCGGAATTGTGAATTGTTTAGTTGTGATAAGCGTTTTAATGTCTACCGTTGTGATAGGGGTGCACGAAATGGAGGTGGCGTTTTATTGGCAGTTGCCGATCACATTGATTCTTTCTGTGTGCGTTTGAATAGTGAGTTAGAAATAGTTTGTTGTTGCTTGTGTTTGAACTTCCAAAAAGTTATCTTAGCAGTGTGTTATCGTCCGCCATCAGCTAATCCTTCTTTTGTTTCGAATCTTCATGATGTTTTGAACTCAATAATAGTGCGCTTTCCTTCATCTCCTATACTCCTCCTTGGTGATTTCAATTATCCTCAAATAAAATGGTCTCACCCGCATATTTTCTCTAACCCTTTCTCATCAGATGCGGAAGATTTTATAAAGTTATGTGATGACTTCAGCTTTTCGCAGCTGGTGTCTCTTCCTACTCGAATCACTGCTACAACTGCAAACGTATTAGATCTCATTTTGTCAACTTCACCTGAACTTATTTCTTCTGTTACTTTCATGCCGGCTCTCAGCGACCATTCGCTACTACATTTTTCACTTGATGTGCCAGCCAAAACAGCACAGCGAACTCTTAAAAAAATACGAGACTATGGTAGAGGTGACTATGACTCTATTAACGGTGCCCTTGGCCTCTTTCTTAACGATTACTTAGACCACTTTTCTGACCGTTCTTTAGAATTAAATTGGACATTGTTTAAGACGCAGGTTGAGCTCCTAACCAATAAACAGATACCGCTACGTAACATCCCAATTGTTTCGAATTCCCCTTGGTTCAATAACACTCTAAAAAGACTTTCCAATAAAAAGAAGCACAAATTTCGTGCAGCAAAGTTAACAAATTCGGAGGTTAAGTGGCTCGAGTATCATGAGGCTGCCAATGCTTATAAAAGTGCAATCGCGGATGCAAAGTCAGTTTATTTTTCTATCACCCTGCCATCACTACTAACCAACAACGTCAAACAGTTTTGGAAGGCGATTAACGGCAATAAAAACACCACACTGTCTCTGTTTACTTTATCAGGTGAACCTGTTTCCACCGATGACTGTGCAAATGTTTTCAACTCTACTTTTGTTGAATCATTTTCAAACTGTATTTCTTCAACTTTACCTCAACTTCAACAACGCGCTTTTCTGCCCATGTATCCCATCTTAATTCAAACAAGTGGAATTATAAAGATAATTGAACAGCTAAAAATATCCTGCTCCGCGGGAGTTGACGGAATTAATTCTAAATTTTTGCTAAGAACAAAAGAGTATTCTTCTATAATACTGTCTAAATTATTTGAGCAATCACTTACTCTAGGCTGTTTACCTGACGATTGGAAGGTGGGTAAAGTGGTGCCCGTGCATAAAACCGGTGATCATCATTCTCCTCTCAATTACCGTCCCATTTCCATAACAAGCATTCCGTGTAAAATTCTTGAGCATATTATTTTTTCTCATCTCGTTCAACACCTAGAATCCAATTCATTCTTTGCTCCTGCACAACATGGCTTCCGTAAATCATTTTCGTGTGAAACTCAGCTGCTCACCTTCACTCATGACCTTCACCTTATCCTTGATCATGGTTCCCAGGTGGATTGTATTTTCCTTGATTTCGCCAAAGCTTTCGATAAGGTGTCACATAATCTACTACTCCATAAGCTTAGCAAACTTAACATTGATCAGGATGTACTTTCATGGATTCGCGCTTTTCTTAATAACCGATCTCAATTTGTGTCTGTGAATAATACCTCTTCAAGTCCAGCTCCCGTGACATCAGGCGTACCTCAAGGCTCAGTGTTAGGTCCCCTGCTCTTTCTTATTTTTATCAACGACTTACCTTCCTGCGTTTCGTCCTCTATTAGCTTATTTGCAGATGATTGCGTTCTTTACCGAGAAATAACTAACACCTCTGATGTTGCTATCCTTCAGTCTGACCTTGATTGTGTTTCTAATTGGTGTAACAAATGGAACATGCAGCTCAACACTAACAAATGTAAAGTAATGACTGTTTCTCGTCTTAACTCGCACTCTACTTTCTACTATCTAAACAGTGTTTTGTTGGAAGGTGTATCATCGTATAAGTACTTGGGGATCCATATTTCATCGAACCTGTCTTGGGAGCCTCATATTCGCTACATAACTAACAATGCTAACCGCATGCTTGGCTTTCTCAAACGTAATTTTCCATCTGTCCCTGTATCTCTCAAGCTACTACTATACAAAACCCTTGTCCGCTCGAAATTGGAATACGCCTCCCCTATATGGGATCCCGGTACTGACTTACTTACAACAGCAGTCGAAGCTATTCAAAATAGATCTGTTCGCTTCATTCTTACTAACTATCACCGTAGTGCAAGCGTAACATCCATGAAAATGTTTTTAAACCTACCTAACCTTTCTTCACGCCGTGAGTTATCCCGTCTTTGTCTGTTTCATAAAATTTATCATCACAATTCTTCCTTGCATCAAAAATTACTAACCCCTCCCTCATATGTCTCGCCACGCGTCGATCACCAACACAAAATCGGTCTACCTGTTTGTAAAACCACTACTTTTTATAATTCATTCATCCCCAAAACAACAATCACGTGGAACCACCTTCCATCGTCAGTTGTGTCTGTAACAGATGCCACCATGTTTAAGCGTTGTTTAACCACTTTTCTAAGTTAAAATTTCTTATGTTCGTGTTTCTATTCTTAGGTTGTCATTTTGTTTTTTAGTGATTTTACTTTGTAACCCACTCCCCTCTGTAATGCCCTCGGGCCCTGAGGGTACAATAAATAAATAAATAATAATAAAATAAAATAATAAATCCTTCCGCCACTCACCCAGCTCAGAGTCGTTGATGCCCATGTAAGACTCCAGGAGGGCGTTAATCTTATCCACCGCCGCCTGGATCACGTTGTCGGGCTGCGTGACCAAAATCGAAATTATTTCAAATCGGTTGGGTACTTCGGGACTTCCGCGGCAACTGCCGAGAAATGCTGACAAACAGACGCCCAATAAACCCTTTCTAAAGTTCAGCCTGGCCACTTTAATCGCTCTCGTTGTCCAAGCGCGTGGCTTGTGGGGCACACCAATGGCTGCCTTCTAGTAACCGACAAAGGAAGAAGTCTAAGACATGCACCGAAGCGGATGACACGAGTCCCGGGCGTTCCGACGTTGGTGCAACGCGAGGCACGAATTACGTACAGAAACCCGTTGGGGTTCGCTTCGCACTCTGAACTCAGTCGGTCAAGTATCGGCGTACACCCGGCCCACGATCCTCTAGACGTGGCAAACTTTCTGGAGGGCTTCACTCTGAAAGTTTATTTGCCACTATCGAAACTGACTCCGACAGAGAAAGTTGATAAACGGCATGACTGTTACTTTCTGACACTGGGTCCCTGGGAAGCCAGGAGTCACCCAGAGTACTCTCGCGAGTCCCTCAGCCTCCCAAAATTCCTCGACTGTCCCCGAGCGGAGCGTTTTTCCCGTGCACTATTTTAGCGGGTCTGAGCTACTCGCCGATCCCTTACTATAGGGCCAAACACTCACTAAAGTGTACATTACAGTTTATAAGGGAGTTTTACGCCGGTTCGCTGCTTCACTGCCAGGACTGGTGGCGGCTCCGTGGCTGCCATTCAAGGTAGACAAAGGTCCCCCAAGAACTCCGAGAGCCATTTGCCCTAGTGGATGAGGTACACTGTCCTCGAGCAAAACCGGCGAATGGCAAGGCACTCACCGCCTGTTCCACGGTGGCGGGCCCCTTCGAGCGTAGCCGCAGCGTCTCCTTGCCCGACCCCAGGCCCCCTTTCTTGGCCGCACCTCCGGCGGCCCCAGCACCGCTCCGCGGACCGATGTGAGCTGAAACGACAAAGATGCGCTTCAGGATTTACCCGCCACGATTATTAAGTTCTCAACCACCGGAAGTATTAAACCTACACCTCATTATATTAGAGAGGTTGCGTGGCATTATTTCGCAATAAAAATAAATAAAACAATATATGACATTTTACTAATGGAGGAAATGAGAATAACAGTCCTTTGCTACATTAATTGGTATGTGTGTTAAGGGACTGCACTTTAGAAACCGTGAACTATTGCTTTAAGCTCTCTCCGGTTTTGGTTTTGGGTGCATCTCTTTTGCGGCATCTCTTTAGCTGATGCAGTGGCATGGCCCTGTCAGGCATCTATCACCTTTAGTCGTGTCCCCCGAGACAATGCCGTTGGCTCAAACAAATTGTCTCACATGTATGTGTGTGTATGTACACTTCCAGGGTTTTACTTAAAGCACGACCGACAAAAAGTTTTTCCGCAGGGTAGGAGAATCCTCCTTGCCACCTATCCCATTTCCCCCCTCTCCACTGCTATCTTGACTGGGAGAAGAGGGGGGGGGGTCCTTTTGTTGCTGTACCTTGGGGCTGGATGAGCGGGGATCTTATATACCAGCTTATCCAGTCCCAAGATGCAGAAACAAAAGGAGTGCCCTGCGGTCAAGAAAGCAGTGGGAGAGGAGGAAATGGGAAGGGTGGCAAGAAACGATTTTCCTACCCAGCGGAAAAACTTCTCGTAGGTCGGCCTTTAAGAGGAACATTGAAATTACCTTCAAGGAGTAATGCCAAGTTGTAACATGTGGTAGAGATAAGGTTAAAGTCACACAGATCTCAATTTACATAAAATGTTCCTTTTGACCATGTCCCGGTTGCACCTTGCTATTTCACAAGCCTTGTCAAGACAATGACAAAAGAAAAATCTGTTTGGAAACGTTTTCAGCTTTGCAAAACAATACTGAGCTGTGTTCCAAAATTTACTCGATCTGACTCCGGAGTAAAGGCCTTGTAACGTGGCATCTCAAAACATACTTGCGCTTCCTCGATGACGTTGGAACTCACGTTTCAGAAGCGGCTTGTTTAGTCCGAAGTAATTACTCACGCTACCCTCCTCCGATTGGTGGGTAACGTCGGACAAAAATCGAGTAAAGACGTCACATGATCCGTTCACCGTGTGTTCGTCAGCTGCTTTCTGCGCTCATAGCCGTCAAAGCTCGTCTGCTTCGTTTGGCTTTGGTGGCAAACGTTCGAAATGGCAGAAATTGAGGTGGAGCCATTTATGCATGGTTATTGCGTGATTCTCAGTTTTCAGTGCACAAATTGACTGTGCACCACATCCAGACCGTGTCCCTACCGCAGGAAGGCGTACCTCTTGTTATTATTAGAGTGCGAGCTTAAACGGGAGCTCCTCTGCATCCTCGTCTTCGTCGTTAGAGTGAACTCTGTATTGCTATGTTCAAGACTGAGGATGTTCAAATGCTCTATACCTGCCTTCAACTCAAGAAAAAAGCAAGGTTTGCACACTGTTCATACATGGCGCGAAGTAGTTCTTACGAGATTTGGTTGTTGTTGGAGGGAAAAGCAATGCTTTTGGCATTTGGAATGTGTAAGTCTTGACAAGATAACATGCATCTGATCTAAATTGCACCCAATATATCTTAATTATCAACATGAAGGAAGAAATTAGTAATGTACTGTGAGGAGCATTACTCATTTCTCCCAATTTCTACTAATCTTTACTATGGTTATTGAGGTGAAAACGGGTATAGATGATGTAGAAGTAATTTTTTCCCAGAGTGTGCATAATTAGAGGACAACGCTTGTAAAGCAGTGAAGGCTTCGAAGATTTCATGTATATGATCATCAGTCAACAACCCCATTCCCTCTCCCTCCCCAAGAAAATGCCTGTAGCAGTTTGAAAGTTCTTTTTGCGATTTCGTAATCATATTAGTGTCAAATCGAATGTAATGGTACATATCACTGTTGAGAAAGCCCCCTGCGCTGCATTGCAAAACCGTGTGAAAGTGGATTCTAAATTTTCACAAAACGCAATCAGTGCAAATTACGGTGCTTGGAACGTACGCGTTTAGGGCACCTGGATTACTTAGAGATTGTGCTGATTAATATGACAGAAATTTTTTTGTCTAATTGAACAGAGTAACTAATTGTGACCTCAATATACAGCTCAAAAGGAAGGTGAGCAAGTGGAGCCACCACCGAAAACACAGTGTCTTCGCTGTCAAAAAAAATCTTTGCAGCGGTTAATATTGTTGTCCTGAGTGCTTCCCCCATGATCAAAAGCAAACTTCTGCCATTTTCCACCATCGCTGCTATTTTTTTCTTTTTGCCGTAGCCCAAGACGAAGCTAATCCGCATAGTATCCAGGTGATAATCTTGGCTGTTCCGAAATCAAGTCGTGGATCGTTTACTTGGTATATCACGTGGTATTACCCCCCTGATGTAGGTAAAACGTTACTCGGGTAAGATTTGGAACATAGCCTAGAAGGTCAGCCCTTTTCGGATAGCCAGGCTAAATCCAAGGGCAAGCCAAATCCAAGGGCAGGCCAAATCCAAGGGCACTCCTCCGATTGCACCGGAGCATTTGTTTTTGTGACCACAATGAATTAGTGTCCCCTTCACTCGTACAGAGGGGCACAACAAACAGAAGGATCTTTTCGGTTGATCACTGTAATGGGTGTTTAGCAGAAAAGATAAGCGTATTTCTCCCACTGCAAAAATACACTCGGCGTCGCCAAACACTCAGTCTTCGCCCTCCTGTAGCGCTAGTGGTTGGGACCAGATGGCAAAATTTCAGAGCTTGCCGTTACCAAATTAAAAAATTTAACCGAGTTCCAGAAATTTATTTAAAAGAAAATGATACTTGACAGAGCTTGCTAACACATAGAGACGAATGGCTAGTGCCACTGGTACCATTGCCTATCACTTTTGAACTGAACAAAGGCCAACGTTGAGAAACTTGGGCACCTGAGCAGAGACCAAGCATTTGGTGAGGCACAGTTTATGCAGTGAGCCTTTTACTCCACGCATTCAAGAGTCCCATCTCGTACAATGGGCAGCTAGCTGGGAACGAGCGGCCGGACACTGGGCAGGGAGCGTTCTTGCACTCACAGAAGCCAGCCTTGAGTGGCTCCACCAGGCGCAGGGTGAAGGTGTCCCCCTTCTTGATCTCCTTCAAGGCCTTGGCCACCTCGTAGTGACGGCAGTTCACCATGCTGCGCTCGTCTATGCGCTCGATGTGGTCTCCGACCTGGGCACAGAGAGAGGAAGGGTGACCGTCCCTTCCCTATGCTCGGAACAACAGTGCACCATCTGGTCCATGCCTGAGCTGTAAAAAATGCTCGTACGGAGTACTTACCTTAAAATACCGGGGTAGCCCAGTTTTACTGAATATTGGGTTAATCTAGACATAGGCGCTTACCCAGTCAAATCAAGTGTTTAACGAATAATTCGCAGAACTCCCAAGTTTGGGAAATGTTAATAGCGGGCGCTTGAACAAAGTATTTTACGGTAAGTTACATTTACACGAGTTGAAATATAATCAAGTTACGAGTTACGTGCTTACAAATTTCTGCAAAAAATGTTGATTTTGAATAATTACATATCTACATCCATCAACGTCTCGAGAGTATTCCCAGAAATTTTCAGTGGTTTACACTGCATAGTTATTTTTTTATAAATTATTTTCTCTCCACCGAAGCTAAAGAAAAGGTAGGGTTTGGAGCACTTTGAACAAATTTTTCGACATTCCACTTTTTGGTATAAATTTCATTTTAGTCAACCTATCGTTTGATGATGGCAATATAGGGAAGGCTCATTCTTCACTTTTCCTGACTGAAATTTAATAAGGAATGCAGTTATGGAATTTTTTTGTCACTTTAAGGATGCCTTTTATAAAATGTTGACATTTTGTCGAAGACACAGAAGACCAAAAAGTTGACCAATTTTGCAGAAGAGAAAATTGATAGAAATAAATGACTTTTTACAAAAAGATTTCCATAGCCGCACTTCCTAGGCATTCTGCTACATATCTAGCAAATAAAAATCTTGAATATTGTGATAGTTTTCCGACGATGGATTAACTAAACAATGTAGGTGTGTTGCTGATAAAAGCTGCCCCAATTTCCTTCCCACTTAACCGACAGAGCTGAAATTTTGCTATGCACCCCTAGCATGACCACCAGCCTACCCTGTAAATCTCATTAATTTCAAGCCAAGGGTTCAAAAGTTGACCCTCCTGGGGGGTGTGTCCCCTTAAGTTACAGTCACTAAAAAATGCAACTAAGTTACACTCACTGACATTTTATTGTAAATTGAGAACTATTTACTTACAGATTTGTAATTGGTTATGTTATATATTGGGTTCACGCACAAACATGTCCAATACAAAAAAAAAGAAAGTGCATTAAGCTGTCACTTAAAAATGCATGTCTAGAGTTGTAATTTTTAATTGCTTAACTTTTTTTAAAATCTTTGAAGAGAGATTCTCCAAGGGGCTTGAAAATGGCAGACAATATCTAGCCAGGAGATCTTAGCTTCTGCAAACACTATTTTTTCTAAAATTCTACACAGTTGACACTTTCACCTCGTTATGCTGATGATAACTGACCAAAAAAAAAACAGAATTGTTTTTAGAACAAAGATTATTCTTGTTTTTGTTCAATAAAACAGGATCTAAAAAATAAATTGTTTGGCTGATTAAGGAGTTGAAACAAAGCACAGAGGCAACTGTAAGCAAGAAGGAAGATAAACCTCCTGGCCAGCCTCAAACTGGCAGCAAATAATTTGCAAAGAGACCCGATAGGGTACACAAAGAAACCAAGAGTCTTCTCAGGCCATTCTGAATGGTTTCCTGTTATATCAAGATAACCATCTACCAGCTCCAGCTAACTTTTTGCCCTATTTGAATCATGTAGCTCAGTGTTAGATAAGCGGGTCCCTCAAGTGTAACAGAAGCTGCGTTAGGACTTAAAAGTACTACTTCAAGTATATTTGGAAAACTTGTACTTTACTTGAAAAATATTTGTTTAGTACATACTTGTACTTGAAGTATTTTTCCGGTAATTTCCAAGGAAAGTACAACTCCCGACTTCAAAGTACATTGCCAAAATTTGGTCTCGTTAAAATTGTGGGGGACAATGAGCCGCACAGCACGCGGAGGGACGGCGCCAAGAACGGCGACGAGGAGGAAGGGGCGAGGCTCGTGGTGTGTGCGCGAGGACAGAGAAGTTCCAAGGGAGAGACCAACGGAAGAGACGGTGCTCAGGAGCGCACAAAGAGCCGGACCTCAGCGAGCCCAAGAAATACCCGGACCTCAGCGAGCCCCAGGAAAGACCCGGACCACAGCGAGCCCATGAGTAGCAATTAAACCTTTCTTCATGATAGCGCTCCCTTGTGTGGCTTCCTCGGGGCGAATTAAACTCGGCCTGATTGGGCGATATTGACAGGCGACCCACAAAACTGCATCACAAAATTATGCTTCGTCAACAAATAAGTGCCTTACAAGTTGATTCTGTTCAATAGTTTGTCAGCGAGATTAAAGTAACTGTTCTGCGGCCACTTGACTTCATCCAATATTCACCGCCATTTCCGAAAATAACCGCTGCACCCCCAATTACCCCCGGGAGCAATGCATACACCAGTTTGAACCAATCACTGTATAGGGGAATGAAAGGGCATCGTGAAAAATTGCGATAAAAAGTACTTGTACTTTATTTTGGGAGTATACTGTATTTATAGTATCTTACTTGAAGTACATTGCACCCGGTGTACTTACCACTTTACTTAAAGTACATGACCTCTCATTAACTTTGTACTTTACTTCGAATACTTTTGAAATTTACTTTACCCAACACTATACAGGAGCCATAGAGCGTGCACTCACCGATTGTTATAGCTGTGTGTGTTGCCATTGAGTACATGCAAGCAGCAAACTTCTAACACGTTCGTTTCCTGCCAATGAAGTTGATATCCTCGACAGATGACAAGATTTTTAGTCACAGTTTACTCAAATCATCCCCCCCCCCATATCATTGCGTAAGACACTTGCTGTCACTCGTTGCCGGCTTTGAGTGGCCCATCCAACATGACAGACCCCCGACGGAGCAAAACGATGTTGCACATTAAGCACCAAACGCAGATCTAAATGCAAAAAAAAAAGCAGCTCGATACCATGCCTGTCGGAAACCATGGTACTCGAAAACTGTGGTTGCCGGAAACCGTGGTTGCCAGAAACTGTGGTTGTCGGAAACCGTGGTTGTCCGTACCATGTTTGTCGCAAACCGTGGTCGTCGGAAACCATGGTTGTTGGCACATCCAGCCAACAACCACAGTTTGTCGTCCACCACTGTGCGAGGCTCCCCACAACAAAATGGCACCACCCGCAAGCCGCCGGTGCATAAACGAACGTCACATGATGCGCACAAACAAATGGCTGCCACCGTGGCAACGGACAAAAGGGTGAACTAGGGTAACTGAATAAACTATGCTATGAAGTAGAGACACTCCAGCCACCTCAGTGCTTAAAATTAAAGTTGCCAGTTATCCGAAGCCTTACCCAAAATCGCAGGAAACGCTTTTTCATCCTTCAAAAACGTTGAAACGAATTGCGACGGAGAAAATCAATACTGTTGGAGCTTCCCGACGCTGCACCCAAGACTCGGGAAGGGTCGCATTTTCGGATCGAAACTATCACCAATTACGCCTGCTCTGCACAAGGCACCAAAATGGAGGCGCCCACACAAAAACTGGGGAATGGAGTGCCGACACTCTAAGCCAGAGGTGCTCAAACCTTTCTATCTCTGGAAACCACCGTTTGCCCTGTAGTCAAGGAAGCTCTTCCAGTTCCTGCATCGGTGCAACAAAGCAGTGCAGAAAGCCTCCAGATCTTGAAAACAATAATGCATGCAACAGACCTTTTTCTAAACTACCCAAGCACCAAGGAGAGTGCGCGAGCGCAGTTACACGTGCCGCACGTGCTGGCGTCTGCAGCGGTAGCCGTCCCTGAACAAGCACCCCTAACAAATGGCACTTTGTGTTTGCATTCATAGATGCCTTATTTTGGTCATGCACTTGGAATCTCTTAATAGAGATAATACGAGCACGTGCAGCATGTGTACCTGCGTTCCCAACATTCTCCCTGGTGCTTCGACAATTTGGCAAAAGGTCCATAGGGAGTGCCTGGCTCGTAGTTGTATGTCGATAGATTGCTCAGGCCCGTTAAAACGGTGATCAAACTGGAAATGTATCTAGCTTAGTCCAGAACCTGGACTAAGCTAATGTCCAGGTTCCTAGGAACCCAGGGATTCTCCAAAGTCAACCTTTTGGGCTTCTGAAGCACCCAAACTTTCTCGACGGTCTCTTCCCGAAGCGTTCCTCCAGTTCAAGCCCCTTCTTCGGAGGCCCAAGCCACTTATCGATGCATAACAACAAGGCCAACACTCCTTGGCGTGTGCAGTAGCGTTTACAAGGTCCGTAAGCTTCTGCACCGCTTCAACGGATCAATGCTGGGACCGAGACGGGTTCCTCAAGATCAAAAAGTTTGAGAGGCCGTGCTCCAAGCGTAGCTTATTTAATGACTCTCAAGAGCAACAGCCCTCACCTGGACAAAGCCGATGCGGTCCATGAGGGAGCCCTCCTTGATGCGCTTGATGAAGGCCAGGCCGGCCCCGTTGTCCGTGATGGTGAGCCCCAGCGAGTCCTCTCCCTTGAGCACCTCCACCTCCTTGGGCTGGCCTCGCCGGTGCACAAAGATGAAGTCGTCCAGGCCAATCTGGCCCCCCAGCAGCCGCGCCATGTCCACCTTGTGCGTGTTCAGGGTGCAGAACAGGATCTGCACCGGAGTATCCGTGGCAGGACACGTCAGTACACCGCAGGAATCGTACCTGGGCTCAATCACTACTCTCGCTCGATATGACACCGGCCAGCATTTAACTTGTTTATCGCTGGGGGCCAAAGGCATTACACAGAGGAGCGGGCACTGTGACATAAACATAGCAATTAAATACAATAAAAAGGAAAAAAAATGCAAAATTAGTATGAAACGTTGTTTAACAAAATTACACCGGAACGTGGTCACATAGTTGCTACTGCATGCGACTTGCTTGCAATCACTTTTCTACTGCAGGCTCCAATTTTACTTAGAATATATAGGTAGATTCCATTATTTACTTATCTTTCATCCTGTTAAATCAACCGAATGTAGGGCTTTAATTTCCACATTAAATTCATACTTTTTAAATGTAACGAGTAATTTTGAAGCGATTTGTTAGAAATGCATGGCAATTAAATTACATTGACAATTACTCCCCCACGAACGTAACTTGGCAAATGCAAAATTATTGGAGAAAGTAATGCATTGCTTCCCAAGTTTACTGTTTATGCATTCCACATTTTTCCAGAGAAGCTACCATAAGCTTCATTTAAAAAAGAGCAAAATCTATGAACGTCAAATGAAATGTTTTTGTCTTCTGCTGTTTCAGAAGCTCTCATACCGGTTCCTGGTCACCGGACAGTTTCAAGTAAGCAGTGAATCAATGTGCGACAGAGCAAAAAATGTGCAGAAGGGTGGGGAATGACCTTTCAATCTTCAAATTCACACTTCGCCATGCTCCCGTCATCGAAGCCAGCACGATTGTCAGAAATGAAAGAACATTCCTTACTTTTAAATAAAAGTCTGCATCTTCATAATCTAAAACAAACCTCAGGTTTCAGGCTATTTAAATTTTCATGCGAGTGCGGGAAGCAGGCTCTTTATTTTTATGTTCAGATGGATGTATTTTCTCCAATCCAAAATGCAAAACCAGCAATCAAATGAGGTGAGGAAGGCAGAAGACTCCTAATGATGCTGCCATCTGATGACGAGCAGATGAGAAAAGCACCGGAACCAAAACACGAATCAGTGCTATGTGGTCCAAGAATGGCGGTAAAATCAACCATAGATCGAGAAACATTCGTTAAACATGACGCACAAAAACATTCAGATTATTCTGATGTGGCTTCAGATTTCTGCAAGTCACAAAATAATATCTAGTTAACTTGAAGAAATATTTCCCAAAATCTCCCACAAAGAATCCTGAAATTTGAAACTTAACAGTTCATTTTTAAATTTTTAGTACAATTTATATACCTACTACATGCAAGATAAAATTCTTAAATTCTTCCTTAACTACACAACCAATCTGCACACCCGAAAGCTTATCCTGATAGTTTCCCAGATCGCCACACCAAACCAAGTCGAGAGAATCTGGCATTTCAGAAATTCGGAATACCCCAAAAAGTTCAGAAGAACAGATCTGAAAAAATATGCAGACATTCACGTTTAAAGCAAATTCTGCCCGGACGCCATGATACCAGCTAAACACAACGAGTTTACAAGCGTAAAAAATAAAGAAAACTTCAAAATTGTGCTTTAGGATAAAATTAGGTTGTTGCTAGTGTCCAGTACAACAGCAGACAAGGAGAATGAACAAGAAAGATGCCCTCAAATTAACATTGTCTAGGAGACAAGCAACAAAAGGAAAATATGTCCCAATAAACAAAAAGGAGCAAAATGGTACCAGGAAATTTAACAGGGCACCAGACCTGCTGTGGTGCTGCCTAAAAACCACTTAAATCACCTAAAAACAAGCATACACAAAAAAAAAAATGCAATGCTTGTGCAGTAAAAGGGTAGGTGGAAAGTTACTATCCGATATGACATGACCATAGTTGGGTGTTAACTGATTTGCAAAAATGCTCTTCACTGATGTTGCGCTATCTCTGCAAAAATTGTCTACATAGCACTACACATCAGTGTCAAGTTTTATTGGTTCGGTTCGGGTGCATGGCTTTTAGTTCAGTTCCGGTTTGAACTGCTAAATTGGGACCGCGTTGTTTTGGCAATAGGTGCTATTACCGCCGTGAAACGAGTAAATGTATAGTTTTTTCATTGTTCACACAATCCTTTTTTTTTTTTCACATACCAAAAATAAGAAATTGCATTACTTTTTTTTACTGTTACGTCAAAATAAATTTTGACGCAACAGTAAAACATAAATCTAGATCGACATACAAAATGTGTTTATACGAGAAAACATTCATTTCGTTCCGTCAGTCACATATATTTTTCCTGAATCGAAAGGTTGTCACAAAGTGTGGTAGGTCGACTAAAATATCTGCGATTGGTACAACTTTGCGTCACAGTATGAAGTTGAATCGTAGTTGTACTCTTGCACTAAGGAATTAGGGTGCATGAAATCCTGGGATGGGCACCTCCTCACAATATATACCGTGGTGTGGTGGTGTCAGTGAAATTAGTTAACGAAATATGTTTCACAATACACTTGATGATGCCGCATCTGAGATAAAAGCAATAATATTTTCAAAATGTCACGAAAGTTTTAGGACCAGCCCTTTCAGTCTACATTTTACAGAAACTCTAAGCAACAATCAACTCTTGTTTTTCTAACCAATATTAGCTGCACTCAGTATTGTGATGTTGGCAAAAGATCACGCAGAAAGGAGTGACCAAGACTGTTCACTCTAATCTATATGAATCTTTGTATTCAGATCTAATTTGGCCTAAAATAGCGCTTACCCAAGTGAACATTTTCTTATACAGAATAAACTGGCATAGCCTGGCTGTTGTAGTTTGCTCTTGACAAGATGCGGATAAATTCAATTTGCAAATAAACATCACCTTTGCTCATTAATAATATATTAGTTAAATAGAATAAAGTAGTATTTCATCCTCTACTCGACATGACATCTACTCACTTTCTGACGGTCTGCATGCATAATCGTCATAGCTACGCCACATACCCCTGTGTACTTTGTTTTTGAGCAGCCCACAGACATACAAAAATTGCTGTTCAACACGTAAAAGGGGCAATAACAGGCCCATATGAACAAATGTTCAAAAAGTTATATATATGTCAGGAACACAGTTATATAACTGAGCTTCAAAATAATATATTTGTTTAAGGCCCTCCCAACTCCCAAATCACTTATACACATGTCTATCCAGGATAAAAAAAGTCAGGAAAAAATTGGCAGAGCAACTTTTCAGACAATTTGGGGGTGCATTTATCTGTGACATATATAGTAATGGTGATCGGCCCTTTATGTTGTCAAATCTTCAGTCAATAATCAAATACATTTTTATTAGCATCAATGAATTTGACTGTATGAAGTTCACATGGATAACCGCTTAAGACCGACACGGAAGGACAACACTTGAAAATACGCCAGCTTTTGAGCCGCCGGAAACATGCTTTTTTGTTCGCTGTTAGGCTGTGTGAAACCCCGGGTCGCGGGGTATTTCAAAAAGGACTTTGTGCTCACTGGTAGATCTTAAGGCGAATACACAAATTGTGCAGAAAAAGAGATAATAAATGGTGTTCTCAAAAATACTCCAATATACAATGCTGCAAAAAGAAATACAGAGATGTAACGATATTCCTAATTACACATAAATAGCACGAAGGACGGATAAATGATCTTATATAAATCACATCTTGGTATCGGCTCGTATGAGCTCGAAACTTTGCGAAATACTGTCTCGGGGGGCTAATATTATATTCCGTTTTTTGTGCACATGTTTTGGGCATTCTCGTTACAGCATTTTCCCTTCATCACTCATGAGCTCTAACGTTTTACTATTGTAGAATACCACGCTTCCGCCCATCCCACATTAAGGGCCCCTTCCCAAATTCCTAAGATCTGAGAAAATATGTACAGTACATTGATATGTAAAATTGATGACCGGACAAGTACCCATCTCCCTTCTTTTTGCGATTATCTCCAAATTTTAAGTAAGCGCTTGCCCGGTATTTTACGGTAGGCTGCCACATCTCACCGCGATACTGCTATATGCAAAGCATATTTTTTATTGAATACCATTTCTTTTTTTTAAACATGCCGTGAAAGCTACATTGATACGGCCTGCGCAAGTGAGTTAAACGGCCAAGCGGACATTATGTTCAAGAGAAATTGTGACTAGTAGATGACTAATTTATGGACACTCACAAATTAATTTTTTTTTTATTTTAATGTCTTACGGCACATGTTTATATTCAAGAAATGAAGGTAATCAATGTTAAAAGCCAGCCCAGCTTTTTTTAAAATCCTGAATCCAGTTCGGAGTTGAAGTTATTCATTGTCACATTTTTTTTCCAGAAATCTCTCGATACCGAAACTAAATGCGCGATGCTTACCGGAAGGACAACCCTCATTTGTCGCCGGATAGTCACGTGTTAATGACGAAACTTGCGTCACTTTCGCATCACAGCGAGTCGAAGCATTCACTCTTTGTTGAGTAGTTTCTGTCCAGGTTGTTTTTTTAACCTGACTCGCACCCATGATTAGAACGTTTTGCAGCGACGTATCGCACAGCAAAGCAAAGCAACTTGTCGTGACCGATAAGGTGGCTTATCGCTTTCATGAAACAATAGGTCTGTTCGATTTGGCCAGAAAGTTCTGAACTAGTTCTGTCCGAGTACAGAGGAGTGCAGGAGTCGTGCAGCAGCGGCGCAGAGCCAGTGCAGCCGCCGCGCTAGGAGTGGCGCTGTGATCGGCTTTCCGAGTGGAAGCCCAGAGTGTCGTCTGCATCTGTTGGCTCTTGTTTCTAAACGTCAAGTTGTATGCTATATTTATTTGTTCGTGGGTTGATGAGACAATTCGTGTTTCCTTAGTTTTAGAAATAATAAGCGAACCTTTTCTGTGCTTATTTTTTTTATTCGCGTGTACTAAAAACGTTTTCTGCACGAAATATGTCTCTGTCTGCGTTTTGAACGGCCGTTCGGTTCCTCTCATTTTCATAAGCGTTCGTGTCCCTCACATTCATTAAGCAATAGTAGATTCATTCCTAGTCTCTCGAGTCTCGCATTTCTACGATATGTTCGCGGCATCGGGAGGATTTTGCGTCGGGAGTCACTGGCGGCAGCGCGCGGTCGATAGCGGTCACCTCGAAGACGAAGGCCTGACGATAGCGTTTTGGCCAATGCAGTTATCGACCGTAACTTTGGCGTCAAGCTAAAGCGTTTATGCTGATTCTCAAGAAAGAACTGCGTGGAACTACCAAGCCAATGCCGATTCTCGGCGTCGTTTTTCCCAGGAACGTTAGTGGGCGTCCAGATACCAGCGGACAAAGCACGTAGTATTATGCTCAGATACGGGGCATGCGAGGGCCAATGTACTAAATCCCAGAACTCTGCAATGTATCGGAGTCGTCAGTACGCATCCAAGAGCAACTGAAGGCGGGGACTATCAAGAGTGCAATACCTTTCCCGTGTCGGTAAGGAAGAATATCAACACTATGCATCCCCACATAGCATCAAAAACAAACAATTTACGTGATCCAGTATTTCAACACTTACCACAGGGAGCCAAACCTACACGAGCAGGTGCCTAAAACGCTTTCAAAATATGATCTCAATTCCGCGTCCACCGCGGGTACGTTGTTATCATAATTGGGAGGAAATGCAACCTCCATATCGGCGTTATTGTTAAACATTGCAGACATTTGAGCAAGAGCTGCGAAAAATGGCACCGCGAGCAGAGGCGGACGAGGAGTGTCATCTGCTATCGCCGTCTGCTCTTGTCGTCTGCTTCTACACGGACGCTGAACTGACTCTAGAGGCGGTGCAAGATTTTGAGGAACTGGGTCTGAACTCGTTCAGAACTGGGATGAATCGAACGCGCCAGTGCAGCGGCCGGGCAACTTCCGGTTGAATCGAATGCACCAGTTCCTGCACTGCTGAACTAGTTCAGCCAGTTCAGGCGAATCGAACAGACCTAATATATCGGGTTGGAATGTTCATGACTTTACAGAGCTGTACTGGTCCTAGTCTGGCCCACGTATATCTTGCACGGACCGCCACTGATTCAGAAGCTTCTTGGTCGTGGTGAAATTGCAAGGATAAAAGGGGACTATTTCTTTCAGTCTTGAGTCTTGCCTTTACAAAGCTTGATGACGTAATTGCGGGATCGAAACGACCCGCCTGATGACAGTATGAATAGGACACGAGAATTGCGTTAGCACTCGGCTTTGGATTGTAACAATAAATGCATCAGTGGACACTCGGGTAGTGGCTCGTGTCCAATCACTGCAGTGACGATAATAGCCGAACGCTAGCAATGCCTGGAGCTCAGTATGCATTTTCTACTTTGCCGACCTCGGCACGTGGCTAGGATTAACGTTAGCGGCATAACATAAGCACCAGGACACGTGGCTGCTTTTTCTGACTCCGAGTTTAGGAGACCAACAGTGCTCCTATTTCTCGAATTTGTATTTGCCTACTGCCCTTGCCAAAAAAAAACTAAGGCCAGTTTATTTTGTTATCAACATTAGGGAGCGATTCTTAGTAGTATTTAGCGAAAGTAGAAAAATTGTTTCATTGCCCTTCATACAAAAGACAGCACAAAGACATGCGTGACCCAATATCCGTGGTTCGAATGCAGCGTGCCAAGTTTCTCCTTGAACTCACTGCCATGCCACATTTGAAGCACGGATCTTGCGGTGACTTGCGTTTGAATCTCAACACAGACTGCCTTTTGTATGATGTATGCGCAGTGTGACCCACGCTTTTGTTTGCCAGCCACGGAACATCAGCTGCAACCAGCTCCGGCACACTATGACGCACAATAGCGACACAAATTTCCTTTTTTACACATGACCCTTCGGCGTCAGATGAGCGTTGTCCTTCCGGCAGGCATTGTGTGTTTGTTTCAGTATCGACATGTATAAACAAATTTCCACGACAAAATCTGACAATAAATAACTCTAACTGCGTGCTTGATGTAGAGTTATAAAAAAACTTTAACATTGCTTGCCTCCATTTTTTAATATAAACATGCGCCCTAAAACGTAATCAAAAAAAGAATTAGCAAATTTTCGTTAATTATTAATTTATTAGTTCCATTCTCTCTTAAACATGTCCACCTGGCCGCATTTGTGTAGCTTTCACTGCTTTTTCTAAATAAAACTGCATTCAATAAAAAAATAAAACCTATGAATATTGCAGAACTTTACAATATAGAGATCTACTTTTGCTAGTGTTGCAAACATCATGTTTTATTAGGAAACTGCACTGTTTAACATCGTTTGCTCGTGACGTCATCGCACTATATGCTAGTGGTCATTGCACTTAGTTCTTGCTGGGAAAATGAAATACGGTGGTGCAAACGCAACACTGCAGAAGGTTCGTACATAGTGCAAGCCATGCGTTTGACAGACAGAAATTAGTCTTGTTTGGTGCAGCGTCGTCGTGAACGGCACAAGCGTCTGGCGGCACGAAAACGCGCTTTCTGGCAAGTGTTTTTGCAAACAAAATAGTTTCCGAGGCTACGCTTTCTGATTTGTGCCAAAGATGAGGGGCAGATGAAACTTAAAACCTTAAGTGGTATTCAAATAAGAGAAAAATCTGTGTAGGGACAGGCGTAACGTCAACAGCGGGCGCAATTTCCTCCTTGGCTTCGTCATTAACTCCTACAAGGTGCCGGGAAAGGGATATGTCAGCGTTCGCAGTCCAATTGGGCGGTTTTTCCACTAGACACCACCACAGATGAATTTAACAAGGCCCGGCCCGTGGGCCAGGCTCGGGCTTCACGGCTATATTCATAAAGGGTCCGGGCCGGACACGGGCCTTGCATTCAGTTCTACAAAACGGGCCGAAGCAGGTCAAATGAGCCGTTGATTTTTTTTTTTTCTTCTTTTTTTTTTAGCAGCAATGTTTTTGGAATCTTGTTCGGGGGATGGCGGGAGAGACCACGGCAGGGGAGGTACAAATGCTGAAAGTATATGTGTGTCTTTGCATGTGTGTTTGTACAGCTCGATGTCTGTGCACCAAATGCTCTGCATTTGGCGCAACAAATGCTCTGCTCTGCATTCATTTGGTGCTGTACACCAAATGAACGCTGCGGCGCACCAGCGCCGCAGCGTTCATTTTTGTCGCCTGCGGTGCTGCTGTTGTACAGTCACTTCTCCCCATCAACATGCACACATATGCGCCTACACAATCCGTACCCTCGCAGCCATACATTATCTGTACATATGATTGTGTGCATCCACAATATGGATGAAGAGGTTCTTCTCAAGGGTGCTTCCCCTAACCGATTTGTCACAGACCATCACAAAAGACAACATTTCTTAATTTTTTTTACCGGTTGTTTTACAAAACGGTAGTGGGCAATTCAGAACTTTGGCACGTGGTTCTGTTTACTGTTGCATGCCATTTTTATTTTTCACTCCTTTTCAATATGCCTGCTTGCTCACAAAAAAAACAATGATGGGAGTCACTTTTTTTTAACGAGCTGTTTAGGCCCATAGACTAATCCAACTAATAATAGCAGCAAAAAAAGGTGCTTAGTGACTATGAAGCACCCTAGTCAACATGTGTAACAGTGGCAAACGGGCTGCCATGCCGCACAATTTGTGAGCTATTCATACTGGGCGAAAAAAAAGCAGACCTCAGCGGGCACATGAAAATTAGGCTCGGGCCGGGCCGGCTGTCGAAAGTGGCTAGCCGGACTCCTAAATATAGGCCCGTGCACTGTGCAGATCTTTACACTGGCATCTTTGTTTTCAGGTATCCCTCCCGTACACACGTGTAGTTCTACGTAACGTCAGATTAATGTCACATTTAGTCCTTTCAGTGCTTCTATTCTTGCACACAAGTTTTTGGGGCAGTTTAGCAACAGCGAAAACATGCATGGGTGCTTCAATGGTGTGTACTGTAAGTTGGGTCGTGCAGCAATTTTCGTACTTTGAGTAAATGCCGCTAAGAATTAATCCCTGACATAGATAACTTGCAAAAACACAAAGATTAGTTTTTTTCCACGCAGTAAAAGACACAGGAAAAATAAAGAAAAAGAACAACTTTCTTCTCCCCAACTCACAATTGGAACAAGTGGCCACATGATCTGATGCTTATTATATACAGTCAGTATTCATCATAGTCACGTGCTGGGGTTGGCAAAGCATAAAGCATGGGCTGAGCTTCAGACATTGTTTGAGTTCGACTATCCCCATCTTTGATTGAAGACGAGTCGTTACCCGAATATTTGGAAATGGTGATTGTCATGAACCCAAGCACTCGATTGGGGCTCATGACAGTCGAACACGTCATGGTGTGACGTGGCTTGCGGTGCTAAGGCATGATGTCATGTGACCTCAGGGTATCACTGATGCTAATAAATCTAGCAACACTCTCAATTTGAATTGACTTGATGCGGTGAGTCACGCGACGTCACAGGGCCTCGTGACATGACATCACTTGACAGCATGCCTTAACAACATGACGTCACGTGATCATGCGACGTCATGGTGCCATTGGCATTATGATTAATCATAGTGCCAATACAGAAGTGCCACAAAAACCCACGATTTTTCGTACATTGCAATTCTGTATATCAAGATTTGTTTAATACATCAATAGAGCTTCCAATTTTTAAATTTCAAATATCTTATTTTGTCATAGAAACAAAAGGAGAAAACAATTACCGTGAATCGTTTTGAACCGGTTACTGTTATATTTTTTCCGGTTCAATACCAGTTCAGTTTCAAGGTGGCGGCGAAGAGTTTGGTTCAGTTTAGTTCCAGTTTAGCTAAAAATGAAGGTTCAGTTCCGGTTAAACACTTCGCTATATATACCACAAGTGAATGAGGTAAGTGGTGGATAAACTGTCTTTGCAGGATCGCGCCCAGAGGTTGCATACTGCAACACTTGCAACGCCTGGTAACAACACCACTGCATACAAGGACACAGCGGCGTAGACTTTCCATTTTCCCGGGGGGTGGGGGGGGGGCAGGCTGAGTTCTCTCCGGGGGGGGGGGGGGGGCATCATTTTTTTGCCAGAGCTGGGAGATTGAAGCTAACGAAAACACGCTGGAATTCCATTTCCCATATATTTTGTCAATAAAGGCAACGTACGCATTATTTTGTTTACACGCCACTATTAGAAGCTCGTTACATGGCACGTAAACTGCGTCTCGGTAAGGATCATGGCCCGGGCCCGGGGGGGGGGGGGGGGGCACGAGCCCCGTTGCCCCCCCATAGTCTACACCTATGCAAGGACATTTATTGTACCACAAGGATTCTTATGGGCTTGGGAACAAAACAATTCTTACTTTCCGTGAATCTATGTATTTTCCAAAATTATAGCCATTTAATATCAAATAGCAACTTTCCACCCTTCCTGTATGCTTCTCAATGCTGACACACAAACAAACAAAAACTATTTGTTTGCCCACCTTTACTATGAACAACTGCCAACAGTAGCAACAGTATCTGCCTAAACAATTGGTATCATCACTATACAGTACTGCTAGCATCCATCACCTATCCTTCTATCGATCAATGTGTCGATGCCTGTCTGGTAAGTTCTTTGTATCAATCAATACTATCACTAGTGTCAATGCAAACCAACCAAGTTAGAAAAGTGAATTGGAAAAGCTACCAGACGAAAACCAGGAGGAGGCAAGAAGGTAGGCACGACACAACTCAGTACACTTAAAATCTGAATTGCATACATCACTGTGGAACCTGCCCTAAAGATGTGCCCAATACCGCTTACCCACCCTCTTTCCCTCCAGGTATCGAGGACACGGACCAAGAATGAAAACAAAACAAGAAAACCAGTTTTGCTTGCCATAAATATGGTGATCATAAATCATAACGCTCCGTTGGGTCGTGAGCTTTCTGCTTGATTGGGAGCAACCGCAAGAAATCAATGGGAGGGTAAATCGACCGCGACAGTGTTTGGGAACTGCGGCACTCCATAGATCAGACTGCAAAAGGAAAAATAGTACACGAAAAGGATGAGTGACCTGCAGAAATATTGCTTGGAATGGAATATTGTTAAATTACCAAAGTGAAATTGCTTCCAGAATATAAAGAGGCTTGGCCAGAAACAAAATTAAAAGTTTGAGGAACAAAAAACATTAAGTGTCGGAGCTTGCAAGAGAACCCTCCAATCTTCTTGATTTTTACTCCGTCGCTATTTTCAAATTACTCAAAAGAAATGTTAACACAATCTTATGTTCTTCATTTTGCAAGAGGAAAAAGATTGGGATGATGTAGGTAATATGTGACGTAAACCAAATTCACAAAAACAATTTTACACAACTTTTTTGAGGAAAAGGGTTTGTACAACATACGAAAGCAGTAATTTTACCACAATAAAGCAAAAAATTCAGTAAAAGAAAGAAGAAAAAAAAAAGAAAAAAGACACCAGATTCAGGGTATCCATTTGCCCTTATACATCACATCCACGATAACAGGTCGAGATCCCCCAAACCACGGAAACAGAAACCGGCCCTGGTTAAGACACACATGGATCGTGCAGGACGGCTTTGCAGTCGTCCGTTCGGACTTCGTTACAAAATAACAAGCGGTCGCACAGCCTGGCCAAAAGGCCACTCAATACCGAAAAATTCACGGCCTGCCAAAGCAGGTACTACTAGTAACCGTTCCTGCCCTTCAGAAAGATCAGTGATTGAGGGTTCCGGACTTCAGTGGTAGGGCGTCGTGTGCCAGCCAGCACCCCAACGTGCCTCCAGGGGTGTTTGCTTTTTTATTTTTTTTTTTCCACATTGAAAGTGGAACAGGTCCTCTAGTGGAGAGGAGTGGGAAAGAGGGGGAAAGAGAGAGGAGGGGCCACCGATACCTCCGATCTGGATCGAGCTCAGACAGGTTTTGGTTTTGGCTCGCTTCTCTTTTTTCGTCTGTGTTTTTGTTTCTGTCCCAGGTTTTAAGGCGGCTCGAATTCTCCACCCAATTACAAGGAGCTGCCTCTTGCTGTGCAACCGGTGGCCAGACATATTTCCAGCCAGAGTGTTGAGCCTTGATAAGAAAAATATCTAACTCATTTCAGAATTCTGAAACAACTTTTTCTTTCCCCTTTAAATGGTTTGTTTTTGGCCTGGCTACCTGACTGTCCCCATCAACGTCCTTCCATCTTTCTTTTGATTGTACTTCTAGCCAGGTATCATCATTGATGCTTGTATACAGCTTTCAAGTTGGGATCGAAAAGTGTTAAAAAAATTAAGAGCTGTTGAGAACAAATGCAGAAATTTGAAAGCAAAGCAGGAAAACTAACGTTGAAGACTGGACACGGAGAATTCAAAGGTTGCACCGCCCCTACCGAATTTCAGCTACGTCAGATAGATGAAAAAAGTGAATGAGTGCCAATTCGTTAAATCGGGCAACCGATAAGTGATAGTACTGAAAGTGTCGAAACAAGATTATTCGGTCCATCAGGAAGAAATAGTCCTATTCCCTTCTCTGATGGGACAGAAATGATTTTGGCTAGCTGCTTCAGCAACCCTGCATGTAAAACAACCAATCACACTATTAATCTGTTAGCATGTAACAAAATACAACAGTTAAATGTTTAGCAGCTATCTACTCTGTCGGCATAAGTTGCCATTTTTAGTGATATCCAGTGTAATTAATCTTCCACTGAAAAACAGTATGGGACAAACATTTCTCCGAGTTCAATATACACACCATTGAAATGCGAAGGGATAGGTATGGAATGCTTGCCTCTATCAAAATAGGTACCTGTTTCTACAATGTCATCTTCTAATGAGACATTTTCTTGGAGCCATTCCCATAAAATAACATGTAGTAAACATTGCTCTATGGTTTCCAATACCGTTGAAACACAGAAAAAAAGTATGAATGCTCATCTCGATTAGAAGAGACATTTTTTCAATGTCACCTGCTAACAAGAGAGTACAATATCTTTCAGTCACAACACAAAATGGAACAAAAATTCCTTCATGGTTTTTAACTGCGAACATGGCAAAACAAATGGTTAAGGAATGCCCACCTATCGAGATTAGCATCTGTGCTTTCACCACATAACCGGTTAACAAGGTATACATACCTTACTACTTATATTTGTAGCCATGTCCCATACTAGACAGCTATATTCATCTGTCATGTACTGCATATATAATTGCAGTTTTCAGATGTCTTGTAGTATTAGTAGCATCAATGATTAGATGAAAACGAATTCAGTAAAAGTTCTCTATTGCCAATGGCTCAACTGAACATGCAGACATTTAAGGAATTAAGAGGACTATAAAACCTATGTGTAGACAAAAACAAACCTCTGAAAGTTCTGTATTGTCCACCCTTATCATGAGATCAATTGCATGGCTCGACTGTAACATGTAGATATTCAAGGAATGATAGGGACCATGGAAGCGAAGTATTACTCTCTAAGGTTAAAAAAAACATATCCACTGAAAGTTCTGTGTATTGCTCATCATTATCATGTGATCAGTCACATGATTTGACAGTAACAGGTAGATGTTCGAGGAATGAAAGGGACCATGGAAATGAAGTATTACCTTTTATGTTCAGACGAAAATGAATTTCCTGAAAGTTTTGTACTACCACTCCTTATCATGTGACGCATCATCTGACTCGACTGAACGTGCCGGCATTCAAGGAATGAAAAGAACTGTGGAAAAGGCTCCTTAGCTTCCACACCCGACACAAACACATTCCACAGTGGGCATCCAAGTCAACTCAGAAACACAGAAGGCCAAGGTGACATCCCTGCCTCAATTCACACAATGTCGGAACTGCAAGATGAAATGAGCCTGCTGATGATTAAGACGGAAACCAACACCAGCTTAGGAACAATCCAGAAGCCCCCTCCCCGCTGTGGCTCGCATTGTAAAACAATCTACGCTTGGAAGGGTGCCCAGAAAGCAGCCAGTGAGTAATGCCCTTGCATACCGGCTCACGAGATCGTCTAGATAGGAGACAGAAACGTGTTGCGCGCCAGACGGCTTGCCTCTTTCTCTGCAAGCTGGCCGTAGTGTCCACGAGCTGCTATGGATACTAAATGCAAGAAAATTAACTGGCAAAAGAATGCATAACACATGCATGCCTGATCATGTGTCATGCAAATGTTTATAATAAAATCATTATTATTATTATCATTATTATATAACCAAAGGCAAACAGGAACAATGAATTTGGTTGCCTTCATCTCAGTCCTACGGGTAGAAACAAGTCACTGCTGAATCAGTGCTGCCGTCAGAGCTGACTAAGCCCTGGGTTAGCAGTGCATTGTGTGTGTATGCAGGAAAAGATGGGGTCGCATGCAGTGCAGCATTAACAAGTCAGTGCTGTGTCTGTAGAATTTAGATAGCACTGCAGTTTAAGTGCGAACAGGCCTTAAAGATCAGTCACTGGGTTGTTTTGTGCCCCAACATATTGGACAATTTTACCTATTTTAGCGGGAAGGAAGACTTATAAAGCTTAATCCAGCCGTGAACTTCAGTACGACCTCAGAGAGAGAAAAGTATATGTGGGGCTGTTAGCGACGGACGGGTGAACGGGCGGGGGGGTGGAGAGAGGGACAGAGGGGGCTTATCTAATCAAACCATCTGTCCTCCATAGCCTTGGGCAAGAATTGGGAACTACCTCCCATATAACGGCAGTGAGACTGGCTTTGCGAGTCATGAGGCTCCGAGCAAAGAAATAACAGGCGCTTGACAACAAAGACATTATCATTTCAAAAGAAACCAAAAAAAGTAGAACTATAAAAAAAAGAAGAAACAAATTTGCATGCAGATACAAAGAAAGGATAAAAAAGTGAGTACGCTGGCACATATTGAAACTCAAGCGTGCATAAGAGTTGCCCCCCCCCCCCCCCCCCCCATACATTAGAAAACAAATGCCCTCCATAATATGTTCTTTGCTGCTTAAATTTCCAAGTATTTCTTTGGATGATATTGGGAAGAAAACACCTTTTTTTGAAGTGTGAGTGAATTACAGCGAGCCACGAAATCATAGATAATTCAACAGTACTTCTTCCCAAGAAAGAAAAAAAATTCCAACAAGAATGCATCTTTCTTTTTTAAATGGAGAGTTTGAAATGCCACACTGAAACTTTTTAACGAGCACAAAAACCACAGGATTGTTCATTTCAAGGGCAACGGTGTTTCCAACTGAACTTTTTTTGTACAACACAGGCAACATTCCAAACGAAAATTATGGCTTTAATGCACTCCACTGGATCTCTATCCTTTCCTGCTTACTTGGCTGTCAGTTTGTTGGAAATAGCAATTTGATATTAAAATTATTCTTGGCTGTTAATTTTGTCGAAAATAGAAATTTCATTTTGATATAATTCTTGGCTGTTATTTTGTCAACAATGGCAATTCAGTTTTGAAAATGTCATGCTCAACTGTTATTTAATCAATAGAGGCTATATATTAAAAATATCATGCTCGGTTGTTATTTTGCTAAAAATGGCAATTTCATATTCAATATATTGTATTTGGCTGCTAATTTGTTGCAAATGGTAATTTCATATTTAAGTTATTATACCAGACTGTTTTGTTTTGTTCAAAATGGCAGTTATTTCTTCAAAAACATCAGTTTCACATTCAAATAGTGGTCCCACTAGCAGAATAAACACGGACCTCTACCAACCAAACAAATCTAACTTGTGCAACCTGTGCAATAGTCAGCAGCAATGTTTGTTCACAGGCAAGTTCCTTTTACAGTCACATGGTGACAAAATAAAGTTGCTAACAAGGTGTTTTTGATCTGTCTGTGAGTGGTGTTGGTTGGTTGTCACTCCAGTGCAAAAAGGCCCCTAGAGCTTTTTGAAGGATGTCTAGAATTTTTTCCATACATAAGATTGTGGGGGCCATTGTACTTTGAAGGCCAACTCCCATACACTACTTTCTAACTACATTGACGGGCTGGCACAGCAATTAGCAAATGGAAACTGACAAAAAAAAAATGTATATGAATATTATAACCCCCCCCCCCAAAAAAAAAAAAAATAGAGTCCAAAAGTAGAGAGGATAGAAAATAAATTATGCTGTGGAGAGTTTGGCCGCCCTAAAAACAATGCCACCTACACCATTCCAAGAGTACAAATAGCCGGGTATTCTCTTGAAGTTGAATCTATACTGGAACGCGGATATATATGAAAAATTTTCACATATAGTACTATACAATCTGTAGACCATTATAAATATTCCGGCATCACCTTTAACAAAAAGCTGACTTTCAGTCAACATATTAACAACATTGTGAACAAGGCGAGAAGTAAGCTCTTAGACAAACCCTCAAATTTACAGACTCTGAATCAAAAAGTATAGCATATGAAACACTCATTAGACCTATGCTAGAGTATGCTAGTACCATTTGGTTTCCCCATATGGCAGATGAATTGAGCAAATTGGAAGGCATCCAAAACAAGGGCATTAGATATATTCTCAACACATTCGGAAACCATATTTCTGTCGCGCTCGCTTAAACAGGCCAAAGTTAAAACATTAGAGGCTAGGGCAATGATAAGCAGATTAAAATACTTGTATTCCTTCCTTCACAATAAATCTAACCTTAATGTCAATAATTATATTGCGCTCTCCACCACCAGATTGTCCAGAATCAATCATACCAAATCTATCCAGCAGTACAAATTTAAACACAATGTTTTCAAATATTATTTTTTCCTCGAGCAATACAATAGAAATCGCTAGATAATGAAATAGTAACACTGTCTTCCATTAAAAAATTTACTGATTCCATTAACATTTTTAATTACATAACTTTTGTGCGCATGCTCCTTTTTCTGTATACATATTTAGACGACTCTTGTGTACATGTCTTTCTTTTGTATATTTTAACCCTGCTATGGCTCTCAATGGAGAGCCAAAATATTCCTAAATGAAAAAAGAAAAGAAAAAAACAAACTTTGAACAGTAAGGCAGAGATTTGAATTTTCCAATACAAAGCTCAAAATTGAAAGCACACAAGTCGCTGACATTACCCACAACTGAATATGCAAGCTCCGTTTGTGCACCATTTGTGCAATTAATAACTTAAAATTAAGAAAGCATCCAAAAGGATAGAGGACCCTCGTCTTGCAACTGCAGTCTGGTGGAAATACCGTCATTAGTGCTAGAATGATGCTGACGAGTGAAAAACATGGCAAATACATTACTCCTTGTCGCTTTAGAACAGACTTCTAGAATTTCTCGTTAAATGTACTTTTGAATGGAAATGCCTACCGACAAGCGATGTAGATAGTGTGGATGTGCCTGCCTCTCTAGATAATATTCTACAGGTTTGGGGGTTGCTACTACAATCAATGAGCTTACCCTGCTGCTTTGGCCTCCCGGTTGATATTATGTCCTAAATAAATAATACAAACCCAATCAAATACTTCCAACCTACAAAAACAAGCACACACACAAAAAAATAGTAGCTCCCCGCTTAAAACGCCGGTTCTGCAGAAATTCCGCACGACCGTATATCCTTGACTTGTTGTTTTTTTCCTCCACGCAAGAGTCGGCTGGAGCTTAATGAACATATCCAGTCAAACAAGAGGCCAGCAAAACAAGTTTGCAACAATAAAGGAAAACAACGAACGCTGAGCCAGCTGTACCAGCAAAACCAGACAAAACCATAGAGCCAGCCTTAGGCAATGACAACATCAGTGCTTAATGAAGTCTCTTTCCTATGCCAGTTCAAAGGCAATCAAGGCTGGCAAAGCTTCATTATTCGTCCCCTGATTTGACCGTCTAACATCTTTAGGTAGTAAGCCTGGTGGAGCTATAAATACGAGCTGTCAAATCTGTGTCTTTCTTCAAATAAGCATTTGAGGGCATGCATCACATGCAGAGAGGCAATGTTTGACTGATATGTCAAACAAACATAACACTATCCGATATTTTAAATACTTTTTAAAATCCTTTAAATTTTGTATTAAATTATATATTTGCGAATGTATAGCTATAGTATGTCAACTGAATGTAAAAACTGAAAAATGGGTATTTCTAACACAATACAATTTTGAAACCTTATCTTTGCAATGCACGGTCTGAGCACAATAAATATAAGGGAGAGAAGCGAGGAACAAGGAACAGGCGGTTGGGTAGACATATTCGCTTTTAGCTTGTGGTTGCTTTTATTTTCTTCTACAAATTGCCACGAGAACGGTAATGCGTTGTCGTGAGTGCGACAGGCATCGCAATAATGACATGGTCTTTGAAAAGCTTTTCCTGTACAAGTCCAGCTGCTACATGTTTTATGGAACCTTTCCCTATAAGCTTGCTCTCAGCTTATACAGGACTGAAAATGTATTGTTTTTACTGATGTGGTACCTGCCTGTCAAATAAATATTATTGCTAATATTTTAGATTTTATGTCTATGCACATAATTTTATTAACATATAAACTCCATCCTATATCCAGGCTTACCTAGGCTGCTTTTCTTTACTCCGGGTTAAAAAGTTGCAGACGTCAAAATATGGCAACCAAATGTATTTGCAAAAATTAATTGCATGTGTAATTCAAGTTTTGTGTTGCACTTTGAATTCGTCTATCATTTTTGCAAGTATTTTGCCTATCTTTGACTGTAGCCTTATATGTTCAGTAGGTTGTAAGGCCTCAGTACTCATAAGTATCACTAATTATACAATCATCAGATTACTTACTATAAACTTCTGCTGCCTTTACTGCATTTTCGATGGCAAGTTAGCCATAAGTAAACCGTTTTGGCTGCTGCTAGAATGGTTGTGTCCAGATCTGTACGGTTCTGTTTAACCTTCCCACAACCTGCAAGTTGGCAGATTGTGGGAATTCATTGGCAGTATTAATTGTTGTACAGGACCTCTGATTGTAAAAATGATCATACATAAGAAACTAAAAAAATACAAAAAAAAAGCAGCCTCACTACGAACAGCTGATAGTAGTGGAACAATAAGACCACATTAGGGTATGCAGAACACTACCATGGAATCAGCCTAGTAGTTGTCACTATAGATAAACTATAGCAATTTTTTGGGATTTAAGAAATGAGAAAACATTACTGCATCATGACAATTTCATAATACAGTAGACATGATTGCTAATTCATCTGTTACTATGAGCAGAGAAAGGAAAATGCTCATCACACTACACACCAATTGCACAGCTGCCTTTTGAAGCATGCTATTATTTTTATAACTGGAACAGTTATAACTGCATAACATCCACACAACAAATAAAGCTGATCTTACCAAATACTAGGAGAAACAAAGGAAAGTAGCAGTGCATTTTACTGGCAATCAGTGACGCCAATTTAGGAGCCTTCCGAGTTGTCTAGCGGAAGAAATTGCCATTTTGCGGTTGGCAGAATAGTTAGGGGTTTTTCCAGTTGTCTAGTGTAAAAAATGGCATGGGAAAAATTGCCATTTTGCAATTGGCAATATCTTTTTAGCGGTTTTCAAGTCATATTAGTGTACTTTCTGGCAGTTTCAAATATTTTCCAGTTTACATTTATCAATCATTAATAGTCTAATTTCTGTGGTAATCATGGCGCTGCTATTTTTGCTCATACTTTCAACAAAATTGTCAGTGAAAATAACGCTTATGATGTTATCTAGATATTATGGGCAAAAACATTGAGAGATGGTGTTAAAGCTGTCATTCTTGGCCTGCACCTTAAATTTAGAAGTTTTTTTTCCCAATTTTTTAGACTCCTTTAACATTTTTTTTTTTTTATTTTTTTTAAAATGGCAACCCTGGTAGCAATTCTAGTTACTCAAGTGAAATGGAAAAGAAATTAGAGCAGAGCAATTTAGGTATTGATGCAAGTTATATGGAAAGAAAGAGAAATGTAATACAAATAATTCCAAGACTAATGTATGCAGACGACATAGTACTCGTGGTAGATAACCGCAACACATTACAGGAACTAAGTGGAATATGTGGAGAGGAAAGAGACCTCTTGGGCCCGAGTTTTATGTAGTGACAAGTCTGGAGTAATGGTGTTCAACAAAAAAAGGGAGGAACCCCTGAAAATACAAGACAGTGAAATAGACAATGCATAAAAGTACAAATATCTGGGAGAATGGCTCTATGAGGGAAGGAAATGCCCAGAGGAACATGAAGAAAATATAATTAGAAAAGAGAAAATAAATGCAGATATTATTATGAAACTCAAGACATTATGGAATTATAATAGATATGAAGTGGTCAGGGCTATATGGAAAGGAGTGATGGTATCAAGACTGCCCCTTGACAATGGGGTGCTGTGCACAAGATCAGAGGTTCAACCAGGATTGGAAATTCGACAAAGGAACTTGGGCAAGTGAACAATGGGAACACACAGAAACAAACCAAATGAGGGAGCACAGGGAGACATAGGCTGGTCATCCTTTGAGAGCAGAGATGCAATCAGCAAAAATTCAAATTTACAGAAAGGTTAACTGAAATGGATGATGCCTGGTGGGCACAAAAAGCATTCCAGTATTTATACACGAAAAGTTAAAAGACCAAATGGACAGACCGAACACGAAAGCAGACATTTATATACTTGCAGACTATAGTGATTGGGCTGAGCAGACAAGTTTAGTCAAAAAGTGCCGTTTTTCCTTATAAACCCCTATCAACGTGACCAAATGTCCATTCCAATAGAGAAAAAAAAAAAGCTTTAACAATGTTCAGGTCACAAAAACAGGCCATAAAAAAGGAAAAGGCATTTGATAATTTATGTGGAAGTTCTTAGCTGTTCGAGGCGGGAACGGGAGGGTTAAGGACAAAGACGGACGAGGCTAAATTTCAGGAGATAGACACAATATGTGCCGTATGCCATAGTGAGAGTGAGGCGTTAGAACATTTGGTATAGAAGTGCACGTCCTTCCTGAACGGTTAACGGGTCTGGCGGGGACACTGGGTTCTGGTGGTGAGGAAGAAAGAAGGTCGTCGTGGAAATATCCCACAGCGCCTGGTGATGGTTAGAAAATTGCGGAGGGGGAGCAAATTGGCTTAGAAGGGCGAGGGGATGAATAAGACTTGGTTTCTAGGCTAAATGGCACAAGCTACTGCCCGTTATAAAGGGTACAGCCATTAGCATCCATCCATCCATCCAGTACTGCAGCTCCAATGATGACGCATAATCTCTGTTTGCAACCAAGGACCTCAAATATAATTAAAACAAAGACGAAGCCATGCCTAGTCTTTGTGAGGTAAAAGTCCGGACTTGGACATGCATTCGATGCAGTTTTCCTCGCTTTGGATGCATGTGCACACTGAATGAAGCCATGCCCACAAGACACTGAAGCAATAATGAAGGTAAGAAGCTCGCGCTGGAGACAGGACAACTGAAGCTCCTTCCAGTCATTCTTATTGTGTCAGTGGCCATGGCGGAGCTAGCGGCTTGTCGGGTTCGCGAGATGAAATTGACTCCTGTACCGATTGTAATAGGTGAGCAAACGGAGCTTGAGCATTGGGGTGTTTAACCTCCCTGGGGTCCAATTTCAGTCAAGGTGAGAGTGAGAGCATTCTCGGCTGCCAATTGGACATGGCACTACGGCTTACGAGTGACAAACCAATGAGGCACTTTTGAGCCCCTCACGAATTCGCAGACAGCAAAAATTTTGGTGAAAATGTCTCGCCATTGTACAAATGAAGAAGTGCTTGTTCTTAGTGCTTTTTCATTCCCCGGTTGATTTCGGCTGTTGCACTGCGGCTGAACAACTTAAAGGGGTCATGAAACGCTTTTCCAACTTTTTCCTGTTTAGCTTTCCTCCTCAACCTATAAATCACGCATTCTACCAAACACTTCAAGAAGACGAAAAGAGGGGAGGCCCCTCTTGCTCGGAATCTCGTTTGTATAACCGGACAGAGCCAGTGTCCCCCTAGAAGGTTAGCCCGTTGCTCAAAATTCACGCAAAAGTTGCTTTCCCCACCTCGTTCACCCCGAAGCTGAGAGTGCTGTGGAAGCTACGGGCTCGTTGGGCCAGCCACACTTTTGCCGCATGATCACGCTTTCTCGCGCATACCCACGTGCAGAGAATGAGGCCAGGTGATAAAAGGGAGGCGGCTGATTAGTCGGGCAAGCTTGTAGCTTCCACCACAATGTCAGCTAAAAGTTGAAGGGAATAAGGGAGGTCCGGTATCGAGTGACGTGCGTTTGGACCCGGACACACGCTTTGGGAACCAAGATGTATCACAGTGAAAAGGCAGAGAGAGAGCTTACGAAGGGGAGGAGGTACGAAATAGTCCGCTGCGTTTTCAGATTTTCACACTGAAAGTCAGGCTATTGACCGTCCACCTTTTTTTCTTTTGGCCCACTGAATGATGTGCTATTAGTAAAATCCCAATCCAGAGTGATTTACACCAGCCCAAAATTTGTTTCATAGGCCCTTTAATCTGCAACCGGAGCGTGAGTTGTCAATGGATTCCGATGTAAAATAGCAGTCAATTGCAACTTCAGCCTGCGTTCGAGCTCAACTTTGCCGTGGCGCTCGGTTCATGGCAGACGATTTACATTTCTTCCGGTCTGTTAGCAGACGACGCACGGCGACGTCTGCAAATGGTGCATCGTAGCAGACAAACTGCGTTCTTTGCTCGTGTTAGCAGAATCAGATTTTAGATGTACGTCTAAGAACGCCATCTTTGCTCGCTCCGCGAGAGGCAAATTTAGATATTGCTCTCGTGGTAACCAAAACCGGACCTCGCCTCATTCTTTGACTTTCTTGTCGCCTAATGTCAAAACTGTTCACTAACCGTTTTGGATATATCTTTCTTTCCTCAGGCGATTCACAATTGGAACAAACTCTCAAACAATACTGTCATTTCACCATCTTTTGATCAGTTGGCTATGGCAGTTAGCTTGCATTTTTTTATAAATTGTTGTTTGGTTTAACTAGCATTTTGTAAACTTATACTGCAACCACTCCTACTATAGCTCCTTGAGTGGAGCCAGTAGTGTTCTAAATAAATAAATCTCACTGGCTCTTGAGCGGTAACCAAATGCTTGGGATCCACCACGCCCCCTGTTTCCCAAGCTGTCACTTCATTATGGTCTATAAAATTCCTCGGAGTGTCCCGGTTGACTCCTCCCAGGTAAAGTCACACTGACAGCTGGTTTGGATTGTACGCTCACACTTCTCGCTTCATGGAGTGGCCCCACGAAACTCGCTGCCACGCCCACCATCTTTTAGGCTGTCGGCGACGGCGGTCCATAAAACCCCCTTCTAAGTACTCCGGCTAGCTCCGGTCTGCGTGACCTTAGCTGACACCATCAGATAGTTGCAATTTTCACAGTTCTAAAAAAAAAAAAAAAAAAATCGAGCTTACGCGCTTGAGAAAACGCGCAGATTGAGGTAAGCACACCAAGGACTACAAGTGATGATAAAAAGAAAACGAACAAAAAGAAACGCTTATGAAACGGCAACAAACACATGACCTTTCTCCTATATGGAACGCAGTTCGTACGCCCCTCACCGAATGTTACCAAACAACACGCTCCGAGTCGAAAGAAAGAAAACAACAACGAATAACTATATAAAACCGAGAAGAAATCGTGACTCTTTAATTTCGCGCCTGATAGCAGACCAAACGTAAAAAAAAAAAAAAAATAGAAAACAAGAAATAAAAAGCACGAAGTGGAAGGCCGATTCAACCCGCCGCGTGCTGGTTGGTATCAACGACCCAAAGCTGCCAAAGCGCCTGCAGCATGCAGCGCGTCGACAACACAGCGTTGTTGCATCGACCCTATGGCAGCACGCATCCGGCCGCGAAATGTGACCTAATCCGAGCGACCGACAGAATACAACTCCCCACAAAAGGAAATAAAAAAAATAAATAAAAAAATGAACGAGCAAAAGGAAAATACAGAGACGGAAATCACGGGGGTCCGGTCGACCGCAAGCGGTTTCGACGAGGAACAGAGCTCGGCCACTCGGCGCAGTGGCTCGAGCGTTCCGACAATATTTCAGGACTGCCTTCCTCGAGTTAAAAGGCGACTTCGTCAAATGCAGCGGTCGAACCGCACTAAAAAAAAAAAAAAAAAAATATGCGTGTATCTTTGACGTTGTCGGTGAAAGATGATGGTGTTCGTGGGGGACTTTTACACGACAGAAAACACGAGCGGGTAGTGAGCGTCACTGCAGACAAACGTCTGCTATCCGACCTGCGACGCCACGCTTGCGGCGTTGTCGATATATCTGCGTCGTTAATCAAATTCGGGACCTAATCAAGTTCGAAGGAGAGAGCGCAAGATATATCAGGTAAAAAAAAAGAAGGGAGAGAGACTTGCATCTGATGCTGGGAAGTCGTAGCACTCGGCGATCTTCAGGTAAAGTTCCTTGATGTTCGAGAAACCTGAAATGATGCCCGTCGGACTGCCTTGCGCTTGCTGGCAGTGGAACACCAATTTGGGTTTGGGCACGTTTTTGGAGTGGGGATCCGTCGCGGTGCCGTTCCCGCCGCCGGCAGGCGACGCCGGCGAACCGCCGTTGGCCGTGGGCGAATGCCCGGCTGAAACACCGTCTGTGTCACCATCCACCAAGGTCTGCGACGTCGAGTCGGAGTCCCGTTTCTTCTTACCGAAGAGCGGCATGGTTCACCACGTAGGTCACGTCACTTGATCGGCCAGCTTCCGTGACGACGACGGCCCGAAAAAATATAAAAAGAAAGATTGTCACCCGCGGTGTTGGCCGACAGACCAACCGACTAAGCGTCCTTATCTAATCAATCGCCATGTCCCGCGTAGGACTCGACCACTACGCGAGATGTTCACAGCACTGCATCTGGAGCCTTTCGCACACCACGCGCGGGCACACGCGAAAAGAATGCGGCAAAATAAATTGGAATTCCCGAGCACTCCGCAGCCGCAGCTTTACCACCGTCCAAAAAAACACCTCCGGCAGAACGCACGACACGCACGCGCAGTGGGGATTGACGTTGCACAGGTAACGCTTTTTTGGCAACGCTCGCTTCTGATTGGTCGAAGTGGACAGGTAGCCTCCTGGTGGCGCAGGAATTGCGGGGGGGTCGGGGGTGGGGGGTTGTGCCGCGATGACAGCGCAACTGGCGCTACGGCGCTACTTCGTACCCTTCGTACCATACCCACCATACCGAGAGGTTCTAGAATGGGTACACGGGTACACTGTAGAAAAGTTAAATGTCGTGCCCTCGAATGATTTGATCGAACTGCGTAGACGTTTAATGCGCTGGTAACGTCTGGCAGATTAGCAAAGATTAACCTTTGGAGTAACCGCCGCCACGACCGCCTGCAAGATCTTTTGCCCTGCATATTTAAAGGTTTCGTACACGCTTGTTTTGGTTCATATTTTCGCCTACATATAACTCTGGCGTCACCACTATACATATTTATCATCATCATCATTTTTAAAAAAACATTTTTTTTAAATGTTTTATTAGGCAAGTAAAAACAATATACGTTTCATAATTGTAAAATGTAGAATGTCTTTAAATTTAAACTTAGGTTCTAGGACAAATTTGTCTTAGAATTTTGGTGGTCGGCTGTCAACCACGACATTGACGTCATCAACGCGTGGAAAACGTGACGTCACGATTGTCGTATGAATGGGCAGACGACAACAGAAACAAGCAAAAGGAACGCACCCACCTCCTGCTTGCACCGCGCTCTCGGCTCTCTCGGCGAAAAAAACATCTGTGAGTATGCCAAGTATGCTTCCGCCGTTTTTTTCTGCGCTGGGAAGCGACAAAGAACGAGCTTGATTCGTCCTTAGCCCGATGAAGACCCTGAATTTTCCCCAAGCGTGTAGTTTCCATCTGTAAACACACACCGTACCGATCGCCGCTGTGCCGTACGGTTTTTGAGCCGTTGAGCATTCCACGGTCTTCAACCTGTGAGTAGATACATACTCGGGGACATTATTTATGCCCTTTTGTTAGCTACGCGGACCACAGCAGACGCGATACCCAGTAATTATCGGTCTGGTGGATTTCGAGAAACGCCAGAATACTGATTTGATTTCCCTTCTGTAAGCGCGGCGGACGCATGGACTCTACCCGATTAACGTAAACACCGAACTCGTGAACTTTATGGTGGTCTAGCGCGGTCCACCGCTTGAGAAGCTGACTATGAGGTTAATCGCTACACTGTTCTGTTAAAATTGTGACCCCTGTGTATACGTATGCCTTATTTTGTCGGGTCTTCACCTGCCTCCGTATTTACACAACGGGTGTACCATATGAACAAAAGATAAAATGATCGGATTGGTTGTAAAATAAGGCGATTTTAAGTTGTTTGAACCCCCAAGCATCACATTATCTTAAATCGCAGTGCAAAGCTCGATTAAGTTAAAAATAAAAAAAAATATATATATATATATATTTTTGTTTTTATAACATTTTTGTTGTTTGTATTCTTTTATGTAATATTTCCGTTATTTTGCTCTCCCCGTCTGCTATGCCCTCCCAGGTACCTGTTGTGCAAATAAATCACAAATAATTACTACCCAATTACATTGATTTGAACCTGTAGCCTAATTGGTAGATTCAAAGCCTCCCAGGATCAAATAATTACGAGGACCATAACTTGCCTTAAACAAATTCGATTTACGCGTCACTTTAATCACCACCCGAAATCGCAGGCCTGACATTTTGACTGGCAAATGTTCGCTCAGCCACGAAAGGAAATGCTCCATGGTGATTGAGAGCGCTGTTGAAATTATTAAAAAAGGCGAGCAATTTACTATTAACAGCCACCAATTGTGGAGAGGTACTTGCTGTGGCACAACATGAGCAGTGCACAAACCTCGCAAAGAATGAGCAGTATACAACTGGCACTTGTCGCTTAGCGTGCTTAGCATGCTTTTTTCTCGACACTGAAAGCGCACGCATGTTTTACAAAGCAGCCAGCCACATATGTTCGTTGCGATTAGTGTCAGCAAAATTTCATTTGCAGTGCATAGCTCGGTCTATTTTGGCAGCAGTCGGTGCTTTCCCTTTTCCGGAGTTGTTTTAGTTCATTTGAAAAACCTTGCAGACAACTTACTATAACTTGTATTTGCCTCAAGAACCGCAGCAAAAAGAGTCCGACTCTGCGCAGGGCATTGTTAGTTTTCCCCTTTATGTGGAGAATTCGGATACATGTAGTAGGTGCATTTTTTTTTTTAGATTAGTAGATAAATGTTATCCTATCAAGACCTACAAGTTTCAAAGGTAAAAGGAGTCTCTTCTTCCTCCGACAAGCAATTCTTGTAAGAACTACTTCCCAAGTCGTATCTATGATCAATGTGCAAATCTTGCTTTTATTTTTTCTTAGGAAAGTAGCTCTCAAATTACTTTTTCTTCTGACTTCAATTTTCTGCAAGTGAGATTAGTTGTTGTGGATAGGAGCTGTTTGATTAAAAGGTTTTCTCCGAAAACTCCCACAGCTAAGGCCTACAAGGCGTGCAGTAATTTAGGGAAACATTATTTGTGTGCTTCAATTCTCCTGGATAGAAATAATAATAATAATAATTATTATTATTATTGTTATTATTATTATTCACAAGTTTTATAACTCTTTCTTTGTAAATCAAATCTAAAAAAAACAAACAAAAAAACTTTTATGGAAAGGGTGTAAAAAAAAATTCACAGGTTTTTTTTTACTGCAAAAATAAACAACATCGCCGAACGCTCATTCTCCGCCCAAAGGTAGCACTAGAGGTCACAACCAGATGCCAAAGTTTCAGCCCAATCCAATACCTTATTCAAAAGTTATAAGTAGGGTTCGGAGTTTTCGGTTTAAATTGATAAAAACCGATAAAAGTATGCCGAATTCATTTTCGGAAATTCGGTTTTAACCGAAAAAGGTCAGTTTTTAGGCTCGGCATTTTCAATTTAAACTGATAAAAGTATGTCGAATTCATTTTCTAAAATTTAGTTTTAACCGGTAAATGTCAGTTTGACTATCCAGTCATACCACAGAGCCGTGGCAAAAAAGTGGAGCAGTGTCTATCAAAACACGTCCGAATGTATAGGATACACGGATGCCAACACGTCGTTTTCGCTTAATGTGCGCATCATCGATCGGAACGTGAAGTCTGAAATGCTCCATGACTTCGCCACGTACAAGCGTGTTTTGAAACTCATTGTAAGGAAGACTGATTCGATGCAAGCTCTGCATCTTGTGTTGTGCTTCAAAACGTTGCACCGTGTCTCTTTTGGCAGTCACAATTGGTTGATTGGTTGATTTTGGCTCAGGCAGCACTTCATCTCCTCAGCCTGCCAGTGTCCAGTGTTAGCGTTGAGAGGGCATTTTCGAAGCTCAGTGTCATATTAACAGGAAAGAAGTAGTGCGGATCAATGAAGAGAACCTGGGAAAGTACATGTGTGTGTACTATAATAGGATCACATAATCCTTATATACAGAAGGTAAAGTTCCATGTTTCTTGGGCATAGGCTTCATATCTGACTTGTTTGTACTTCTGCATTTTTCTTGTTTGTTTTACAGTTGCACTTTGCCAAATGAAATGTAAATTTTTTTTTTTCAATGTATCTGTGCCGTTATTTTTTGAGTGATCACAATTATCAGAGCTACAAGGATCGTCTGATCCAGTGTCCCTTTGTGTTTATTTTAAATTCACCGAAAAAAAGCCGATAAACTTTTGTGGGCATAAATATACGCCGAAAAAAAACGAAAATTGAATTTTAAAATAAACACCGAAAAAAGTATGCCAAATTTTGAAAAAATAGAAACCGAAAACGCGGAACCCTAGTTATAAATGATTTTCTGCAAAAGTTCAATAGCAAAATGGCAGCCGACACAGTTTTCGAATACATGGGGCTCTATGGCACCAGAAACCGGAAGCGGGCAAAAATGGGCTCCATTTTCCCATTGAACTTTCCAGAAAATCACTTATAACTTTTGAATAAGGTGTCGGATCAGGCTGAAACTTTGGCATCTGGTTGTGACCTCTAGGGCTATTTTTGGGCGGAGAATGAGCGTTCAGCGATGTCTAGTTTATCTTTGCGTTAAAAAATACCCTGTAAATTTGTTTTTGTGACACCCTGTATATGTATTGCCAGCCATTGTTTTAATGTTTGGCTAAGTCATGACACCATTTCAAAAGCCCGAACATTATGGCCTTAAATTGTAACATTTTAATTTCTACTATGACGTTTTTGCTTTTTTTGGGACACTTTTCTCCGAATAGATATTACATATGCAATTCGGTAGTTTCCGGGAAAAACTACTTTCTGTGCACTACTTAAAGTGATTAAGAGAAGGAACCATTAAAGTCGGCTGAAAATCTTTGTGGTTACGCTTTGGGGAATCCAATTTTGAAAATTAAAGTTTGTCAGATAAATTTTTCCTCACCATGATCACCCTAACAAAGTTTGCATTCCTTTCACTGAACCTTGTTGGAATGCTCTCCTCTTCTGCCACTACGGACTGAAATGAGTTGGCAAGTAAAATAGCTCTAACCATTAATCATGATAATTTCTTGTCACTTCTGCATAACTCACAACTCCTCGCCGCTTGTAAGCATGTTTATCTCTCGCTTAGCAGCAGCATTTGTGATTTTTTTTGTACATTTTCCAAATATGTATGCATTTGTGTGTGCAAATTCACACACATTCGAATGTGTGTGAATTCATCTTTTGGTACTTACTTTGGAGGGATCCTTTTTTTGTGTATTGATAGATTTTATATAGTTATACAAATGAATCTTTCAATACCCCCTTTTATGAAGTGCCCAACCTGAGCATGTGGTGGTATTTAAATAAGTAAATATATAGATATAGACTTATGTAATGTGTGTGTGTGTGTCAGAGTCAATTTTTTTTTTTTTTCTACAGTTTGAGAAGAAAAGCTAGAATGGAGGTGTCATCGCTGGAGGACATTGAACGAGAGAGTCCGGACGAGGATGCACCCTTGGAGCGATGGGCTCCTGTCGGCTCCAGCGAGATCGATGACGCCTGGGACGATCACGACACCTGGTGACCACCTTTTCCTTTTGTTGACGTCGTGCTTGTGATGCCGAGGAGAGTGCGGGTTATTTCTGGCGAGAGCCCCACCGGTTCCCCCAAAGCGAGCCAAAGGACGGATGTATAGATGAATGCATGCAGCTCAACCCTTTTTGGCGGCAGCTTGTGCCGCCTAGTGGGCAGCGAGGAAACTGTGCTCCCGCTGCATGGTGGTGGGAATTTATACCATAAATTTATATGTTCATATCTGTCTGTCAGAGATGGGTTAAGAATGTGTTAGTAGCATGTGCCAAAGGGCTATCAGAGCAGCAAGCTGGCGCTGGATGCGGGGCATCTACCATAACCTCTTGGCAGCTTTAATGAAACCACCAGGGCTTCTCTTTTCAAAACTTGTTTTTCTTTGAGCTGCCTCAAGGCAAGACTTATAGAAGGTACTCAAAAAAAGTATTTTGCATAAAAATATTTAAAAGTGTAAAGTTACAAATTGTTATAAAAATCGAAGCCACACAACTGTTCGAAAATAAAAAAAAATAGAAAAAATGCCTTTACCGCCCCCCCCTTTTCTCCCAGGGGTGCCATGTGTCGGGGGATTAGCTTGGGTGGAATGAAAAAAACGCCTGTAGGAAGGGGAGGGGACAAGCTTCTTTGTGCTAACTTGGGGGCGAAAGATAAGCCACCACGGACACTGAAGCAATGTCTCAGGATCTGAATCTAGGTCACCATTGCTTAGTGGACTTCACAGGATTTAGAGTCCTTATTTAAAGAAATATTTTGAAGCTCCCGAAGCTGCAGTGGGAGCTCTCTGGGCTTCTGCTGCAAAACTAAGGAACTGAAGTTCATTTTTTTTTTCTCGACCTCCTTCTAAAAAAAGGCGGAAGCAACTTACAAGTAACTTCAGAAGTGAATACAAGTTGCTTGTGTAAAGATTTTTAAGTTAGAGTATGTAGTATTGGCATTTGAAAATATTTGCAATAGACCAAGTTACTCCCAAAAGTACTTAACATGATAGTAACTTGAGAAGAGTATTTAAGTTACGTACAAGTCTGCTCGAGACTAGCTCTTTAAGCATTTAGCAGAGCCAGGCACCGACAGAGCGCCAATCTTTAGATCTTGAAAGTAACTGCGTCTTTTGAACGCATCCATATTTCATACTTATCGTATCGGATAAAATCTGATTTCTGCTTTTGTCTAATTTGGACTGGCAGGTCGAGAAACAAATTTGTTACTCTATTTTATTTTTAAATGTGTTTTTATTGTTTTGGTGCAAGCTGTCTTTGCTTTGGACCGGACCACACTAGTTTTGTGAGGCCACGGCACAGTTTCCGCCATGCTCTTTCGTTCCATTCATTCGCTTGTTATGTCCATTTTCTTCCCTCTTACGTAAGAGGGGAAGTGTCTTCTTACACGCTTCCAATGACGCACTGCTGTTGATGAGCACTCCTCTTGCAATGATATCGGGCCGTAGGCACGTGGTTTCATTTCCCCAGCGTGCACAATGTATGCGACAACGTAAAACTGAGGCGCAGCGACGACTCCGTTTGCGGGAATCTGCCGACACTGGGGAGGAAAGATTGGCTGTTCGAAAAAAAAATGGTATGCGGACCGTAAGTGGTGATCGAGGAAAGCTGTGGTGGCGGCATCTGAAACTGACGATGCTCGGAAGACTGGACTGGCTCTGCGAAGACAAAAAAAAAAAAACCCGCGCTAAATGCTAACGCATTTCGTCGAGAGTCAGCGTAGCCAAACAGCAATTTTCTTTCAAGAAGAATGAGAGATGGTTAACACAGTGAAGTCCTTAGTTTTTTTGACAAAAATACTGTTTACTATGCCTAAAATCCTGGCGCATTTTTTAAGCGCCTGAAATAGCAAAATTTAATTCCATACAAGAATTTTACACCGGGACTAGCAGGCCGGAAAAGTTAATCGAACCTCACTAGTTTCAAAGCTTTGTATTCAGTGACTTACTCGTAGAAGAAGTGGACATACTTGACAGAAAGAGTGTTGCAGCAGTTGTATGGCTTGTAAAAGGATGAAAGTGATTCTGCTGCCGCGTGTTCGTTTAGACGTTGGGAAGTTAGTCGGCTCCACTGGACGTTTGGAGTCTCAGCTGTAGATGCAGAATTTAGCCAGTGCGGTATTTCTGCTAGCCTGAGGTCTTTAAAGGGACACTGACAGGGTATTTGTGCTCGCCAAGGTTTTTATTTGTACATGGCATATGAGAGCCCAACCACCCAGAACACAATTTGCAGTTCGAAATTGGTTTTCTTTTTGCCCAAAAACCGTCGATCGAGAACTGGCCAATTTAAGTCACGCTCACTCTCTTCTTTGTGCTCGTGTGCCCTTTTCTATGGTTTGAACACAACCTCCAAAGATAGCAAAGTCGTGGGTCATCGAAGGCACACACTCAATATTAAAAATAGAAACAAAATATTATACCTATCTTTTGTGGCTTCTAAAAAACTGCAAACACGTTAATTGAAAAAAAGAAATAATAAGTTGCACAGCCACGTGATTTTTGGCAACACTCTCACGCTCTATATTTCTTCTTCCTCCCCAGTCCAGTTTAGGTTTCAAGCAGTTGCGTTTTTTTACCTTATTGAAAATACATGTGACGCTGTGGAAAACTAAATTTTAGAAAGGGCAGTGTCCCTTTAACATGCATCGTGCAGAAGTGATAGACGACTACACGCCGGTACGATACCCCTCCAGATGGAAACGAGCAGGGGTGTTGATCGAGCCCAAAATCCCTGGGTTCTGCAGTGCAAGCTTTTTCTTCACGTGCTCTGAGCTACTGTGCAATGGCATACTTGGCCACCAATCTCTTATTGAAGATTGGGGTTGGCAGTGTTTATCTGTCCGAGCAGTCTGTTGACCGAATCTGTGGTGCTCTTTCTTTTCGCAGCAGCCTGTCGGAGTTTGAGCGCCTGCGCCATCTGGAGGAGGAGCAGGAGCAGCTCAACTCTTCGCTGGTCGCCCTCACCACCCACTTTGCTCAGGTCCAATTCCGGCTCAAGCAGATTGTCAATGCCTCCCAAGAAGAGAAGGAGGCAAGTTCTCGGTGCCTTCAAATTCCCCGTTGCGTCCACTCACACCAGGATAACCCGTAAGATGCGGTTAAAAAAGAAAATGAAAACGCTCGTCAGGTGGCGCAAGTTGCCAACCGGCTAAGGGGGTTCAGCCATATACGTCCATTTATTTATTTATTCTGTAAGTTTTCAGACTTCAATTCGAGCTTTGACCGGCAAAATCCCTTCCGATCACGACGTTGAAGCAGTAAAATACTTCAGAAGGCTACAAAGCTTGTAAACAATGATGCACGTAGTAGTGTTTAAAGGAGCAATGCAACAATTTTTGTACTTTGCACAAATACCGCGTAAAACAGATCCCTAACGTTAATGACCTATGAAACACGCGTTCGTTTTTCACCTCACGCAATAGAAGTCCCAGAAAAAAATTTAAGAAAAACGAGCAGCATTCACCCCCTCAACTCGCAGCCAGAACAAGCGGCCACGTGATCTGGAGCCGATTATATGCCGCCAATGTTGATCACAGCCACGCGCTGGGGTTGGCAAAGCGCAGGACACGCGCTGAGTTCCAGACATTGTTATGGCTCGGCTATTGTCGCCGTTGCAGCGATTGGACACGGGTTACAACCCGAATGCTCCTCGAGATAGCAATTGTCACGAGCCCAAGTCGAGTGCCCACGCAATGCTCGGGTCCAATCTATGAGCCGCATTCAAATATCGTCACTTGGGTGTACTGCGATCCCCGAGTTACGTCATCGAATTTTGCGAAGGAGAGATTGAATGAAAATGATCGCTTTTGTCCTTGAAATTACACCGCAACAAAGAAGTTTCTTGGCCAGTGGCGTTGCGTGTGAGTATCCTTGAGTCCCAGGTGTGCCAGTAAGCTCCTGTAGAGAGAAAAACATTCCAATTGAATATCGTTGCACAGCTCCTTTAAACTGAAACTAGTGGTTAAACTGGAACAACGCTTTGCTAAGGGGAGGAACGGCCAAGGAAATTCGGCAACTTTGAGAACTTATGGTCTAGTTGTAGAAGTTTGGTATGTGTAATTTGCTCTTGCCTTCCAGGTGCTCTTGAAAGAGCTCGAGGAGTTTGCCTTTCGTGGGATCCCAGACCTGCGTTCTTATCAGACCGGCGTGGGAATCTTGCTCTCCGAGGTAGGCGCACATTCGTAATCTACAGAATGCAAGCTGAACTGCGATGGCGTCGGGGAGTGTCGTGAATCTTTTTGCATAACTTTTTGAACTTTTTATGCGGCCAGATGGGTTTTAACTAGGGTTTCCTGTATTCAGTACGTATTGACAAACCCCAAGAATTAATCCCCCACCAGTTTGATCAAAATCGAGGAAAGCCGGAAAACCCCCCCAGTTCTGAATGAGAAATTTATTTATTTAGTGCATACTGCAAACCTTAAGAATTCAAACAAAGTGGGCAAAAAAAAAAAGGAAAAAAAAACAAAACAAAAAAAACGCTACATGAAACAATGGTTGCACAAAAACAAGAAAACAAAGGGGGGAAAACTGCTGCACAGAAAGATAAGACATACAAAATACACATATATCAAAATCTAGTAAATCACAAAGCTATAACAATAGCCTATCAAAATATACAATGACAAAGATTACAGTGAAACTGCAAAGCTGAGAGGTCCATCAAAATATACATTCACAAAAAAGATTACAGTGAAACTACAAAGCTGCGAGGGTCACTGGGATAGATAAAAAGATTCCAATGATGATGCAAAATCAGATGATGAAAGCAGCTCCAGGGGCAATGAATTCCACTTATTTATTGTCCTTGTGAAATATGAAAACTTAAATGTATTATTATGTGCGAAATATGGCATTAAAGAGTAGCGGTGATTTTGTCTTGTTTGCCCAGTTGAAAGTGGACTAACCTTAGAACAGGAAATTAGAGAAACCTTAGAATTGACAAGTTGGTGTAAAAGCTTTAACCGGGCAATCTTACGTTGGTGTTGGAGAGTAGGTATATTGCTTGTCTGCATTAGTAATGATGGGGAATCGGAGCGTTTGAATTTACCATAAACAAAGTGAAATAATCTGAACTTTTTAGAAAGAAATCTTTAACCACAACTTTATTCTGCGTTGATCCAGTGTCATTCACTGTCGTTTAAAGATTGGCCCCGTCGGGACAAGTTAAAGAATACGAGCGTTCAACCTTGTGTCATTTGTCTCACCTACTGCGCAAACTTTCTACCTTCGACGACACTTTAGCTTCTCATGAGCTCCAAACGTGCACGCGCAGCCTAGACTGGGTGAAAGGCAAGGTGCACATGCTGGAGGCTGGGCGTCGGAAATAGACGCCGATGCATTGGTTGCTGGCTCAACTTTGTGGGCCGATTCGGCCTCGATTGTGCTGATGGACTCGGCAAATTTCTGGGACGAATGCGAGCGGCATTGGACCCCGCAGTTATCTTTGGTCGGCCGGACGTGGCGACGTTTCCATTCCTTGTTTCAGACCGAACAAGAACAGGAAGAGAAACTAGAGCAGCAACGGCAGAAACAGAAGGAGCTCATCGAGCAGCTGAAAGAGCAGTTGGAGGACCTCGAGAAGTACGCCTTTGAGGCAAGTACTTGCTCAAAGAATCTCTCAAGCTGAAGTGCTAATTGTGTTGTGTGTACAATTAGCCTATGGGGAAGTTGGTCGTTCCTGACGGCTGTCCAGTCTCCCTGCCGTAGATGAGAAATTTAGCTGGCGCGGTACCGCCGCCGACCCGGGGTCCTTAACGTGCATCGTGCAGTGGCAGTTACACGACCGCACTCCGGTATGATATGCTCGTTCAGATTGAAACAAGCAGTGGTGGGGATCGAACCCGTGGATCCCCGGGTCCTGCAGCTCGAGCTTTCGCTCCACGAGCTCGAGCTGCAGTGGGCGAACACGCTCGGCCATTGATCCCACACGTGTCGGGCTGCTCCGCCCTCTTCTAAATGCGATGAGAGCGACGCGGAGAATGTCGGCCAAACGTTTCGGTTCTTGTTGCAGACGGGCGAAGCGGGCATGCCGTCGAGCATGGTCCTGGAGCGTCAGACGGTCATCATCGAGCACCTCAAGGAAAAGCTACCGCTGAACCTTGACGAGCTAGACCTGCTCGATCCGGACGATCTCCGGAAACAGATTGACCAGGCTGTGAGAGAGGTGGGACTTCTTTGTGTCCATCTCTCCTCTGTCGGCGCCTTGCATAGCTTGTTGTTTTTTCTTTGTCGGTCGCGGATGATAACTTGCGTATGGTGACGACCGGTGGAAGAAACAGTGCCAGGGTTAGAGGCGATTGACAGTGCAGGATTCTTTCTCGTGGCATTAACGAACTAACAAAGAATCCGCTTTACCATGCCTTTTCAGTAGAATGAATTATAACCTACTACTAACGTTTGTTGCTTTTTCCTGATTGTAGTACTATTTACATAGAGAGCGGTCCTACTATCAGTTATGTGTTGCGATTTCTTCTGGTTCGGCAATTAATCACCAACGTGCCCTTAAAGGGGTAGTGCAATGATTTTAATGTTGAAAGAATTTACAGTTTGTATTTTTTATATTGTTTATCCAGGCACAAGTGACTAAAACGCGCCACCTTGCCCCAAAAAACTGCTACAGTTGAACCTCAATTTAATGAAGTTGTCTCTGGAGTCAAAAATTTCGTTAAATCGCAAATTTTGTTGGACCGAGGTTTTTGTTTCTTTAGCATTGCAATTGGTCTTCCAGGCACCCAAAACCCTCCAGTTGCCTCACATCTTGCAAGTGAGCGTTTACAAATAAGATTCCACTACAAAATGTGGCGGTAATAGAAGAATGCAGTTCATCGACCCTCGTTTTGTACGGTTCTGAGAGCAGTGCCTAGCTCCGCAGGAGAGCGTGCAGTCAGGAAAGCAACCCCTGACACTTACGGTAGCCATAATCCTACCTTTCAACTTCAAAATCGCCGAAAGCGAACTCTGTGAAATTTTATGTTTCTCGGCAATAGTCTTTTTCTTTTCGCCATTCGTCACTTCAGCGATTATTTTCACCTTGATGTCGAGCGACAGAACTTCCCTTCTGCGCGGTGCACCACTCATTGTTCCAAGAAGAACACAACCACTTCCAGCACAACACTCGAGGTATGAAACGATTTTTGTCGTTGCAGACGCATAAGAGCTCTAATTCTTTGGGTGTAAATGCATCTAATAACGGACTTTTTTTTTTTTTTTTTTTTTTACGAGATGCTCAGGTTTAGAGGCTACTCGTCATCATAATCACGACCACCACCGGCGGGTACTTTTTTTATATTGTGAAAATGATAATGATTGCACATTTTTACGCTTGCCGTAAAGTTCCGAGAGAACGCCCGCCCCTGAGGGATCGCCCATCCCGTTTTTCTGACTAAATATCTGTAACATAAAAATTCCGAAACATTGCCCACCCCCCGATTTCCGTCGGACGTCACGCAACGTCCGACGGGAATCGCATCAACCGCACAATTTGCTATACCCGCAAATCTGACAAGCGAGTTTATAGCGGGTTCCCGCGTTTTTCTTTGCGATCTGCACACGTGATATCGGCTCCCGTAACACGCGAGTTGTTCCCACGTATATGTTGCACTGTGAGATGTGAATCTGCTGCATCCGCAATCTGCGATATCCGTTCCCGTGACATAATGTTTTTTTTAGCGGATTCCCGCATTCTGCATGTGCGATCTCCATTCCACGTGAGTTGGTCCCGTGTGTATATTGCATCATGAAATACGATTTTGCCGCGTTTGCGATCTGCGGTATTTGTTTCCATAGCGTACGAGTTTGTAGCAGATTCTTGCTTTTTTGTCCGCGATCTGCGCATGCGATATCGGTTCCCGTGACAGGCAAGTTTGTAGCATGTTCCCGCGCGTTTATTGCACCATAAAACTTGCATCTGCTGCGTGCACGATTTGCGGCAGTCGTTCCCGTGAGATGCGAGTTCTCGGCAGATTTCCGCGGGTCCTTCGCGCTGCTGCTCCGCAAGCTGCGGTATCCTTTTCCATGACACAGGAGTTCGTAGCGAATTACTGCGTGTTTATCGCATTGTGAAACGAGAATTTGCGGTGTCTGCGATCTGCGGTATCAGTTCCCCCGTTACGTGGTTTGTAGCCGGTTTTTGATAAAGTTTTGCTGCGGCGTCCCCAAAGATAGCCCACCCCATGTTTTTCACAATTAATCTCTTCATTTTGGGTGGGCATTCTTTCGGAATGTTACGGTAGTTTTCAACAAACAAAATTTTTTCTGTTAATTTTTTTTTCTTTTAGGGGTTGTTTGAATGTGTATGTGCAATTTCGAAAGACTTCGTTAAATCGAAACTGCGGCGCAAAAGTACTTCGCTAAACCAAGAGATAAAATATGTTGTCTTTAATCAAAACAGGGAGTTGAAAAAAATTTTGTTAAATCACAAATTTTGTTACATTGAGTCTGTTAGATCAAGGTTCAACTGTATTCAGCTGCGTTATCCGAAAGGAAAACGCTAATTAGTTGTGTGTCTGCAGCCGCGTGTGGTGATTACGGGAACTACGGTGACCCGTCTCTGCGGGACACACAAAAGCCAACAAGACCTGTCCCCCTCCGCTGCTACACTCGCCGTCAGCCCCAAGGCGAACCGTCTTTTCTGTTGATCGCCCGCCGTAACCTTCCACAATACTAATTGAAAAGTCTACAATCGCGCAGGAAGCGGCTGGGGTCTCTGAAGAAAGAACCCAATGGGAAACCAGGTGGTCCCTGGTTTTCGTTGAAAGACGGTGTGAGAGTCTAGAGTCACTTTGACCTTCGATTTGTTTCTCTTTTTTTTTATATAAAAACTAGCGGGAGCAAGAAAATACAGTTGTCTTCGTTTTGTAGGCAATTCAGATTAATTCCCACAGTTAATTGGCCAAAGTCCGAGAATCATTGCACCACCCCTTTAACGTGGCTCGACAGGGGGGGGAAGGATGGTGTTACTATAAATGTGCAGATTGGGAGTGCCAATTATTGTCTTTTGACCGATCATAACACCAATGCTTACATTTCTTCAGCTGCATGCTAAATGAAGGCTTGATGAAAGCAACTGCGGCGCAGAGGTGCGCCTCATACTAAATCTACTAACAATCCTGCATGACCCGGCAATCAGATGGTGAATCCGGTGAAGATGAAGGAGCAGCTGGTGTCACAGTTGAAGACGCAGATCAGTGACCTCGAAAGATTCATTCAGTTCATTCAAGGTACTACTAACCCCACTAACCTATTTTGAATTCACATTGTACAACAGAGTGCCTGCCGTCGTGTGTACGGTCATTAAACGTGCGAACGATGTGCTGAAGGGAGCAGCATCTTGTCGACGCTCGTGGCAGTACCAGGGCCTCTTCTCAGATAGAGCACAGTACTAGCTCGGTGCTATTATATTAGTTTGTGCTGGAAATAGCACTGACTTTGCAGTATATTAATGATAATGCACCGCATCACTGCTAAATTAGGTTCAAGTAACTTGTAGCTTCGGATTGGCTTGCACAGAGAGCGAAAGAAACAATAGATTGAATGTTTTGCAGCACTATTTGTGAGATCCACTCTACGCACCAATGTTTAGGTGAAATAGTCTCTCATCACATTAGATTTATTTCAGGCACAGTGCAAAAGAATAATGCGTAGAATATGCGCACAAATCGGAAGTGTTCCAGGTCGCCCCGATAGATGGCACTAATGTATCGTCTCGTCATAGACGGTGACGGCCAATTGAGAGGCAGTTGGTCACGCTCAAATGCAAAGATCTCAACTAGCCTTGAGAGCAAGTGTGTGCACGTAATGGCTCGAGGGTGACTTCCGCCAGCGGGACATTGGCAAGTAACGGTGCAAACGCTGCCATCTTTGCAAACCTCTGCTATCGAGCTCTGTCTGTGGCTCAGATACTTTCATGGCGGGAGCATGTGTGCTGCGAGATACCTTCTGGCAGTCGCAGTCTGCGAAAAGGGGAGGAGAGGGAACCTGTGAGGCATTTCGTGCATGCGCTTGCCCCGGCAAGTCACGGGAGCAGACGCGAAATATTGCGCTTCCTCCGTCTAGTTTGTGAATGCAGCATTTGGTTTTGTACCATGAGTGGATCCTTCATCCAACCTTTGGATGGTCACATCTTTTAATGAAACATAATCTGTAATTCCTTTATATATTGAAAAAAAAAAAAAAAATATTATGCTTGGTTGCATGTCTGTTGAAAAGAAAGTATGCAGCAGGCCAGAGGTTCATATTCTCATTTGTTTTGCTTCAACGAACTCGGGACGTTTGATTGTTTTAGGAGAGGGCTCGGACGGAAAACCTAGGTGCACCTGCAATTGTCCCGTGCATGGGAAGGTGAGTGACTCTTCCCATTCTAATTGCTGCAGTTAAGTGCCGCTAGAAGTTTGCAGAGCTACGGAACCAAAAGTTCTGAATTTAAAGAGTTGTGACTATGTTTCGAGTTTTGATTAACTATGTGATATATATCGCGGTCAAGAAAGACGAAGACGAGGCTCAAGAAAAGCACGCGCGCACCCATGATAGCAGAGACAGTCTGATTCCAAAACGCCATGAGCAATGGCTAGCTTCTTTTCGGCTTAAACTGTACATACTGTAAATAAACACAGATTTAACAGGAAAAGATGTATTACAGTAAAACCTCGTTATAACAAAATGGGATATAACAAACTAATGGATATAACAAAGCAATCATAATTCCCCTTGCTTGCTAATAGGGAAGAAATGGACATTGGCTATAACAAACTAATGGTTATAACGAAATAATTACGATCGCTCCTTCAACTTTGTTATAACGAGGTTTTACTGTACTATGTTTTCTCTTTCTATGTTTACCTGCCTAATTCTTGTTTTTGTATTTGTTATTCAGACGTTTTAGCCCACATCCCTCTTTCAAAGTCCAGCATTGAATAATTAACTACCCACTGTATGTTGCTGCTTTGATGCAGGATTGTGCGTGTCGGTGTCCATTTTGCGTCGAGACATGTGCCGTCATGCAGTTCTTTTGTTTCATCAGTCACTTATTTTAAATGGATGCTGAAGCGATTTTTACAGCTTAATTTAATCCGTCGCATCAGGTTCGACTGTCGCATTCTTTCGTATCCATATCTTCAGCAGAAGTTTCGGTGGTTACCGCTAAGTTTTTTATGCTCTGTTTTGTATGTTGTGGAGAGATATTTGCTTGAAGAATTTCCGTACTCTGCAAACGTTGAGCGACTTTTCTCGAGGTGTGCGGCGCGGCTCTGCGGCTATTCACAGGATTTTTTGCTTTGAGTGCAGGTCGATGTGTTGCACTCGGAGACGTCAAGCGAGTGCTACGCTCCCACAAGAAAGTACAAGGACCAACTTCGGCAGGCTCACAAGGAGAGCCAGGTGAGATGGAAAACAATGGGCTGCCATTATACGACTAACCCATTAATTCTTGGCTTATTCATTGTGCTTGTGGGTGCCCTCGCAACGTGCAGGGGGTCTTAAGAAATATTGACAGTCTTTTTCACCACGAAATTAAACTGTGCATCGGCGAATGCTCAGTCTCTGCCCAGATATAGTAGCACTGGCAGTCCGGACCAGATCCTAAAGTTTTGGAGCTTGCCGTTATCCAATCAAAAAGATGCAAAGCATTTTCGGAAATTTTCAGCAAGAAAAGGGGGCTGCTTCTTGGCAGGTGATGCCATTCGTCTCTACTGGGCTTTGTTGACCACCTTTTTCTCATAAAATATTTTCGAATATTGCTTATAACCTTTGAGTCAGATAACGGCAGCATCTGGAACTTTGGCACCTTGTCGGGTGTGCTGGTGCTACATTTGGCTGGAGAGCGAGCATTCGGCAATGAATAGTTTATTTTTTTTATTGAAAAAATTGCAAACCTTTTTTTTGTTGACACCCTGTATTGTTTGTTTTGTTGTCGAGAAAAGGCGCCAAAATGTGATGAGTCGTGAAAGCTTTTTGTAAAACCCAGTTCCACAGCATGTAAACAGAAAGTGGTGCTTGTTTTACACTTTATCAATGTGAAGAGCGTTCTGGCACTTGGATACCTGTCTGTTGCCAATGCGACTTAGTGGAGGCACCTGGTACCGACTAGAGATGTTGGAGGATGTGACAAAGTGATGCGACCAGTCAGCTATACTATGGCTTTCTGATTTTGTAATTGTAATCAGAAAGAGGAGGAACAGGCAAGGAATAGGGAGGGTGCAGTGGAAATAATACTGAGCAAACATCTCCAGCAGTACCTACTTTGGTCGTGCATGCACCATGCCGGCGTGAAAGACGAAGACGAGGAGAGAATTGGGTCCGCTGTCAGCGTCGCGCACGTCCCCCTACGGATTTCTTCCCCGTGCAAATGCCGCCACGAGCGCATACATTTTTTTTTACCCGCCATTTCAGGAGGCCCAGCACAAGATTCTGCGGCGCATGCTGACGCTGCTGCACATGTTCGCGCTCACCCAGTTTGGCTGTGGCCGGCGGGGCTTCCAGAGGAACCTGATGAAGCGCACGCCCAAGGGAAACCACTGGGGGTGAGTGCGGGCCTCAGACCGGCGTTGGGGGAAAGTGTTGTCAGAAACGGGGCTCAGTTTTCGAGTCTCGAAAAACTCGCACATTCTCGGTGGAGCCTCGTTAAAGGGACATTGAACTCCAAAAAAAATGTTTGTTTCGAGTGTCTAAATAGGACACATATGTTGCAAATAAAAGCTTTCCCTGGGTAAAAAAAAAATAATTAGATCAGTATATTTATATGTTGCGAGACTCGTTTTTGAGTTGGGAGCCATTCTGAAACGTGCTTCTTTTATGGACGTCGGCCCTGAAATAGGAGTATGTTACGGAATCGCTAGTTGGGACACTCAACTTTTTTAAGTGCTGCAATTGGACACGTGTGGACTCGAGTGCCGAGCCAGCGTTCGGCTGGGACTTGTATTCAATCCGCGAGAAAGGGAGCTCTTCCGGCCGAATTTCGACGCAGCACCCGTGCGGTCTGTCCCCTGTGTGATGACCTTTCCTTATGGGAGTGCTTTGCAGAAGGCGCGTTTCAGGAAACCGCTAGGAGCCAGCTATATTGTTTACGTGTTAAAAAGAAACTACTGCAGCAGCAAATAGCTAGTTTGAACCGGGTCACATTACAAAAACGTCCCGGGGGGGACCCCGACAAGACAATAACGTCCAGAGGAGAATGGTCGTCCTGTTATCGAGTGCCAGCTTTCCTTTCCACAACCGCTTGGAAACAAAATTGACGACGAACTGCTAATCTTGCAGGGACCTGCGGGCCCGCCTTGAAGTGGCCATCAAGCAGGTGATGGAGCTGGCAAGCAAGCAGGAGCCGGTGTGCGTCGACAGCGACTACACCAGCGACTCGGAGGACGTGAGTGGGTGCTCCCCGTCTGTGAGATGCGACACTAGTAGTCCTTCAATATTGGGAGAAGAAAATTGGCTGCATGTTTGGTCATTCTGCCAAATGCGCTTTAGATGCAGTGGATTTGATGTTGGTGTTGCTCTTAGCTCAGGTGGTGCCTAGGGTAGGGTTTTCTGTTGGAAACGGAATACGTTGCACCATTGTCTTCTTTGTGATGCTGCGCGTGCTTCCCTTGAGCACTACCCAAGTACAAAGCCTTTGCGCCGAATTTTCTGGGTCACCATGAGAGGGAAGCGCGTTTTCCTGCATTTTCCACTCCTCATTTCATGTACTTTCTACACCACCTGCTTCTGCTCCCCTCTTTCTTGCCCTTTCCACCCCTCTCCTCTCCATACACTTTCTCACACCACCTGCTTCTGCTCCTCTTATACAAGCATGCCAGGTCCGTAGATCAGTCAGCAGCGCGTTTGGCTTCCATGCTGATGACCGGGGTACTACCCCTGGCACCTGTTGCCATTTTTTTCAAGATTTTTGGGCGGTTACGGACTGATCGACTTACACATTTCATACTTACCCAGCTCCTGAGGTTGGTTGGCCCTATTTTAAAAAAGCAAAAACCGGCGATGACTAGTTTGTGCAGATAGTGTCACACCGTGCTCACTTCGTGCTCTCCATGTTTCCTCGACTCCTCCCTCTTCTTCACCCTCCACTTTTTTTCCTCACCTCTCTCAAGAACTTTATTCTCCCCTCCGAATAACGAGAGCTTCTGAGAAGGCTCCAGAGCATTAGTGTTCTTGGCAGCGTTTTCTGCCAATGACCTCAACCTGCTTATCTTAAAAGGCTAAGTAGACGATCGTACGACGGAAGTCTAATCAAGTCATTGACACTGCAGACACCGGTCGTCCTCTGCAATGAAAAGCTGACAACCGCCGTTCGAAAGGACCTCGCTTCGGCTCTGCGGGATCTCATTCAACACGGGCTGATGCAGGTTGGTATGCATGATTGTTGCCGTTGGTGAGTCTGGTCTCAGTTCATAAAGGCCTTTTTGGCATTTGCAGAAGATCACCTCGAAAGTGCTAGCATATAAAGAAAATGAAAAAAGAGCAGTGCTATGGAAAATGACTACCGTAATATCCCGAGTCATCGCCCACCCCCCAACCGCCTGAAATTCGTTAAAAAAGTGGGGTGGGCCATGGCTCGGTGGGTGAGCACAAACACTTGAAAAAAAGCGGAAAAAACCGCCCATTTTTCTTTGCGTATCTAGCGCTGATGCAAAAGAGATACATCAAACTCAAAACTCGATTTAGTTTCATTGTTTTATAGAAAAAAAATCCTCACGAAAGAATATTTTACTATAGCGAAGTCCGTTGCTTGCATACGCGCTAGAAACACCGCCGATCTGCATATAGCACGAACGTTTGTTCCGTGAAAGAATGTCACCATTATGTTCTCCTAGTTAGTAAAAAAAAAAGAAAGAAAAGTCTACAAGAAAATAGAAAAACCGACCAGGCGCAACGAGCGAGCGAGCGGACCAAAGAAGCGACCAAGAGCAATGCTGGGAAAGCGGGAAAGCCGGCGGTCGCGTTGGCAAATACTTTGGCGTCGGGCCAAGTCGGGCGCCTTGTCAATTGCAAGCTCTTGCGCAACTTTCTTGTTTGGTGCGTACATACGTGCGTCCATGCACGGCGGGCTATCAATGCACGGTTGGGACGCTCTGCAAACGTCTGTGTAGGACGTTCCAGCAAAGCTTTATTTACGCTTTGGCTTTGCCTAAAATATTGCACAACAGCGGTCGCGACGGGCGGGAAGAAGGAGCGGGTTCGCGGTGACCTTACTTCGGCGGAGACAGACTTTGACCTAACACATCGCGGTTACGTTAACAAACTCTTATTTTGTTATCTCCATCGTTTTCTTTTCGCACGGATACACGACCACTTTGGGGTCGCTCACGGAGGAAATGCGTAAACAAAAAGAAGTGTCTTTCCCTCCTTCGTTTTACTTTGTCACGGGCGTCCTCCAACTGTAAGGTCCGCGGCCGCGTCATTCGGGTAGGATGAGTGTTCGCGGATCGCAGAGTCCGCGCTGGGATATTTGAAGGGGTGGGCGATGACTCGGTGTTTTTTCGGAAATCGATATTGGCCCAAAAAATGGGGTGGGCGATGGCTCGGGGATGGGCGATGACTCGGGATATTACGGTATATTAGTTTGCCAAGGAAATTACAAAAACATGGTGTATTTTTAGCTGCCTTTCACTGGAAAACCGTGTGTTTTAAGTGATCCACTTGGGATTCTTGCATACTCTTTTCCTTTGATCACAATTAATGCTGTGTTGTTGCGTAGCATCGGACAAAGCCATAAAAGTAGGTTATTTCCTAATAATTTAAGCCCCTTTCTCACCAATTGTTCTTAGTGCAGGACTCGGAAGTTATTGCTAGAATCACCGCCAACAAATTATGAGAATCGAAACCACCGTTATAGTTGTTGAGGCCAATTAGTAACATTTGTTCTGTATGTGTTTTCAAATTACTCGGGGATTAATTGACACATTTTTTACCGACAGCTAGGGCAAAGCAGTAGTTTGGTCCCCTTAGGATGCCTATCTCTACGCTCTGCCAACGCGCCCTCGCTCCTTCACGCATGGGACCTTGTCCTTCGCTACTATGAAATCAAGGTGAGTGCCAGCTCTTCATTAGTTGATTGAATATTGGTTGCTTGTGTATTGTTGACTAGTCTATTAACTAGTTACTGACTGGTCTATTAATTGGCCCCAACTGACCACTTGAATGATCATATGCTATTTTATTTATTATTGATTGGTTTATTAGCCAATGACTGTATAGCGTGGACCGAATGGTGCATAGAATTCCGTGTGCCTATCTCGTGAACGAAATCTGAAGGCTGGTTCACACATTTGCACTTGAGTGTAATCGACTGCATTGCGACCGCTTCAACGAGAGTAGGTACATGCCGGTAACATCTATCCGGTAGCTCCAGAATTCTTTTAGTCTAAGTATATAGTATGCACGATTCCTTCTCCGTGTTCTTGAAATATTTCTGACAATGTTTCAAGCGACCATTCCTCACAGATAGTGCATAGATTTTGATCTCTCGTATACTGCTAAACCTTCAGTCTACTTGTACGCGCATCGGTAAGTTCCAAGCGTGCCGGTGCATTTACTAGAGAGCCTAGATTGTAGAGAGGGTCCATCTTGGACCACGTGGGGAAATTCGCAATTCAGCGGTGGACGCCTTCTGCGGAGATTAGCCGCAAGTGCGCATACGCTGCATTTTCGCGTGGTGAGGAGGAAAGCAGGCAGAAAGGCAAAGATGTTTGCAGACAATCGCTGCCTTCTGCACCTCCTCGCAGCTCGCACTGCAAACGCGGCCCATAAACTATGTGATCTCGGTCAAGCAGTTGGAGGCTCTACGTAGTACAGGCCCTCTAACATTCTTTCGTCGTCAGCAGTCGCAAGCCGCCATGACGCAGTCAATCACAGTCAGACGCAAAGAACTTCGAAGAACTTCTAGCAGGTGGTTTGGTTTGGGGGCATTGTGCATCCGAAAATTATGGCCTTTAGGTGTGATTCGAAAGATGGTGTAGGGCATGAAATAGGGCTTCTAGAATCAAAACAAAGTGCATGGTGTGTGTTGAGTTAAGTATAAGTATGCTGCAAGTTAACTTTGTTTTTATGTCTTCGGAACTTGCATTTTATTTTCGGTAATTTGTTGAGTGCCATTTGTATAATAGGCTAAATGACTCAGATGTGCCTGTTTTCTTTTTGTGTTTACTTTGCCTAACTTAGAACGGTGACCAGTTCAACGCATCTCCTGCTAGGAAGCTTTCGGAGAGCTTCAATCTCGACGTCATCGGTGGAACTTCGGAAACGCCCAAGCATGTGAGTGCCGTCTCTTTCTGGCAGGACGTTCAAAATCGGAGGTTGGATTTGTTCTATGAAGAATCTATTTATTGTACTTTGAAAAAGATTACCAGTGTTGGAAAGTACTTTAAGTACTTTCCAACACTGCTTTTACTACTTTTATACTTTTTACTTTACTACTTTTTACACAGTACTACTTTTATAATACTTGTATCCTATTTGAAGTACATTCTCTAGAAATGTATTTTACTTAAAGTACTTTATTCTTGTACTTTCCGGGGAAAGTACAGCTCCCGATTTCAAAGTATGTTCCCCAAATTTGATCTTGTTAAGTTTGTATCACAAAATGATGCTTTTTCAACTCTGAAGCTGCTTGACTTCATCCAATATTTGCTGCCATTTTTAAAAATAACTGATGCACCCCCATTAACCCCCGAAGCAATGCATACCAGTTAAAAGATGCTGTATAGGGGTATGAAAGAGCATTGTGAAAGATTGTGTTAAAAAGTAATTGTACTTTACTTTGAAAGTACTTTGTATTTATAGTACTTTAATTACATTGCAGCCAGTGTATTTACTACTTTAATTGAAGACATAACCTCTCATTTGCTTTGTACTTTATCTCAAGAACATTCTAGATGTACTTTACCCAACACTTAAGATTACCATACTTCCCTTGCAAGTTATTTCAATGGTTTATAACGCATTTCAACTGTAATAGGTAATCAACTCTAAACATTAAAAATGCAATAGACCAGCAGAAGCAGAAAATATATAGTACATTGTACAAGCAGTAACATACTTAAAAGGCATAAATTGTAAATCTTCTATTTAAAGTTTATCTGTGTTTGCACTGTAATTTGGTAGGGAGTTCCGGTCTTTTAGAGTGAAGCACACGTGAGCCCCCGACATATTTGTGTAGTGTGACGCGATGAAGTAACAAGTCACTCGGTACGCACCGCATCGCATCACCCTTTATGAGGGGGTATGTGCATGCAGCTCCTATAGGGAGTATTCACTGGCGGCCATAGCTGTGTGTGCGAAAGCTGAGCGCGTGCTGATGGCGAGCTTCCACAGTTCTTTTGCAACGTGCATTCCGCACCATCAAGAGTGCTGGTCTTAGGAGCCTATTGATGTGAGCTCGTTCTGAGCATGCACTCTAAACAGCACCCCCAAATATGGCATCCAGTGAATACTCCCTATACTCCGTTTCATTGTGCGATGGACTGCAGCAGAAGTCACGAGTCATCCCGGCCACTAGAGTGCCGTGGACATATTGCGTGGCGCTGGATTGGGTTTGGTGGCTTGTAGCAGCCCCTGCGGTGCTACAAACTGTGTGCCAGCCTAACTGACTTTCGTATGTACAAAGTTACCCCAGCATGCCACTCAATCGTTTAAAAAAAAACTTATCTTAAATTCTGCAATGGTTGGATGAGAACATCAATATATAGTGTTTTAAACACAGTAGAAACTCTCAGTAGTGAATACTGAGAGAATGAAGAGATGAATCTAATGAAGCAAAGTTTAAGTTACCTGTAACGCTGCTGATATTATGAAGATGACAACACAGTGATGATTTTTTTTCTGAAGAAATCTGCTAAAGAGCGCTTTTGCTGTACCTTTTTCATAGTGGGTTGATCTGGAGAAGGAGCAGTATTAAAGGAAAATGCGCGGTTTTTCTCTTTTTGGTACCAGGCACTGCTGGCTACCATCCATAACATCATATCAAGCCACACACCGCTGAAGCGCAGCTATGACTCCCACTTCAAGGCTTTTGTCTGCGCCGCACTAAAGTAAGGCTTTTCAGGACACGGAATCTCTGACAAGCTTGTCTTGTCTACGTTTCTTTTTCTTGGTAGGTGCTCTCGAACACGGGGCATTCCTCAAAACAATTTACGGGTTTCTTTCCGCCGCAAAAATAAACCATGCGTCGATGAACGCTCATTCTCCGCCCAAAGGTAGTGCTAGAGGTCTGAACCAGATGACAAAGTTTCAGCCCGAAACGATATCTTATTCAAAAGTTATAAGTGATTTTTTGAAAATTTCAATGAGAGAATGGTGACCAACGGAGCTCTTGAATACATGGAGCTCTACGGCGCCAGAAACCAAAAACGGGTGAAAATGGGCCCAATGTTCCCATTGGAATTTTCAGAAAATTACTTATAACTTTTGAATAAGATATTTCTTCGGGCTGAAACTTTGGCATCTGGTTCTGATCTCTAGCACTACCTTTGGGCGGTAAATGAGCGTTCGGCAATGTGTAGTTTATTCTTGCGGCAAAAAACAAAAAACGTAAAATCTTTGGAGGGGACACCCTGTACTTATTGCAATAACACAACGGCTGCTACAATAATCCTGTGGTGGCTGCACTCATGCGACAGCAGTGCCTTGAACTTTCACCAAACGAGCTGCACGCATAATGAAAGTATATTTGCACATTTATGTAATTTATGTAATACACGTTCTTAGTATGGGGTAATGAAACTGGAGCCCTTTCAGTGCTGCTTCTCTGCAGTGCAGCAGTACTTTGTGGAAATACAGAATGAAGTGAATTAGAATGTTACGCCGTCACCCTCGCTTGCATTGAGGGTGACATTGGCTAGCTAGTACTACACCTTTTCTCTCTTGAACTTTGATTCTCCAGAGTGGTTATGTTTTGGTGGCTTCCCCCCCTTCTACAAACTATGACTCGCAAACTTTTGCGAAAAAAATTTTTATTTGAAAGTTCTGGAATGAATTGGGCTATATATTGAACCACAAGGTAGAGTGTACTAAAACAGAGAAGCATTACGAATGCCAACAATTAGCTAAGGCACCTTGGGCCTTCAAGCAACTGCGCCTTCAATGCTGTCCTCTTGCAAGCAGGAATCCACTCGGTGATACCATAAAAATCAGTGCACGTTGTGCCCACAGGAGAGACTTTAGGGCTCTAGAGGATTCAGCACATTCCACACTGAATGTTCGCATGCCAGTTTATGGTCGCCTATAGCAAACTTCTTACATTTGCTTGTCGGGAGACGTTATGCTTGAAAGTGCACTGTCACAGAAGTGCCATAATGAATTCCATATGTAAATCAATGACAGCAACATTGATTTTATATGGCAAAGTGTCGAAAACTGGGCTAGTGTGTACCGATTTATTATAAAACCGAGCGCAGAATAAAAACTTTCGGCTTTTCCACCCTGGTGAAGAAGGAAGACCAGCGAAGCTGTAACTATATAATGGGAATGAAGTTATGGCCAGCCGCAAGTCGGAAAGCCAGAGTGGAAAGGCTGGAAAGGTTGCTGCGATCTATGAGCGACGGCGGCAACCGGACAACTGGCGAACACAACACTCTGGGTAGCTACCGCCATCTATGAGCAATGGCAGCAACCAGACAACCGGCAAGCCTGTTGTCTTGTTTCCGCCGTTGCTCATAGATGGCGGTAGCTGTCTAGAGTGTTGTGCCGACACTTCTTTGCGGATGGACGCGATCTTGGGGAAGCTAGCCCTTAACAGCTCCGTTGTAAAAAAAAAAAAGCAAAGGGACCAAAGGATCGCTTGTCTGTCGTGTGCGTTTTCTTTTGGTCCCCATTCTTTGGTGCGCTCGGTTTTACAGTGGATCTAGATGGGGTTATAAGAGGGAAATCTCCTTACACCTGAACTTTTGTTGAAACCCATCTCGGGAGACTGTCATATCATTAATTTTATCTTTGTTTTTAAACTAGTTTATTCTACTAATATTTTTGTTTATTTGTTCACCAATCAATGTTTCAGTGAGAAGAGGCTCACCTCTTGGCTACGGCTCATGTTCAAGTGCAGACCTCTCGTGGAGCGCTACTACGTCCACTGGAGCTATGTTCGTAAAACAGGTTTGTGCACTATCAGTGCTACGTAGCTGCAGTCTTCATTGCTTTGGGTCTGTTTCATTATGGCTACAGCAGCCACTACAATAGCTTAGAGTGTTTGCTTTACTATCTAGAGAAGCTGACAATTTGCCAACTAAGATTAGAACTTTTTTCATGTCCAGTCAATACGGAAGGCACGTTTGCCTCTCACTTTATGCCCTGGTTATTTTATCGAAAATAGAAAAGAAAGATTGACCTCCGTGAAATACTGAGCAAGCACTAACTCGAAGGTGGGAGATAATCGCGAAAAAATGGGGGTGGGTGTTTGTTAGGCCCGAGAGCAGAAAAACAGGTGGTGCACATGGCAGGGTAGGTCCTTGCTTGGCCTTTGTTTGATCCGACGAAACAGCCACTATCGTCAAGCCTGCTTCATGCCAGCGCTCTCGCACCAAGCTTGGCCGCTTCGCATGTGCACGTAAAACTTCACTGCTTTGCATTGGCGTGCTTGGAGGAGCATCAGATGCAGAGTAGCTCGGTTAGCTCGGCGGGCTCAGAATTTTTCTAGAGTGGCATTTGATGCGTCCTCTGCTTGTATCTTATGCATTTCAAAAGCATGGGGTCGGCGCTTATTGTGACACGGGCACGAGCTCAGTATTTTATGGTAGTGCTTTATTTTGCGGCTCTGCTGGGAACAAGAAGGTTTTGTGTATGTAATCAGGCTGCTGCCACAATATGCGCAAACATAAATACAAAATGCTGCTATTTTTAGCAGCAATCGTGTTGCCAGGAGCAAAGAGCATCTGGGAGGATTAGAACGCTGGGGCTTTGAATAATACGATCGGGCTGTGTCACGGAACACCCACGTCGTCCCGTCTGCTGCACAGCTGGTCGGAAATGGTGGTGGCAGACTTTTCAGGTTGTTGCTGTAGATGCTTTGAATGCCACATACCTGCTTACCTGGGGTGGATCGGCGATCGAGCTTGTTGGCACACTTCAGCTCCGAGCAAGTGGAGCGAAAGCTTGCACTGTGGGACCCTGGGTTCAATCCCACCCACCCCTGTCCACTTCAATCTGGATGAGAGTCATAATGGCATGCGGTTGCGTGTCGCTTCTCTGTGATGCATGTAATGATCCCAGGCCAGCAGTGGTACTGCACTGGCTAAATTTCTCGTCTGACACAGAGACACCACACATCCATTGGGGCTGACTAACTTCCTGCTGTCTGAACAAACATGCAACACAGTTACAAAATTGCCCGGCATTGTCAAGCACTGTCTAGTGGAGTATAGCCAGAGGATCGTGCAGCAGAGCCTTTCAAATGTGAAGAGTGATGTAGCAAGCATAAAGATATAGTGAAGCAAAGTCAAAGTATGCCCGTGATACTGGTGCAGTCATTTAAAGTACTGATAGGGCTGTCTTTTACTATTTTTTTTTTGTTATTTCTGTATTATAAAGGTATTGCTACTTGAAAAGTTGAGTGATTGTGAAGACCGTCATTGAGAGATTGTATGGGAGTGAAATGAGGTAATGCTGTTATTGTAAGCAAACAATATTGAAGACAATTTTTTTTCATGTGAACATCTTTTTTTAGGATAGATTAGAATTAGATCATGAGTGTGAGACCACAATGGAATTATGGACTTGTCAAGTTGTTACTGGAGAAATATTGTAGAAAGTTACAGTTTGCTTCCCATTACAGCTTATATATAGTATATGCCAGTGATCTGCAGTGAACTTGCAAACGAATTGAATTTTGCATCAAAATAACAATCTTTTTTTTTTTTTTCATGTTTAAAGTTGAAAAAAACTAATGTTAGTCGAATCCCGGAAGGAATGGTGGCAAACCCTATTATGCGCTGCTTGGATCTACGAACTTCAAAGTAAAATGAGTTGTCACAAGTAAGAGTGTTGTCAGACTCGGTTTTGTCAATGATAGCCGATGCAGGACAAGACGACGAGCGCCATGACGTTGCGCTTTTCACGCCGTTCGATCAGTCTCATTGACTCGTAGCGTTGGTTGCGCTCCGCCCGACGCGAAACGAAGTATACTGGTATACTGCCAAAACTTCGAGGCGTATATAACCCGAAATCGAAGCGTTCCGCGTACACTTGTCGATCCGACGTCGTCTTAGTTGGAATGTCGTTGCTCTATCTTTTAGGGTTCGAGGATGCCTTGCGCTCTCTGGACAGCTTGGCTGCTTTTGACTTCGACTTGCCAGTGGATCTGGCTATTCGGCAGCTGCAGAACATGAAGGACGCCTTTTGATGCGTCGTCACGCTCCTAGTCCACCCTCCTGAACACGGTCTCCCGAGATGCGGTTCGGTCACGGTCCAGGTCTTCCGACTCGGAGCCGCAACGAGAAACCTAGGCGGAAAGATTGTGCGGTCCTCGCCGAAGTATGCGGCTTGAAAAACAACATGCACCGTACCTGCGGCGTAATTTATTGCTTTTTTTTAAATTCCAGAAGAGGGAATGGGATTGTGTGAAGTAATAAGTTGGATTTCTTGGGAAAACAAATGTCACTTTAGGGCTGCATGGGTAGAATAACTTGTTTCTAGGTTTAATTTGGATTGTTTGAAGTAGTAATTTCCTTGATTTGAAGAAAGAGAATGTTGTTCTGTGTTGGTATAGTACCTGTTTCTATGGTTATTTTGAGTGAACTTGGGCCCATTTTATTGGACAGTGTTTTATTCGATCACCGTTTCGAACGGTTCAAAGTTGGAAATATGGTTGTAAGGGCTTAGTGCAATCTCAACGAATTGCAGTCACGAGAGCTCAAACAGAATGGCATTGAACATTGGGAAAGATAGGGTGAAGGCAGATATCATAGCAGGTATGCAAGATGGACAAACGATAGGTTTATAACTTGTTACTTGTATGTGCGCCACTTGTTCCATTGTGTTTCGCTTCAGAAAACAGCCAGGTGTGTAATGTGCCTGTGGCGACATGGAGGATCATGAAAATTGAGAAACTATGAGTTGAGTGATTGTGAAGACCGTCATTGAGAGATTGTATGGGGGTGAAATGAGGTAATGCTGTTATTTTGAGGGAACAGTAGTGAAAATATCTTTTTTTAAGAGGATCTGAATTTGATCAATGATGTGATGCTTGTGCAGGCAATTTCTTGCAACTATTTTGTGCTGCGACTTTTGACAACACATGTTTTTCTCTAGCATTTTCTCCATGACTTGGGAGGTTGTGATTGTTGTTGCTCTTCAATTCTGACCACTTTTATCTTAAGTTCATTGAGTCAAGGCAAATGCTCTTTTTACATTTCTGAACCTTGCTTGTTAGATGATTTGAATTTATAACATAGTTTGGCATGCACAGTTGCAAGTATTCTTATGAAAGGAGTGTTTTGCAAATAATACTCTGAGGTAAATGAGCAATTCATTTAGGTAAGACTTAACACTTGAGGTAATGTAATCGCCATCCTGTTTTCTCTTCTGATGATTTTGTGCAATATGTTTAATTAATACCTCCTCTTTTTACATTTGTGAAGGAGGATTTTGCTGCAGTGTGGCAAAACAAATCACACTATGGCATTTTTTGTACTGAGAAAGAATGTGTTGGTGTGTAACGTTGTAACCTGGTTGTAACCTCCAATTGTTCTAGTCACGTTTTGAAACCAACATTTGTAAACAAAATATAAGAAAAGCAAAAAAAAAAAAAAAAAGCTGTTACGAGCATGACTTGTTACGTTGAAACTTTGAACTTGTATCAATACCAATCATACCGGTGCAGAGATCTTGTTACTTGCATTTACGAGACTTTAGGCAACATAACATACTGCCGTTAGTAGCATTCTGCATTCAGATCATTCTCTGTTGAATCATACGTTACCCTAACGGCAACCCTCATTATTAATATAGTCGACCGACTTTAAAGCACCATTCTTCATTCCTTTACAACATCTGTATATCTCAGAAACAAGCATACATTTATGTGGCAGGTTGTGTGTCAAAACAGGGCCAGTGGATATTTTATCCCCTATACGCAAAGGAACTCACCTGCGATTCAGTGTATTGTGTACAACGAGTTCATTTTATCATTAGGCGGTTCTTTGTTTGGCAATCCTGACACTCAACCAGTTTTTTTATAAACAAACGTGAGGTGGAATTGGCTTTTCCCCATTTTGTGGAAAAGAGTCTTCACTGAATGAACCCCTTTGCTGAAGGTTTTTAATCACTGAACAATATGTGTTTCATGTATTCATATCCAGCTCTCCTACTTAAAATGAAAAGAAGGAAGAATAGTGTCTTAGAGAGCATTGTTTATTGTGCTGTTAACCCCTGCAATAGGATCTCATCAAACTGCAAGTTTTTTCCTCATGGACTAATTTTTCTAACCTTTCAAGACTTCCATGTTTGTTTTGGGGGGGGGAACGAGGTTTCTCATTTGACCTGTTACTTAATCATCCAGTTCTATCACCTCTGGTGACAGTTACCAGCAATTACCTTTTTTAACGTTATTGACTCGTCTGATACTATGTGTGTGATTGTGTGAAATGTCCTCGGGTTGTGTGGTAAGTGTCTGAACATGTAATAAATCAAAATAAACAGGGTTCTCTACATCAGTCTGGACTTCTGAGGGTTCTTAGTTTGGAGAAACGTTTTGATTCTGTGAGGACGGTGGAAGGATTCTTACAGGTGCATCTTGAGGAGGCATGAAAGCTCTTGGATTAATCCTTTCTTAGTTCTCTGCAAATATTTGACATTGACTAAGTATAGCTGTATTGAGTGTATAGCAGTTTTTTTTTTTTTTTCTTAAAGGGCAACTGCACTTCATTTTTGTTTTTGAAAAAACAATTCAGTCGTCTTGAGTATCACCTAGGAAGACCACACGTCAAATATTACGACCTAATTCTGTCTAAACGTTTCTTGGATGGTCCGACAAACTTGCAACAAGCCAAGTTGCCAAAATCGGCTTACTCTAGTGGGTGAATTGAGGCGCAACCTACAGCGCAGTCAAGGCTGCGGCTTTGGCGTAGTCAACACTGAGCTAAACGTCGCCATTGCCCCTTTTTCTTTGTTTTTACTTCTCGGGGCAAATGTAACGGGTGACATAATGTAACGGGCGCTTAGCGGTGTCCACGTGATTGGTGTAATGCACCTGCGCAGTGCGCTTCTTGGGAGCCATCCAGCTGTCTTGCCGGACATTTCGCGCATCGCAACTACAGTCGTCGTCTCGCCATTTGTGATTATTGTCTCGGAGTTTTGTTCACACTATGTGCACAGACTGATCTTGCACTTGTGCAGACGTCGTTGAATGTCGTAGACACCAAAACGTGGTGAAGAGTGCGATGCAGACGACACTTGCGCCTGGCACACGCCCGCCCCAACAGTGGCCCACCGGCACGCCCCCATCCCGCCCGTCATTGCATAAAGAATCACGTGACGGCCTGAGGCTTGTGTTGCCCGATGTAGCCAAACTTTCGGTTTTGATTTCTGCTCATCTTTAAAGTAAGATTTTACAATATCGGATTTTTTGCAAAGAAAATGACGTAGTGCCTTTTATTAGTGTTTTTTAATGTGAAATCACTCATTATCCTAAAATTTTCGGAATTGAGTGGAGTTGCCCTTTAATACAATTTGATTTGTGGTCTCTGTTGGAAAAATAAAACAAATAAATTTGTAAGTTGCAACATTTTATCAGGGTGAATGCATTAGATGGGAGGCAAAAAAATACTGTTTTAGTCACTAGACTTCCAGACTTTTTTCAGGTGCATAGAATTTACGCGGTTAATTTACCTGCTTAAAACTCTCCCCTTCGCTTCTCCTTGGCCAAGTTTGGTTTGCGGGAATATATGCATTAAAAAATGTCAATGCTTTTATTCTTAAATATCTGTCAACACATGCACTTGTAAGAAGAGTGCCAAGCAGGACAATTATATTACACAAGCACCTTTTCAAAAATAAGGTTTTTTGTCCGACTGCCCCAAGTACAGAAGGCTGGATAACGCAGCATTTGTCTTCTCTTTATATCTATCAATAAACGTTGTGCCCTGAAAAGATGGTATGGTGAACACAAACAACAGCTGCAGTGTAGGGGAAGATAACCCCCCACCGTTGATTTCAGGGATCGATCCATGTTCGGTGAGGCAGTCATTTACGCTAGGACGCGGTCTGTCCCATATGACATCTACCACATGTCAGTGGAATGTTGTACACAACAAAGACTGAACAAGATTGTGGTGTTTTTGGCATGCTGCTTTTGTAAGGTCGGATTTTGAACGAACCTTTGACTTCCTCATGAATCTCAATACAGGATGCATTGTGGGGCAGAGTATATGCGGAGCACAAGTTTGTCTGCTTGTTGCGCAGGGGTTGTAATGACATCAGACAGTTGAGCTCTGATTGGCTCCGATTGGAAGGAGTGGGTAGACCTCAATGCTAGCTGCCTCGGGGTCTACCCACTATTTATATCCAATCAAAACAAATCAGAGCCCGTCGTCCTGACGCCACCGCAACCGCCTGCCAACGTTATTCCGCCTGCGCAAGTAGCAGACAAACTTGCGCTCCACTTCATCAACACTGAAAACGGGCACGAGACGGAAATAATAGCTTCTTCGACTACGGCTTCTGAATTCCGTACGAGAAGGGACGGTTTGATTCTCAAACCAGTCAAGAAAGAAAGCTATCCAGCCATATGGCAATGCAACTGATAATAATAATAATAATTCTTTAAGTAAGATTTTTGGAAATATTTCTCTATGTCTGCGGAAACAAAGGGGGTGGGGGGGGTGCAATTTTACTTTTTTTTCTCACCCACGTACAAGCTAGGTTCCTGCGCTCAAAGGAAATACAGGGTGTTCTCGAGAAAGGAGAACAGTGTTTTTTTTGGCCTGACTAGATAAACCATGCATTGCAGCTAGATAGCTCAAACTCCGTAAGAATGTGACACTATATAGTCAGTGACAGGTTAAGAATAGTTTTCTGGCTGGGGAGGAGGAAGAGACAAAATGCTGAAGATAGGAGGAGGTTTCCTCCTCTCCTCTCCAGCATTCCGTCTGCTTCCTCTTCTCCTGATCTCCTTTCCCTCGAAAACTTTTCTTTACCTGTAACTAGGCTATATACTTTCCGGTTTTAACCGAAGACGACTGGTAAACATCCACCGGTGTTGAAAAGAAAAAATTGGTTGAAACCAGAAAACACCGGGTTTTGGATATTTTCGTACGAGCAGCAGTTTTTTTTCACCAAAAACGTAGTGTGTAAACGTTCCTCAAACTCGTTCATATTTTTTCTTTATTGTCGTCGTTTAGGTTTCTAAGGTCTCTTAGTAATCGATATGTGTTTTTTCTGTCAATGCTCATTATCATCAGTTTATGTCCCCAAAAGTTTGTCCTCATTGTGCTCTTTTGTGGATTGCCCATTGAAGGTTGCCCTCCTTCTCTGTGGACCCTAGTAGGGGGATTTGAAGCATCTTTCATATTGTGTGGGTAGAAACGCGTCCGGAAGCTGCATTCGCCAGGCTGGCCAGTACTGTCCGAAGTCTCTTTGGACATTTAGGGACTTCACGTGCCATGCACAACTGTAGAGCGCGCGCTCTCGAAATTGTGCACAGTCAACAGGAAGGAGCCGGTGGGAATGACAGACGCGAGCTTTGGAATGTATGCACGCATATACTAGAGTAATGAAGTGTGAAGAATATGATGTATCAGATGTAAAAATGAAAATGGAACCGTTTCTCGTCTTGATCGTTTGTTTCTATTCACGATTTTCTCCGTCGATAAAAGCCGTTTTAAGCGTCTGCACAAGACAATTCACCGAAATGCACTGCCATTTTGGAAATAAATAAACACTGAAAAGCATTCGTCGATTTTTTACATAAATAAGCGCCGGAAATTATACAGCCTACCTATAACTACTATGGCGGTTGGAATAGAACGTGGAAGTTTGAGAACATGATGTTACCTATATCGAAATATAATTGGGAAAGACTAACTTTCTCTGTGAACCCTATGAACTGACGTCCACCTAAGCCTAATTTCATCAAAACAAAAAAATGTCATGGGCAACTTCTCACAAGCGTTCACAATATAATTTCTTGTTTTGGGAACGCTGGGCTTCATAGAGAGGTTTCGTCTTTCTCAATTTTTGTTTGATCCAGGTAACGTCATGTTCTCAAGCTTTTGCACCTTTTATCCCAACTGCTAGCTTCACATTCTCACGAAGTTTGATCTTTCTGCGGTGCATGGTTTATTTAGCCGGGCCGAAAAACATGGTTCTCTTTTCTTTGAAATTCTCTGTACTTCTAGGGAAATGCGCAAAATGAAGTGCAGAATTCTACTACCGGACTTAACTGATAAACAAGCTCACCTGAAACAGCCTTGGGAGCATCTCTACAGGCATTACATTACAAAATTTTCTTTTAGAGCACAGCTTTTGGGCGCCCGTTTCCGGCTTGAGCGTCGGCGTGACCTGACGGTTATGCTGACGGCGACGCCGTCGACGCTCGAAGGGAGCAGTAGCTAACAGGATGAGGAGGTGAGGAGGAGGGATATAGACGCTTTCAGCGCGCGCCAGATTGAGCCGCTATAGCCGACCTTCTCTCGTCTTACTGAGATGCCGAGACACTGAAGCGGGCGTTGTCGAGTCTCCACAAGGGCCTATGCTGGGGAGAAGGACACAGTGACACCTAAGATGTCGATAACCTGTCCTTCTGTGGTAATTATGAATTGGAGCGAACGGAATAAGAGGGAACAAAAACTGAAGGTCGGTTATGGTGGCGCCCATGCACAGCTGCCTGAAAGCGTCTATACACTCCCCTCAGTACTCTTCCCTCCTCCTCCTCAAGAGCTGCACTCTAATTCGGCATTACAGGGAGTTGTAAACGGCTAATTCATTTTTTAGAGCGCAGCTCTTAGGCGCCCGTTTCCGGCTTGAGCGGCGTCGCTGTTAGTGTCAACGTCGCCGTCGCCGTCGCTGTAGGCCCCGTACGCCCCGTAGGCGTAATTGCTCGTAACCCTTTTGAGGGTTACGAAAGTTACTCTCACGAGGGTCACGAGGGTCATGAGAGTTACCATCACAAGGGTTACTACGGTTACCCCCACGAGGGTTACCCTCATGAGGGTCACGATGGTTACCCTCACGAGGGTCATGACGGTTACCCCCTGAGGTCACGTTAGCGCAGGGAGTCACCCTTGGCGTCGGTACCCTTCCATTCTCCTCCTCAAGAGCTGCGCTCTAATCCGGTGTTACAAAAAGTTGTAAACGGCTTTCATTTTTTTTATCTAAGTTGTAGAAATTAGCTCGCTGACGAAACAGTAAAAAAATATGGTAAATTCGCCGTCTGCTACGTCAGCTACTGCAGCTTCGTTCGGGAAACTATGCCACTCTTAAAGCCAAAATAAAATTTTGGATTTAAGAGTTGCATAGTTTTTATAAAATTTTGCTTGATTTTTTTTCTTTTTTTTAGCTTAAATAGTACAAAAAATAATAAATAGAGTTTCTGTTTCGGTTTTTGTCGAACCACAGGCGAATTTCCCACCGAAGGCGCTGCGAGCGCACGTCGTTCAAAAGAAACGATCATGGCGGACGAAGAAGTAGGTGATTCAAATCTGTCCTCAATCGTTGATAATGTCGCTGGGTTAACGGAAGAAGAGAAAATCCAACTATTGTCAGTCATGATCAAAGCTAAGGTAAAGCACTGCCCGTCGGGACCCAAGTATAGACTCCAGATCTCACCTTATCCATAACAGCGGCCGCGACCTAACCTGATACCGTGCCGGAACGCTTCTTTAGTTACGTCATGTTTTGCCTCTATATATTAAAATCTAGCTTGATTCGTTTGCAGAAATTGTCTCGAAGGGAAGACAACAATGCTCATTTAAAATATATTTTTTTTTTATTTACGACTGCATTTAGAAAAAAAAGAAAGAAAGGTGTCTTTCCCGACAATCGCAGCTAGCATTTGACTAACTCATCTAACACACCCACTCCATTTATTCCGCGAGGTAATACATTTGAGTGAGTGATTTGCGACTTATAGTGCATAGTGATATTCACTAAACCTCCAAAATGAAACTTAAAAAATAAAAAAAAATGACGGGTTTGATAAGCGCGATTCTTCCTTTAGTTTTCTTTTTGACCCGCTTGTTTGATTCATTGATGATGTAAAGTGATGTTAAAAGTGATTTGTCCCTGTGTTAACGAGGCGACGATGGGTTCTTCGCAGGAACTAGATGCCCAGGAAGAAAACAAGATGAGGTATGATATCTTTCTGGGATGATTTGTTATCTTGCGGTTGCGTAATCAATGTTCTGCCTTGTTATGAGCTTTGTTGTCTTGGGATTGTTTCGTTATCTTGCACTTGGCAATCAACGCTCTGCCTTGTTTACAGGCAGCCCTTGGAAGGGCAACTGTTCAAGTACACAAATGTAGTTAAAGGATGGCAGTACCGGTGGTTTGTGCTCAACCCCGACATAGGAATGTTTGAGTATTACATGGTACGTATTTCCTTCCATTCCTTTCTCTATTAGTGTGTTTAAACGGTGGGAAAAAATTTTGTTTGTTTTGTTTTTCAGTTGGACGAATTAAAAAAAGGGAGACCACGTGGGGCTGTTCACCTTGCCGTAAGTGCGGATTTCAGTAATTTATTTGTTCTTTTTTGCAGACGTTATTTTTTTTAGATGTGGTGACAACCTGAGAATACAGTAGCCGCCTTCAGTCCACCTTCAGCACACACTTATTGCCAGGCTTTGGCTGTGCATGCGAAAAAGTGTGGCAGATGGCTCGCACTAAAAGCGCAGCATTTACTTCATTTTTAACCTGTCGCCGACTGCAGAGTGCCCATCATTTGATGATGATTGGCTTCGTAGGTTGCATTTTAAACCCCGCATGGCTCGACATCGAACGTATGGAAGTGTTCCCAAAGCCTTGAGCTACATCAAGACCAAAGCGAATACTATTTGCAGCACTACATTTCATAGAAGCAGTCGTCGTGTTCGTCATTTTGGCTCGTTCGCACAGTTTTCCCCGTTTTGGTTTTTCTATGGAGCAGCATATAACTGTGGACTCCTCGCCCGCACGTCTTATCATCTTTGTCACTGTTGTCAAGATCCTGGGACTATCTTTTCCTGGAAGCAGCTCGCTCGGACGCGCTGGTTTGTAAATTGACCGTTGGCAGCTCACAGTTTGAAGTGTTCACCTCTAAAAGCAGCCCAGTCTAAGGGCTGCCTCCCACCGGCAAACATTGTTTTCTCCACAAAGGAATCTCGCAAGAGCCAAGGAGTAAAACTTTTCCGTATATTGTTGGATGGCAAGGCTCGCATAGTTTTCGTGGCGTTGCTGATGGAAGAGGTGGTGAAGGGGCTCCACCACCTTTCCCTCTTTCTACTTTGCAATGCTGACACGGTTTAGGAACTACAGTGACATATGAAGTTGAACTAGCTAGTAATGTATTGCAAAAAATGGAGAAAAAAATGTATTTTTATTTGTTGACAGTCAAGTCTGTACTTCGCACTGTTTTTTTCTTTTTCTTTTTTTATTCTTGTTTTAACGAGTGAAGAAAAATAAAAGAGGCAGGAAGGATGTCTTCTTGTCTGTTCTTCTTTCTTTTCTATTTCTTGTTACCTACTTTTTCTCGGATTGCCGTGGAAGCTGTGTTAGCCCGTGAATGTTGCACAGAGTGTAGGAGCCAAGGCATCGTTATCTGAATCGCAGCACACAACCGTACTAGGGTTTTAATACGGCAAAACAGGGCGCCTTCTCTACCTACGACAGCCAGATACACATTGCACGGCACATTAGGTAATGTAGCATCCCTTGCCTTGCAGGGCGCAGTGATTTCGCCCAGCGACGAGGACGGGCAAATGTTTACCGTGAGCGCCGCCTGTGGAGAAGTTTACAAACTGAGAGGTGAGTTGCTCGGCCGTAACCTACGGAAAATAACGGGGCACTCTGTCCTTACGTAGGTCATAGTGAATTAAGCCATTATAAAACATACCTACCTAGTACCAACTATAGTCAGATACAACATAAGAAAGACAGTACAAAAGGGAAAAGGGCTCGCACGAAAAAAGCTGTTGTGGAAAGGAGGTCTCTCCTCTTCAACCTTCCTAGTTTGCTCCCTTTTCCCCCTCACAGTGTCTTTCTTATGTTGTATCTGACTATAGCATACCCGCCAAGTCTCCCTTGTGACCTGGGAGTCTCCCGAATTTTGACCAGTTTGTACGGTTTAAAGATTGACTGAAAAATCTCCCGAATGACGCAAATGAACCCCCTTTGTCCTGCCCGCAATTACAGAGAAACAGTGAAACCCGTTAAAAACGAACCCACATGCAGCAAATTATTGTCGATGTCGAACTCACAGAAAATTTAAATAGTTGTAAAAATAATTAGTAATTAGTAATCATTGCACGTAAAAAGCATGTTTTATAACAAACAACATATTGGCTATATCGAACTTTCCCCCCCTTAGGAAGGTTTCCAAAAACGTGCATACAACGTTTTCTGGCCTGTACCTTCCCCCAAAAAAAGAAGTAGGAAAGAAAGGAAATTCCAAAAGCTCAAGTTGCGAACAAAATTGAGCGAAGAGAAGCGATTCAGAAGGGGAGAAAGCTAAAAAATACACTCTGCATGCATGCACAGAAAAAAAAAAAAAAAAAATTACAGCACATTGTTACAAGGCGGAAGTGAAGAGATGAGAAAGAAAGAGAAGCTCTCGCCTTACAATGAACTCTTCGTGGAGGTTCGTTGTAAATGTTTTTTTGCTATATCGAACTACTTGCTGCATCGAACTGATCGTAGGGTTTCCTGCTGTTTGTTATAAGCAGGTTTGACTGTAAACAAGGAGTTCTCGCTGTCGCACCAGACGGCTGCAATGATAGTGAGGCCCATCTGTATCTCGCTAGCATGAACAGTGCAATATAAATGCAATGAAAAGGGGCTGTGCAACGACATTGGGTAGGAATATTTCTTACTTTATGCCAGCTTCCTGGCACTAGTGGGACCCAAGAATACTCAAACGCAACACCACTGACCAAGAAGCGTCTTCGTCGCGGCGGAATTCAAAGGATGAAAGCGGAGCTTTTCTTTCAGTCTCTCCTTCCAAAGCCGCCTTTTGCTCCTTCGCGAAATTTGATGACGGAGGACAATGGCAACAGTACGGTCCCCGGGAATGCGTCATCGAGCTTTGCGATCCGAGCTGTGACGATATTCAAATGCTGCTCACACAGTGGACGCGAAGACTGCGTACGCATTCGATCTGGGCTCGTGACAATTGATACCTCGACATGCATTCGGGTAGTGGCCCGTGTCCAATCGCTGCAACGACGACAATAGCGGAGCCATAAAAATGTCTAAAACTCAGCGTGTGTCCTGTGCTTTGCCAACCCCAGCGCGTGGCTATGATCAACATTGGCGGCATATAATCGGCTCCAGATCACGTGGTTGCTTGTTCTGGCTGCGAGTTGAGGAGGTGAACGGTGCTCGTTTTTCTTTAATTTTTTTCTGGAACTTCTATTGGGCGTGGGGTGAAAAACGAACGCATGTTTCATTGGTCATTAACGTCAGGGATCAGTTTTAAGCGGTATTTGCGCAAAGTACAAAAATTGTTGCATCGCCCCTTGAAGTTGTCTTTCCGTAAATTTGTTGTCAATGCTTCTTTTTAAAAAAATGCCCCCGCTTAGAAATTTTCCCAGATTTGATTTCTCCAAACTTGGCAGGTATGCTATAGATAGAGGCACCAAACAAACTATGCTTTATAATAATGATGCTTAAGCCTTCTTGGATCTCAAAAGCATTGTTGCAAGTTATCCGAAGCCCTATCTGAAATCGCAGAAAACTGTTTTTCGCCCTCCGGAAGTGCAAGCGCAGTCCGTGTCGGAGCGAAGCAATGTTGCTTAGGGTGACCACCCGTCCCACAGCTCGGGGGACTGTCCCGCGTTGAGGGCTTGTGTCCCATGTCCTGTGAGAGGTACCAAAATATTAAAGATGCCTTACTTTCACACTGTTGTAGTACTCGCTACGCAACTCATGACACTGCCGAACAATTGGGCACGGGGAAGTGCGGGGGTTGCTGGTTAATCGTGTGGGAATCACGACGGTACCCCATTTTCTATCCAAGTGCTGCGGGAAGTGATTGTCGTTCTTGCAGGAGAACCAAAACGCATTCGCCGTTGTGCCTCCCCCCCCCCTTCTCCCTGGTGGCAATGTATTGCGAGAGAAAATTGCTCGCCCAAGGTTGACATATAAATTGTAGTTATTTTCAAATCGTGCTGTGTCAATGCAAAAAAGTTGCCGTGGAAAGTTTTCTTTAAATTTTGTTTTGTGAAGACAGTTACACAAGGCAATAAGCCTGCAACGTGCAACGGCCGAAGAAAAAAAAATACAAGGTTCAAAATTTGCGTAGGAGCATGTTGGTAAAAGTAAGCACAGACAGAAAACAATAGACTGAAAAATATTTATAGTTCTTTTTATTTGATGCACTGAGTTCTTCGTATGTTTTAAACTTACCGTGATATCCCGAGTCATCACCCACCCCACTTTTTGGGCAAATATGGATTTCCAAAAAAAACAAAACAGAGTGATCACTTATCTCTACAAATACCCCAACGCAGACTCCTCGATCCGCGAACAATCATTCTACCCGAAAGACGCGGCCGCGGACCTTACATTTGGGGGACGTCCTTGACAAAGTAAAATGAAGGAGGGAAAGGCACTTCCTTTTGTTTACGCACTTCCTCCGCGATTTTCGCGACCCCAAAGTCGTACATGCGTGCGAAAGGAAAACGGTGGAGATTACAAAATGCAACTTTGTTTTGCTTACAAAAAAAAATTGTTCTGACAAAAAGAAAAAAAAAAAAAAAAGTTGGAGAGACATAAGCAGTAACTCATTCAGGAATTGAGAGGTCAGCGAACGCCCCATATCCTGGAATATAACCGCCGAGTGTAAGGTCAAAGTCCGTCTCCACTGAAGTAAGGTCGCCGCGAAACTGCTCCTTTTAAAACATCGCGACCGCGTTTGGGGGGTTGTGCAATGTTCAAGATGCCAACAGGTAAATGAAGATTTGCTGGAACACCACATGCAGACATTTGTAGAGCGTCCCATTTCAAGCTCAGTGTTCGGGCCCATTTCGAGCTCCAGGCATGTGTTCCGAATGCTATGAAACTTGTTCAGAAACAAGTTTTATAGCATCCAGACTTTACTTATAAGACTTGATGCCGAGTGACATGGTACAGTCTAACCATCCACCGTAATTCCCTTCTTTGCGATGCTTGTATGTTAACCCAGTATCTCTGGGCATTTCTGCCCGGCTCACATTCGCACGAAGGCACCGCAAGAAATCGCACAACCGTCTGCGGGAGATGGCGGCCGAGCCTTTTACCGTGGCCTTTGATTTGCTTTTTTGAGGTCACGACGCAAAGGAGCGGCAGTTCTGGATCAACCGGCTACGCAAGGTTGCGGAGGATCACACCAAAACGATAGCACAGGTCAGTTGTGTTACTCTGGCACCCAGAGCCATCGCATAGAGTGGCTTTGTAGACGTTTATAAGCGGCCACGCTTCAAGAGCTTGTCTGGCCACCGGGGTGCAAAACACTTTTTTTGGGGCGCTAGTCTGAAAACCGTGGGTACGCCTCGGCAATGCTCGACTTTTGAACGACCTACCTCACGGAGGTATGAAGCTTCCGGAGGCGACGCGACGCCACTGGAGGTGACGCTATGGGACGAAAAGAAGAGCTGGCTCATCGACTGTTTTGGTCGCCCGAGGGCACGCCTGAGGACAACCAAAACAGCTGTTGGCGCCAAGTCGGCTCTCCTTTTCGTCCAATGGTGTCTCTTGGCCTTGTTCATTGTTGGGGGCATTTCCCTCCACACTTCTGGCTTCACTTCTGGGGGCATGGTGTTGCCTCCAGAAGCTTCCCACCTCCACGATCTACCCACACCAGCAGCAAGATCGTGGCGCCCAGAGGCCGTACTCGCATCTGTTTATAGTGCGAACAACCATGGACGCTCGGTCGCAGAAAAACCCTCCGTTGCTGCCACGGGAGATCCGGGGTCCCCACGAAGGGGCGGTGTCCTCGGAGAAAGGGGCCGGCACTGGGCAGGGCCACCAGGGTGGCTCGGCCAGCGCGCCCGTTTCACAGACAGTGTGGTACACTACGGCGGTGGGCGCTCCGACAGAGGCCACCACGACACCGGCAGAGGCCTTCACCTCGGTGCGCGAGATCCTGGCACGGGCCGGAAGGATGTACCACTGCCTGGCGCGATCCATCGAGGTTTGTTGGCATGTTTCTTCCACCTCCCTAATCTTGCGAAATAGCAGTTTTCGCGCCTTCGCCAATGTTCCTCGGTAATTGCAGACGATCAGTGACCTTAAAAAAACACTGAACCTAGGAAAACAAAAATTTTTTTTCTACCTAATTAGGACAGGCGTATCTAAAAAAAAAAAAAAAAGTTAATCGAAAAAAAAAATTTTTTGCCCTATGTTTTTGGTATAATATGAATTTTTCGATTTGCGGGCGAAACCGAAGTTGTACTTTAGTGGCATGATCATGATAGCGTTTGTACCAATATGATTTGCACTCTGAGTTCACTGGACACTCGAAGCGTACAGTACTTGTGTACAAACGCTATCATCATCCTCCCGTAGAGATTCAATTTCGGTTTCACCCGCAAATTGAGAAAGTTTTATCGTAAGCAAAATAACTTCTTTTTTTTTTTTTTTACGAAAATTTGTTTTGAGAAATGCCTGTCCTAACCAGGTAGGGGAAAAAAAAAAAATTGTTTTCCTAGGTTCAGTGTTTTTTAATGCGTTACTGAACTCTCAACAAACATTTTTTTTTCTAGGTTCCGGGATAAAATGAACTTTCTCTGATAAAAAAATTTTAGCGCAGTATTTATGTTGCGAGGCTCATTTTGATTTAGGATTGATTCCGGAACAATCTTTTGTTTTTAGATGTCAACCCTAGAATAGAAGCATGTTTCAGAGCTGCTCAGATCGGTCTCAAAACAAAAATACTGCACTTAATTTTTTTTTTGTTTTTCGATGGAAGATCTTTGTGACGTGTCTTATTTCGGCACTTAAAGAGAAGTGTTTTTTGGGGAGTTCGGTGAAACTTTTTTTCTTTAGTGTCATGATGTATTTTTAGGCATTATTATGTTTAAAAAAAAAAAAAAAATTCCACACACAAAATATTTTTAAAATGTTTACACTAAAAACTTTATTTTGTTTTTTTACATGCATGAAAAAATAAATACCATGTTGCTTTCTGCATTGAGCACGCTTTCCTCGGAAAGGAAAGCCTGCTCTCAAGGCTTCGCTGCCTTGCTATGGCATCTTAAAGAAGGCCGATATGCTCGCCGTCGGCACTTTGTCCTAGTCTTTTTTCGTCATTGTGATCATCAAGTGACGAGGTTTCGCTCTCACTAAGCATGATGTACTTATTGTTCGAGTCATTGTCGTCATTTTACTCAAGCAACGCTTTGCGCCACTTCCAAGCATCCGTGACCCAGGACGAGAACAAGAAGAGAGATGTTTTCCACCATAATTCAGTTATGTCGCCGGCCAGCAAATGCAAATCAATCTGAACATGTTTGGCATAGTGTTTGATAGATGGCAGCGCCAACAGCCTCCGTAAAAAGTTGGCACGCATTTAAACGAGTACTTTTTTCGTTCATAGGTCAAAATTGAGGCACGCCTAAAGGTGCTTTCTAGTTAAGGGGTTAAAAAGGGGCAATATTGTGGCTCCTGAAGTCATCTTTGTGCGGCACAAACTTGGCCTATCTGCGTAAGCGTCCTCGAAAACCCAAAATCACTATCATGCGTGACCTTTTTTCCTGCTTAAAATTTGCCCAAACATCATTCTGAGATATGTCTCGGGAAAAAGTCCTAACGCAGTGTTTGGTTGCATTTTTGTCCGTCGTGTTTGACCTACTTAGCCGATAGAGAGAAACTTTCTTATTCTTTTTTTGTCTTGACTCGAGACCAGAGCCTTCCAAGCCATGGATCGGGCTACAAGTTTTACGACCGGGTAAGTGTAATTTGCTTTTTCCGTGGGAAACGTCCGGGCACACCATTTACGATTACGTTACCGAGCGCCGCCGTCTCTTGTTCAGAAAAAATGTTCAGGTGCGAGAAAGTGTTAGCCTGAGCCCATGTCGAAGTTAGACCATGTACGAGAAGCTTTCGAGGAGCCTAAAGAAATTGTCCGTCCAGTCGAATGTTTGCTGTGAAGCTTCACTGTGAAACATTTTCTTTAATCGTGAATTGTTTCCGAAAATTGAACAGTAGCCAGCAGCATGGGAGATGCTGCACAAACTATACTGGTCTGACGGAGCCAACGAAGCGGTGCCAAATGTGCTTCGATCACGCCGTATTCACTGCATGTGATTGGTTCAATTAGTGATGGCAAACGCGCAGAGACGACGAGCGCAGTCACGATGCGTTTTTGGCGCTGCTCGATCGGCTCCGTCGCATCATGGCGTCGGCCGCGGTCGGACTCAACGGAAATGGAGTGTGGTCGTAGTTCCCGGGGCTATAGCCAGAAGGGCCGAGTAGTTTTGGTTTAGGACGCACGCCGCCGAAGACACTAGAAGTACCGAGGACCTTCAAGGGGGGGGGGGGGGGGGGGGGGGGGGGGGGGGCGATGACCGTAAAGTAAGAGTGCAACGAGTCCTGGAGAGAGACATTTGGGAATTTCACACAAATTTGCCATCCTCAATATTGGAGAGATGGGAATGGGAAACATTGAATACAGCCCGATGTTTCCACGTTTTCTAAAAGAAAAAGGTAATATTTTTATTTTCCCCTCAAAGGGTTCTAAAAGTAAAAGTTGTATATTTGTTTGCACCCCCCCCCCCACCCCCCTTCTTCAAGCTACAGGAGCATATAAAACTTGAAGGGACACTTAACTCCCAAAAGCTTTTGTTCGACTCGCTTTTAGGGACGCTGAACTCCCAAAAATAGGTTATTTTTTAAGTGCTTGGATTGCAGATGTTTATCACAGAATAAGTTTCCCCGACAACAAGTTTTGCACATGATTATCATTGTGAAACTCATTTTGGGGTCAGGGCCGATTCTGAAACGTGTTTCTAATATTTCGGCATGTCGACTCGTAATAAAAATGTCACAATACTCAAAATAAATCTAAAAAATCTATTAATTGTTTTGGGGGGTGGAAAAAAAATTATTTTGTGATAAACAAAGTATTTTTGTGGATTTTGTTTTTTATTAGAACTTTCAGCACGAAAGATAGTTGGGGGAGTCCACTTCACACGTCTCCTTGCACATCGACTTGCATTAGGACATGCCATCGTACGTTATACGAACGCAACTTGAGGGTCTACAGCCATGTGCCCTCTCGTTTCCGTGCACTCCAGGACATGCTGGTGCTGAAGGCGACCTCTTGTGCCACCGTCATGTGCCTGGAACAGTGCCTGACCATTCTACAGGAACACAAGGTTCGGCTCGCCCGAGATCCCTCTTGGGACTTTGGTCACTGACAAGACGTGAACGGCAGGGAGGTCGTCGAGTTGTCCGGCATCCATTGCGAGCTCCCCACCTTCGCTAACCCTTTGGCGTCTTTTGAGTTTTGAGTGTGCACGCGCGGCCAGTGCACGGGCGAGACGTCGAGCGCGTGCCGGGGTCTGGGCGTCCGAAAGAGGTGCCCTGCCGTTCTCATCCTTTCAGAAACTACCTGGTGTGGGCTGTGGCATTGTTAATTTTGACTGTGGAACACCGACAGCCTTCCAAAAGTAAATGAAACTTCTAGCTATTTACGTACATTGACGAGGAAAACTGTATCGCCCTTGGGCATTATTGCGGGGGGGTGGGTTTTTCAAAGGGGCATTCATCGAACATTGCTGAAAGTAGTGCTCTCCTGACACTTGCTATTCGATGACTGTGAGCAATGATTGCGTTTTCAACCCAAAATGCGGTAGAATGTTGTTAATATGTTTGTCTAAAGGCCGTAATAAAAGAAAAAAATAAAGTCAGGGGAAATGTAAATCGGTAACACTTTTCGGGGCCTATGGGTAACGACGCACAGCTGCCCAAAGGCATCTGTACTGACGAGTAACCCCAGATTTAGCGTCGGCAGATTTCTACAAGCGTTTTGGTGTTGAGCTCTGGTAAATGAAAGCGAGGAACATTTAGGAGTAAGGACAGGTAACTGGAAGGAAGCTTGTACTTGTCTCTTTTTTGCCTCATTTGTTTTATGCATTCATTTTCTAGATATTTAGCGTTACCGTAATATCCCGAGAGGTAGCCCACCTGCAATCGATAGCAAATGGGATGAAAATAAGGAGTGGGCTAACTTTCGGTCTGCCATAAAAAAAAGTTGAAAAATGCTAGTTTTAGAGTTTGTGACCCGCGAAACTTTTGATTGTCGGAAGGGAAGATGGACCATACACGACTGTCCTTCCCAGTCAGCAATATTAGCTTATCTCCTGCCATGGTTTAGTAACACCATTTTTGTTGAGGTCACCATTGGCCAAGGCCCTGCAACTACTGGAAGTGGGCTATCTTTCGGTGTTTTTGAAGAAATAACAAATCGTGTCAAACCTAGGGGTGGGCTACCTTTCGGGAGTTGGCATCTCCCGAGATATTACAGTAGTAGCAAGCTTTTCTGTGCGATGCGTTCCAGTGTCATCTTTTCGTCTGACAGCTTGTGTGGTGCTCTTCTCTAACAGGCCCAAGCTCCTGCTGGCCTCCCTGCTGGATCTACGGTCGAGTGGCTCGAACCTCACTGCAGTGCAGGGTAAGCTTTATTTTGCATTTAGAAATTCTAGTTGTCCGTTCTGGATATCTTCTATGTGCCTGCCACAGAGCTGGTATTAGTGTAAACATCAAGCCCCCCGTTTCGACAACCTCGCCTGAGAGTACCCAGTTGGTGGATTCAAATCCCAGCTGAAAAGCCTGCAGTCTGGTGAGGCTCACTGCCGTGCAACTGAGATTTCAGGTGGCATGTGAAGCGATCCTCAAATGGTCTAAATGACATAGGTAATAGGGTGAACTTCACCACTTTACACGAGCATGCTCAGAAAATCTGCTGGCATGTAGAGGCAGCTCAGTTAGCTATGTGGACTCGGAAATCTGGGGTGGGCGCTTGTTATGTCACTTGCTCGTGTCTCAAACATTGAAAAAGTTGCGGGTGGGCGCTTACTTCGGCATGGGTGCATGGTCTGTATTTTATAGCAGTTTCTCCCTGCATATATTTCATGTATATCCCATCTCTACGAATACTTTTTACGAAGTGTTATTGTTCTGTCAACCTCAATTAATGATGGGCACAAAAAGCTTATTTTCAATTGAGTGCTCTTTCAAAATTGTGTTGGTCTCTGTACTGAATGCCGATTACAATGCACCTAAAAGCCGGATTGTGAAAGCCGTTTGGAAGTTCATGCAAGAAAGAAAATCGTATGACCAGTTCCAACCACTATTGCAGTGCTCATTCTGTTGGCAGATTTTGAGGATGAAAAAATTGTGCTACTCTTTCCTCTGGAAGCACATACAGTGGAGACTCAAATCAATTTATGTCAAATTCTAACAGTTTTTTTCACTTTAACTGCATTTGTGTCTATGCTACAGCTATTTGACTCAAAATCTGAATTTTGAATATTCTATGTATTCGACTTGAGTGTATCTGGTGGCAGATGGCAAAGCTATTCAACTCAAATTTGAAACTGAATAGTTGCTTTGGCTCAACTGCCCTTTGGTTGTGTTTATCGAGTATTTTACTCAAATTCGAAATTCCAAATATTTTATTTGACTCAATTGCATTGTGTCGAATAGCTATATGGCTCAAATACTAAATTTTTTATATTCTATTTTACTCAACTGTATTTGTGTTGAAATCCTTGCTATTCAACTCAAATTTGAGATTCAGAGGCTCAATGTCATTTGTGTCTAATAACATTGCTATTCAATCAAATTTAAATTCTGAGTAAACTCTTCCACTAAATTGCATTTCTGTCATATACCATTGCTGTTCAATGCAAATTTGAGATTTCGTATATTCTCTTCAACTCAACTGCATCTGCGTTGAATACCGAAGCTCTTCAACTTAAATTTGAAATCCTTCCTGAATGATCTATTCGACTCAAGTGCATTTGTTTCAAATACCAAAGCTCAAATTTGAAATTCTTCACATTATGTTTTACCCATTTGGATTTGCGTCGAATACCAAAGCTCGAATCTGAAATTCTGAGCATTGAAGTGCGTGCATTGCGCAGGGACACGACGGATGGCAGCGACGACGCAGGTTTGAGCGGTGACTGGTCCCAGCCGCCCCCACACATTCCCGCGGGGGGCTGTCCAGCCGCCGCAGGTAACGGCATCGCCCTCAGCTGACGCAAGTGCCGGCTACTTTGAGGTCACACAACTCCGCCGAACTGTGTTGCCATTCGTGTCGTGTTCGTCGTCGTTGTCATTGTTCTTTGCTCGAGTCAAACATTTGTTTCTTCAGCAACACAGGAAGAATTGTTGAAACAAGATGAAAGTTTTTTAAGAAGCGTGCCGAAACATTTTTTCTGCCGCGTTAACAACCTTGTACTGAACTGCAGCAAAACCTCGTTCGAGCCGACCTCACTTCGGGGAACATTTGAAAAAGAGAAAACCTCTAGAAAGTTCAGTTTAGGAAACTTGTCCGTACGGTGATTCACAGAAGAAGTGTCACTGCAGTCAGGCTTGAGCTGGGAACATTTTTGTTAGGCCTCCTGGATAGGCTTGCCAGTGTGATCAAACTTTTGTCAGCGTACATTTTTTTACTCTATTTTCCAAACTTTACAAACAATCTGTTTTACCTTCTGGTGAAGGATAGAAAGGGCACACGTGTGCAGGTGCGCTCGAAACGTTGCGGTGCCGTGGACCACTCTTACCGTTTGACCGGTTCACGGCGCATTCACAAATTTTTTTATTTGAGTCAGCTGAGTAACTGCCTTGGCTTCTGTTATTCTATAGTTAAGTGTAGAGTATACTTATGCATTTTACGCCTTAACAAGAAATAATGTTTGAAAACCAGAAGCTTTACGAGACACGTTTTTGGTCTGGAGCAGGGTGTGTGTGAAGGGTACAGGAACTATTTCATCAGTTAACGCTAGTCACATGTCCAGTGGATTTAGACACACGTCGCACACAATCATATTACATCGTGTCTTGGAGGAAATGTGCAATACTGCAACTGCAGCAAGATAGTTTTGAAGATAGTTTTGGTCGTGCACGAACCGAAAGCTACATACAGCGAGGTTGAGGTGAGGTTGTGCCAAAGTTTTATGAAGGTTTCTCCTCTTCAGAGTAGTACATGTTGCACTGATGTGTCAGATTTCATCAGAGTTCTGCAATCATGATTAGAGGCCTTGTCCAAGCTATATGCCTTTTTTGGGTACACCGTTATCGATGCTGTAAACGCTTAGATTTCCTTTTGCCTGCCAACATTCTTTTGACATTCCTGCCGTCGAAACATCACGTCTTGGGAAGATTTTTATGTCCCATTGTCGTGGTCTGTTCGATACCTGGAGCTCGTGGAATGGACACGCGGGCATTGCATTGCCTAGGTGCGTAAGAGTCGTAACGAAGAAGGGATCTAACCATTTCACTCAACATTCTCAGTCAGCATAGCTCGCAAAGTCTTCGGGAGCCATTTGGGTTCATTGCCAGTTCCCGAATTTGGATACTAGTCTCAGCAAACTTTGAACAAAGTAGGTTCTATCAAGTTAGGTATCTGATATTAAAAGCAAAAGGGCATTCACACTTTAGGCATGGCTCCTGGTCATGATAGTTGTGTCTTCACAGCTAGCATTTTCTCTCAGGTTCTTTCGAAGAGTCACTTCAGCATATCTTAGCATTTTTGTTGTATTTCTAAATATGAAATTTCGTGTCTCGACAGCTTTGTGTAACTGCTCGCAAAACGATTCATCAAATCATTGTTTCTCGTAGCCCGTTCAGCTGCATTTTGTAGTCTAGATAGACCATCACAGCCATTCTCTCTAAAATGCAATATTTCTTATCTTTCTCCCTCTAGATAAAATGCATTGTGCCCCATTCTCCTTGTCATCCTCACTTCCTCTTTTCCTCTCGGTGGAAAGGAGCTCCAAAAAAGGAGGCGGTCAAATATGGCTACACCCTTGTGACCCCACGTCTTCCTTCCAATCATAGAATAGGCACATGCGGTCATGAAAACTTTCATCTTATCTCACTAATTTACTAATACAACTCTAATTACTCACTTTCAAAGAACCGGACCACTCGATTTTAAGATAACACAAACCTACCTTGACTGTGGCGTGACCACAGCATTCCTCTCCCGGGGCAGAGTGGTTTTTTCGACAGACCAGTTGTGACACTTTCGAAACTGTACAGAAAAAAGCTTTGTTACGGCGCTCGGATGTCATTTGGGAGATGTTTATGAGCAGCTTGCGACTGCTCTTGTTTCCCACAAAGATTGTGACCTAATAAAGTCTATTGTTGAGTTTCGAGGAGTCCACTCTGTCTCTTGCATGTTTGCGTCGTTTCTCAGCTGCTCTGGTTTCTCTTTGTTCTTCCGAAGCATCTGACGTGTCATAGAATGTCGATATTTTGTTTAGAAAAAAAGGCTAAATGTGTGATTTGGAGAATTTCAAACATTCCACCACGTGCACTCAGTGAAAGAAAGATATGTTTAGTGTGCCCTAAATTACTTTTACACCTGGTATTCCTATAATTCAGGGACATTCATATGGACTGCTAAAGAATCTTGCTTTATTGCAAACATGAAACATATTGCCCATTATTCAAAGAGGACTGGGTTAAAGAAACCAAAGGCTCCAATTTATAGTCTCCTTTTGGTCTAGACATCTCTGAAACATTTCTGAAAACTTTCTTCAAATCTCAACATGCCATAATGTAGTCTAATTGTGTATGCATTATAATACTGTGACTACATATACAGTAGCCGACTAATTTTTCGGATGCGGTCGGAAGTAAGAATAAGTGAGCAGTCTGAAAAAAATGGGTCTGAACAACAACCCCCAGGTCACTGACAATCCCGTGCCAACGTCCAAATAATCAAGCACGTCCGAATTTGTGGCTTCCGAAAAATCGGCCGGCTACTGTAGCTGGAACGATGGTAGTTCCCATAAGATTAGCTGAAATAAGTGGTCACATGCAGCATGAAGATATCTGTTGAAATGTACCTTGAGGAAGATGGCTTTTTCTTCTGAGCAACAAACTACTATGTTGGCATAGTTGACTATGAGCATATAGAAGCATGTCTTTAATGGTGAAGGTGCATGTAATAGCAAGATAGAAAGCGTAAATGGACATAGCAGCACATTGTGCTAACAACCTACTAAGTGTAGATATCTTTTGCTGTTGCACGTGGCCATTCAGTTCCTGGGGAACCTGATCCGACAATAACTCGTATAGAAAAAAAATGGAACATGCACAACATGATGCGCAAACAGTTATAAAAATGCCATGTGTCGTTCAAATGGGGGAATGATGGATCAGTGTTAAGCGGACTGCCAATATGCAGACACCGCTGGAGCAGAAGACGTGGGAGGACCCAGAGTTTGCAATACAGCACATGGACAAAGCAGTTGACCTTGTTCAATGAAGCTATAGAGGCAATAACTGCAGAAACTTCTTAGTGTGTCCTTTCCACAAAATGAAAGCCGACCGGAGATGTTGCGTGCACGAGTTGCGACTAAACTTTGCTTAGGGGCCAGGGAAAGGCAAGACACAAATTTTGTGTTCTAGTTTTTCAATAGTGTAAACACTAGCAGTATTGTTGGCATCCTTAAAACTGCTCACATTAATGCCTCCGTAGTCGGCACTATACTAACGCAAGTGACACTGGTGGCAGGTGGCGAACGCAACCGCTAACTGCTTGGGGGTGCTTTTTCAACGGCATAAAATGACGAACAAGCTTTAGACCTGATCGGTTACTCATGAGTCGACGGCGGCAAACGGCCGATTTGTCATTTCTAGACTTCGCTATTGAAAGCCAACAAGAGACGTAAATCTACATTGATTTAGAAACTGCCACCAACTCAATTGTTAGCATTAGACGGTCTCCAGTGGGTACATACGCTCTACCAGAGGCGACCAAGTATAGGTTACACTCAGGAGCGAAGTCGCTGAAATGTATTGTGAAGGATTAGTGTTGTCAGTCACTGCAGGTTACGGTGACTTGCCTATAGTCACCGAAGGGATGAGAATGGCTGTAAGGTTCTTCTGCTCCTGTCTCCAGTGGGAGCTTCCTGCCTTCTATAATGTTTCGGCATCTTATGAGCCTCGAGCGTGCATGCACAGCCAAAGCACGGCGAAAGGCAAGGGGCATGTGGTGAAGGCATCGGAAAGAGACGCCTGCCGTTCTCGTCATGTCACTGATTACGGTGGAATGCGCTTGGAAGAGCTTCTATTCGGATTGTGCTTTAAAATGGCACGCGACAGAGAAAAAGGGCACTGCTGGTCTCCTGACATGAGATCTATAATTTCAGGTTACATACAACAAAATGGCAGAACTTGTGGGCTGTCGCTGCCTAGAGAGATGCCGTGCGACGTGTACTGACAAATGACTGCCTTGCCAGGGCTCAACAGTGGGGAAAAATGGGTGTCAGTACTTTGGGGATGGCTCCTTAGTGACCCTAGTTCTGTCATTTCCCTGGTAGAGGTTCACTGTGCAAGTTCTTTTAAGTGTGGTGAAAAAAGGGAGAGGTTCCTTTGCAAGTGGAGAAAAAGAAGAGGTTATTTAGGGAGTAAGGGAAGATGTAAGAGGTTTGTTTCAGAGCAGAGAAAAACGCAATGTTCTTTTTGGGTTGGGAAAAGGAGTGAGTGGTTCTTTGGGGGGAGGGGGAGAGGTTATTTTGGGAGCGGCAAAAAGATCAAGGAGTTCTGGAAGCAAGGAAGAAACTAAAATTTTCTTTTTTGGAATGGGGAAAAGCGAGAGCACAGAAAAGGGTGACAAGTTCTTTTTGGAGTGTGGGAAAGGATCGAGAGGTTTCTGGAAGTGAGGAAAAGAGAGGTTCTTTTGGGAGCGAGAAAATCCAGCCAGAGACCCTAAAGGCCACTTCTCGCGCAGTGGTTGGAGCCAACAGCTCGGGAGAGGTGTCAGACGGGGAGAGTGGAGAGGAGGATGAGTCCATCCCCACAGAGGAGAACAAGGACTCTATTCTTCAGCTACTCTCCAAGCTCAAGCTGGGCATGGACCTCACAAAGGCATGGCATTTGTGCTTTCCTCCTGGTTCGGCGGGGCTGGGCCTCCACAGTGTCTGAGCAACGAAGCGCTGGCTTAGAGGCACAGACTGGTGGAATATTCGTTGAAGGACAAAGCAGTGAGGGGCTAGTTAAAAAATATGGAAAGATGCGACCCTGACTAAAAAGTAGGATGATGGTGCACTCAGCAGAGCAACTGTGCAACTTATAAAACGGAGTGCGCAAGAAAGGGACAAAAGAAGACGCATTCGACAGACAAGCACTCGCTTGCAACTGATTGTTTAATTTTATAGTTTGTAAAAGGGAAGATGCCATAATCCAGTCTGCTCGTGCGCAAAATGATTCCTCAAATCTCGCCACAAGGAGCGAAAAGCCGCCTTCATTAATCAAACGAAAAGTTGTGAGAAAAAGCCCCACTTGTATAACTCAACTACGAACACATGTTCCGACTGGAGATAGAAACATGCACTCCGCCTTTGCGAAAAATGATGGAATGACTTGTATAAACTTTGCTTAAAGTTCTTAAAGAACACATGCAAAGGAAAAAAAAAAATTTTTTAAACAGGCTCAATGGAAAAAGAATATTATAAAACGAATCAACAACGAAGAAAAAACATTTTAGAGCTATATTTATAGCGCAGAACGAATTTGTATTTGGCGCCCGCGGGAGCTGCTACTGGTCATGTGGTAGGCCGCGCGCCGCCACCGCACGCTGAGCATTTTACGATGCCGCTTCAACGCGTTTCTCCACGCCACCGTCGCCGCCGCCGCACAAGTTCGTCTGCTTCGGGGCGCCGCCGCCGTCATCTGACTGGCGGACAGGTCTATCACAGTGCTTGTGCTTTTTCAGGAGTTTCCCTTTGGACTCTAAAGGGTACTTATTAATCTTAGTTTTTTGTTATACTTCAAACAAAGATGAGTAAGTTACTTTTAGAGGCCATGGAAGCTTCCGAAAGAGTGCAAGCACGTGACAAGTATGGGCCAGTCACGTGATAAATAAGGGCCACTTTTCCGTGGCGCCCGCAGGCGTCAACTACAAATTCGATAGCACCGTAAATATAGCTTTAAAATTTTTTTTCTTCATTGTAAAATTGTCTTATGATATCCTTTTTCCATCTAAGCTGTTAAAAAAAAATTTTTTTCCTTTGCATGTGCCCTTTAAAACATAACTTGTAGAACTCCCTGTGCCCTCTGCTCTGAAGTCTGTCCAGAATCTTTGTATTTTTTAAATGTTGTCTATTGTTTTGAAGGACGCCGAGTGTGCTTTTTATTTTCAACCAGAACATGTCTTCGTAATTCAGCCACGTGACTGGGGTTTTTTCCTATGACTTTTTGTTTGACTAGCTTGAAACTTCAACCAATGAAGTGTTTTGCGATCTTCAGGTGTCGCTCCCAAGCTACATTCTAGAGCCAAGGTCGCTCCTTGAGGTTTATGCGGACTTCATGAGCTACCCGGATCTGTTTGTGAGGTAAGTAAAAGGGCGATTGAGCTCACATCTATGACAAAAACGTTTACTTTTACAACAAAGTAATCACCTGCCATGTGCACTGAGACTGTTTTTTTAATGTGTTAGCATTAGAACGCTTGTTTTGACGAAAACCTGGTGGAGTCTTTCGTTTGTGAGTGCCAGGGAGAGAGGGAGAAGAAGGAGGAGAGGGGTACGCGTGCGACATTCTGATTGGTCCAAAGCACAGACATCAGCATCTGTCAACCTCTCCCCCTCTCCCCGGCCCTGACAAACTGACAGACACCGCCGGGTCTCCACCAAAACGAGCCCTTTAGTTCTCGGCAAAGTCGCGCACACAGCTGGCACGAAGCCATAGAGGAGGGGGCACCGCGCAACACCTCCTAGGTAGCAAAGCCATAGTGCTGAATGAGATGGCGTAATCAGAGAAGGCCAATGCTGGACACAGATTGGAAACGAGTGCTGTGTCAGCGCTCGGCTTAGAGTCAAGTTTGAGCCAAACGTTGACGCAATCGTCTTGTCCATTCTATGCCCAGTGTTGGCCTTCTCTGATGACGCCATCTCATTCAGCACTACAGCTTTATCTAGGAGGCTTTGTGCTGCGGCGCGGTGGAATGCGGGCATGTTCAGTTGCCGCTCTTGTCGGTGCTACTTCACTCTGGGTTCTCGTAGTAGTGGTGCATGGGCCGTGATGTTTGTGTGTAGTTAAAATGATGGATGTGGTTCCCTCCACGAGTGATGTAATTGTATTAATAATAGTACCTTTATTTTTTCCAACAAAAACAATGTTGTTTTTATATGCGGTTCCTTTCACAAGTGGTGCGAATGTAGTTCTTTCCATGAGTGATATGGATAACCGTATTCGAGGGCGTTGACATGCTCTGACAGGTAGACTGCAGAAAAGGGTTGAAAAAAAAATTACACTAAGATCCATTGGTGTATTTTTAGGGAATACATTAGCATGACCCTTAGGAAACGCCACATACGTCCCCCTTCGGGAAACGCTAACACTGACCCCGTAACGAGGCCAAAAAGAGGAAGCAAGAAAGAAAGCTAAAAGAGAAAATTACATGAGGGCACTTAAGCTTCATCTTTAAGAGTAGAATGCTATAGCTAAACATATAAACTCCCGCTCGTTCCCAAGCAGTGCAAGCGGGTCTGTGTGGCCTAGTCCGTAGCATGTCTAGCTCTAAACCAAAGGGTTGTGTGTTCAAATCCTGCCTATACAGATTTTTTTTAAGGCAAACGAATTACTTTATAAAGTGAAATCATTTGAGTAGACATGCGGCAACCTTTAATTCCCACTACATGTTCACTTTCATTACACGCGTGACGTTGCGATTGTCGTGAGCATTGTGGGTAGTTTGAAATTCCTGCGCAAGGTCATGTGGCTGTGACATCATGGCCCTATCGACCAACCAGGAGTTTCTCGTCCCACCAATATTGATGCCGATGCTGGCTTCTATGTGACAAGAGCGCCTAAACGCTATTGCATGAAAGGTGAAGGGGTAAGTGTTAGCATTTTCCAAAGGGACGTGTGTGGTGTTTCAAAGGGTCATGCTAACGCATTCTCTACGAACCCACCAAAGGATCTTCCTGTAATTTGTTTTTACCCCAGTTTTGAAATGAGCTCATTTTGCCAACAGTTTCAACCTTTTTCTTTTTTTTTGTGAGAAGGTATTTGCAATGGATTTGCTATTCATTTGGTCCACTTCTTTAGACAAAAAAGAAAACTACATTGCCTTAAAGGGAATTTACAGTATCAAAATTTTGATTGAATTGGATTGAGTGCAGTGATATACTGTAACCTATAAGATTGGATTGCACATGCAGGGTACTGAGAACCCCCAACATTGGGTTGAACTTACTAGAATAGAAAGAAATTCATCTCTCCTTGCCAGATCAGGTTGAATTAACTGAAATACTGAGGACCCCTAGCCCCCCTGAGTTTAAGTAAAATTGCAGCCCAGATTTTTGTTGTCTTCGGTTTCACCACGCGCAGAATTGCCGACGGAACCACGCCAGAGGAGCGGCTTGTACGAGTGGTGGAGTGGTTCCTCTGTTCCCTGTACGCAACCCGGAAGGCAAGTATAGCTCCATTTCTTCCTCGCATCTTGGGCTTAGTATGTAGTCTTCTCTCACTACCTTGTCTTTTCTTCACCGTTATATTCTATACTCGTTTGTACCTCAAGAACCTGCTGTAAATTGATCATAATCCAATAAACTCGGAGATGCACAAAATGTGTTACAAACGACCTGCACACGTGCTGTGTGTGTGTTTGTAATTTCATCTGATGTCATGACGTAATGGAATGTCACGTGACTTTGCTGTGTCACACAGTGCCACATGGCACAACGCGATGCCATGGTGTCATGCGATGTCACGGTGTTGCATGACATCGCAGTGTGGCATGATGTTGCTTGACTTTGTGATGTCAGGGTAGCGCATAGCTTTTTGTCGTAGCGCGTAGCTTTTTGTCATGAAACCCAGCCCTATAACATATTCATGTTAAAAAGCACGACTCCTTGGAGAGTGTTACTAATCTACGTCAGTACTTCATCATGGTTGCTTACATACCTTATCTTGGGACTAAATCAACAGCGGGTGTCCCATATTTGGATTTTACGGGTCGGAGGTATTACACCGGTCGTGGGTGCGTTGTCGTGTGCAGAGCCATTCAGCGCGGAAGCCCTACAACCCTGTTCTGGGTGAGATGTTTCGCTGCTCGTGGCAGGTGCCCGGAATGGGCGACGCGGGCCTGCAGGTGACGTTTGTTGCCGAGCAGGTGTCACACCACCCCCCAGGTGGGTCTCTCTCCTTTTTCCCCACTCGTACTTACATCCGTGCAGTAAAGGGCAGTGCGCCCATTTCTGTCCGACCATGGTTGACTGTGCCATAACTGCTTGTGATGACTTTTGATGAGAAAATACACCGGGACCATCAATAGGCTAGCCCTGGAACTCTTCCGACCTATACGCAGGGTGGCACAAGCGGACCTTCTGCTGTAAAACGAGCCGAAAAAATCGCTGCCTGCACATAGAAAGCTCAAACTGTCACTGAACGCTCACATACCAGATCAGTTTTACCGTGCAATATTTCGAGGCATAGTTCTCTTTCTTTCAAAAATGAGAGCAAAAAACTTGGCGAAGTTAAAGTTTGTTGCATTCACAGAGGACCCAACAAGCTATGCTATTTACTCGTGGTGCCATCTGCCGATAGGCGCAGCGAGCAGACGACGCACTCTATCGTCTGCTTGCTGTGCCTATCGGGAGATGGCGCCACGAGTGTTAACTCCGTAGACGATTTAGGTAAAATAACTGGCTTTATTGTTAATATAACAGCATATTGAACATCCGCTCTTCTCCACTGCCCGAGAAAGAGTCCTCTTCCTCCTCTCCCGCTGAATTTGCGTTGCGCGCTGATTCTGGCAAGGTAGTGCCATCTCGTGGCCCAGTGGCGAACCGGGGGTTACACTCGGCCGTCCTGCTTTACCGACCGTCCCAGTTGGAATCCTCATTAGAATCTTCGGAGTTGAAGTCGTCTGCACTCCGGGGCTTGAGCTTGTCGTAGAAGTATGATTCAATCGGCTCGCCTCGCTTGCAACGCCGATCCTCTATGTCACGATGTAAGCGTTGCACCGATGTTGCTGACGGGTACGTGCGCCTGAGTTCTTTCCCTTCCGTCCATGTTTTATCTACCGACGACAAGGAATCGTACCAGTTCCTCGTCGGGTCCTCAAGCTTCGTAATGGCGTTGCAGGACATCACCTTGTCAGTCTAATGATAGATGTCGGCGAGGTCGTCGATTCGTCGGATCCACGTGTCAACCGTCGGGCAGCTTAATAAAAGTGGGTTGAACAATGGTACCAGCCACGCCGTCTCTCCCACATTGGAGACAGGCGAAGCAACCGCTCGAGTCTGGAGAAGTGCCATGCCACTGACAACTTCTCTCACCGCCGTCTGGACTGTGGCCTGGACAATCGCAGTTACGTCCAGTGTTGAATCAGGTCCTGTTGCAGATGGAGTCGGAAGTTTGTTGCCGGTCTTCTCCCCTTTGTCCTTGTTCCTGCCATCTTTGTTTTTCGTGGCGGTCGAAGATGCTGCATTGCGAGTCACAGGACGCATCGTTGGGGTGACCAGACGATCGTTTTACGTTCGGGACGTTCATCCCACTTCTGGGTTGTTAACTCCGTAGATGATTTAGGTAAAATAACTGGCTTTATTGTGAATATAACGGCATGTTGAACGTCCGCTCTTCTCCACTGCCCGAGTCCTCCTCCTCTTCTGCTGGGTTTGTGCCGCGCGCCGATTCTGGCAAGGTAGCGCCATTTCGTGGCCCAGTGGCGAACCAAGCAAAAAGCGTCTCCAACTCAGTCGTCTGCAAACGCACCCAACCTCGACTGTGGCAAGCTTTTTGCTCTTAATCTTGTCAGAAAAAGAACTATGCCTCGAAATTTCGTGCAGTAAAACATGCCTGCTCGTTGCACGTTTGGAGAAAGTTTGAGCTTTCTTTGCGTAGGCGCCAATTTCTTTGGCTTGTTTTACGGCAGACGGTTCGCTTGGGACACCTTGTATAGATATATATATTATGCATCATTCTTTCACCGTCGGCTAGAGATAATTCCGACAGTGTTAAACACTTCTCGTTGGCAGCGTGTAGATTTGATCTTGAAAATACAGCAAAACTTTCGGCCTTATTACTTACGGGTCGGAAAGCCGCCTCAATGGCCCAGAGTCAAAGCGGATCCTTGTTTGGTGGGTTCAAATCCCCGGTCGGCGAGTTCGATCCCCGGTCAGGGTGCCCACAGTCCGAGGGAAACTCGTTGTGGGGGAAGGCACAGTGCGACAGGGATTTCGGTTGCACGTTAAAAGATCCCCAGGTGGTCGGAATCGATAGTCAGTCCTCTGCCGGAGCATGCCAGAGGCCCTTCACTGACTTGGCACCTAAAATCCTTGAATTTGGCCCCAGTAAATGACGCCAGTTTGTTCTGCAACATTCTGAGCCGTCGCAAGCGTATGTGGTTCAGTCAGTCACAATCAAACACAAATGTGCGAACGAGCCCCAAGTTGATTGTTCCACTTTTAAACGAGCCATAGTCCTCAGTCCTCTGGTCTCACCTAAAGCCCCCCCGATAGCGTTCACGTTTGGCGTTCCTCACAGGTACCACTAACCATTGTCGCGGGAACGAGCGAGACACGCGTCACGAGCGAGTGCTCCTCTGCTGTTTGCTTCCAAGGGCCGCTCATTTCAGTGCATCGCCACTGTTTGCTTCCGAGGGTTGCACGAGACACGCGCCTCGACCCGCGTTTGCATCTGACGCTACCATAGTATACCGAGCATCCACCCATTCCACAATATGCGCCCGCCGCTCAATTTTGTAGCGTTCGGCAAATACACAGAGGCCATGTCTTTTACATGCTGTTGACCTAAGGAGCACCCATCCCCCTGTTTGACGCGATTATCTCCAGGTTTTGAGTGGGCGCTTGCTCTGGATTTTACGGTACTTGCATACACAGACGCATCGAGGGGCTTTAGTCTGACCTCCTCCCCTCCCTGAACCCCTCTTTCCAGTGAGTGCCTTCTACGTGGAGTGCATGGAAAAGAAGATGTGTCTCGAAGCGTCGCTGGGCGTCAAGTCCAACCTGATGGGCAACTACGTCGGCATGCAGTTCCTCGGAGAGGGCAGGTGCCTCCTTGACGCAACATATTTAGACTAGAGGGTGTGGAGGGTGGTGAGGGCAGTCCCTGTTCAAATGCAGCTAACCTTGCCGAGTTTGGGAAGTAGCCTTGGTGACGTCACAGTGAGACATGACACTGTGTTGTCGTCTCAAAGGTGCTCTAGATGCCCAGTCTTTTATAAAGGCGATGCTCGTCATGCGATGTGCCTTTCTGCCTTAGTGGGGTAAAAAGGATGTCCAAGCACGAAGAATACACTATGCACGCTCTTCGTTTTTGGTGGATAGATGTGATCTTTGTTGGCCACATCTGGCTGTTTTAAAATTTAGGGGGTTTGTCGTGTTGCTGCAGTCCAGTGTCCTTAGTTATAAACTAATTCCAGGGCCACAACTTTTTCCAAACCTTGAATGCTAAAAAGTGTTTGGAAACAACAAAAACATCATGTCCGTCTGCCATAAAAGAGCACTCCTCTGTCTGTTTTGGCACCCCTAAAGAGGGAGACTTAACCCCTTAACTGGGGAGTGCATGCACCTCTATTTTGATCTTGAAATGGGGGAGTGCATCTAAAGACGCGCAACACTTCCTTTGGGTGGAGGAAGCTCTCCGTGGAACTTCCGCCAGTTTTTGAATGAGGTTATAGGCGCTGCTATCTATCAAACACGGTACCAAACACGCTTAGGTTCATTTGCACTTGCTGGTTGGCGAAATAATTTACTTTTTTTGTCAGGAAATAGGTTTTCTTTTTCTCATTCTGGAACATATATGCTTGGAAACGAGGCAAAGCTTTGACAGTTGCGGAAATTGCGATGTTGTTTCAGCGAAGTGACGATGATTTCGTGCATGCTCAGTGACAGTGAAACCTCCGAAATATTTACAAGTCAAGCCTGGCATTATATATATATATATATATATATATATACATATATATATATATGTATATACATATATATATATATATATTTTTTTTTTAAATTCATTTATAAAACACCCATCTTCATGACCTACCATATAAAGTCAAACGTGTAAAAATAAACAGCATCTCCACTTTTCTGTACTTTAGCACAGTTTGCTGCATGTTGTTCCTTTGCACAAAGTAAACCAATTCAGTTTTTGTGTGAAAAATATTTTTAAAAGATTTTTTTAGTGAAAAAGTTATTCCAAGGCATTGTCGCAAACCCCAAAAAATCTCTCGCTCAGGGGGTTAAACCTATGGAAAACAATTGGAAGGGAAGCAGTATCTTATTTCCTCTAATACCAATAAACATTTTCAAGAATGCAAGTCTAAAAAATTTTTAGACTCACATTGTTTTGCTTCATACTGTTGAGTCATACACCGCACAAACCGCAAACCAGATAAAATAGCTAAAAGTGTGTGGTTACAAATTTGGAGTTCATTTTTGCAGAAAAATGCTTTCAAAAATGAAAATACAGAGAAAACAAAAAGTTTCTTCATTACTCTTTGAGCGATTCTACAATGATCGCTCTGCTTCAACAAAGCAGTTGAGCGATATTCCGGCTGCACTAAGTGCAAGTCGTGGCAATACATGCGACCAAAGCACTTCTCAAAGCTGCGGGCTCGTAGGCCAGTGCATTCATAAAAAATCATAGCCCGAGCTGTGCTTTTTCCTTCATCACACTTCGACTATTTACCCACGGCAGTTTCCGTCCACCTTCCGTCGTCGGAGGCGTTGCTAGATGTGCACTACTTATTGGGCAGATTTCTTTGGCTACCAACGATGTGAAGCCCTTTTCAGATGCACAGCTGCATCGGGAGGTTCGGGAGAATACCATCAACAAACATTGATTGTGACCGTCAACCACTCACTTTGAATTCCCTTCTTTTTTCCTTTGGGCACTTATTCATCTGCTTAGAAAATTGGCCGTGCAGAATGTCTGAACTTTTGTTGCTTGGACCTCAGCATTTGTCCCCATCTTGACTTTAATTGAATCTCGTTTGATTGCAACATTTGTGTACCCGACACTGCAGTGGAGCTGCGTCTGCTGTCTTTGGACGAGGTGTACGTGATTGGACTGCCAACGATGTACTGGCGCTCGCTGCTCAACCAGCCGTACGTGGAGCTCAACGGCCGTGTGAGCGTGACCTGCGGTGATGCAGTCGCTCCCATCACATTTCACCCCAAGGCAAGTGACTCTGATCAACCTAGCAATATTGGCATGACAATTTGTTTCACACTGTTTGGAATGTGTCCCGGTTTGGTTTATTTACTACTAAATGCTGTCACAGTAAACTCATACTTGGTATAGTGCCTCAATGCATAGAAAAACATAGGGTGACAGTTTACCAGCATGGATCCCCCAACGATATTGGCATGATGTTTTGTGTTTGTAAGGATACCTTGATAGAATGGATAGTTGGACGAGTTGGTACTTATTAAATCTTGTAACAGAGTGACTAGACACAAATAAAAAGAGAAACTGGACAACAAGAATGCTTAGCAGAGCGTTTGTGTCGTCCAGTCTTTCTCTTTGTCCGTGTCTATTCACTCCGTTTCAGGATGGATGCCTTGATTTAGTTTTCGCTGAACATCGTCACTGTGAGCTTATGCTTGGTGTGGTACCTCAACACACAGAAAGACATTGGACGATGGTTCACCAGCATGTATTCTTGCGAGAATCCAATATGCGAGTAAATACGGTACGTGACATGAAACGCCCTGTAGAGTAAAACTTTTTTTATGGTGAGAAGTTTCTTTTCACGAAAAGTCTTCACTACATCTTTATCTTAACCATATCAGTATGTAAAATGTCTATATGAGCATTGCGAGTAGTGCAACTTTGTCACACTACATCCATAACTTCCATTCTATCAGCCTTTGCTGTACGGAAGCATTAGTATACAGTGCAATTTTAGTTGGTGCATAATGTAGATGATTAGGCTAGTTTATTCATTGTTAAAAGTACAAATAGTGCGACGAGAAGGACAGAGGAAAAGAAGACTTCGATGTTGTTGTTTTGTCAGTTTTCGTTTACTCTGTCCTTGCCGTTGCGCCATTCATATCGTTGAAAAAATGTATCACAAGGGTGTTTTAAATAGTTGCCCAACCGTTCCGCAGCCCTTCTATGGCGGCAAGTTGCACTGTGTGTCCGGAGAGGTCAAGTCCGGCAGCGGCGACGTCGTCTGCAAGGTGTCGGGGGAGTGGGACGGAAAATTGGAGCTGCAGTATCCAGACGTGAGTGGTCTCCTCTCGGCGGCTCGAATTTGCCAGGTGGCGGGTTAAAATTCCGGTTGACATGCCTGCAATCTGACATAGACTAATCGTGGACAACCCAGATTTTGGTTGCTCAGCAAAAGATCCCCAGTACCAGTTTGCCAGTCGATGAAGCCATCTCTGCCGGCGGCTGAATATGCTGCAGGAGGGAGTTTCTGGTCACATGACCGGTCCAAAGGGCAAGAAGTACCCAGCATTCCAGTCGATTCCATTCGGAAGAGTCAAGTCTCGCCCGTTGTTTTCTTTCGATTTTCGCTTACCACTACCTTCCCCAGGAATAACTTTACGTGCCACTCCTAAAGTACACAAATGCGGTTCATTTCACGTGCATTCGAGCCTCTTTACTTCTTTTCTGGGTGTGGGATCGGATCTTAGCGATCGACGCGAGGACAGAACTGTGACAGCCATTTGCCCGTCTTTGCGTCGACTATTTGACCTTGAAGGAGCCGCACACCGCAGCACAGGTATTTTTTGTTTCTGCATGAGGCTGAAATAACATGAATGAGTAACTGTAAGAGATTGGTGGAAATAGGGAGTTTCAACGGGGGTGCTTAGTGCATTTGCTAAGCCAGGTGAAAGTAGGGAGTTTCAAGGTGCTGAGTGCGTCTGCTAAGCCATAAAAGCTGATATTGACGAGTAAAGCTTTCTGAAACATGAGACGAACCTGCAAACATGGGGTGAGAGTTCCGGGGCAGTGTCAAAATTGCCACGGAGTCCATGGTTTTACCCATTTCTTTTTGTCATTTTCGCGGCAGCGACTGAAATCAAAAGAGAGATAGAGTGCATTCTGAATGTTACTGTGACCTCGTTGCGGAGTTGCAAATTTCAACTCTTTGGTACTGAAATAAAGTACTTGAATACATCCTTATCTAAAAATTGTGATCGGAGGGTATTCGTTGAGCTCATTGCCTCCGCTAGGGGAACATTCGTGGCTTATAGTTGCTCGCCAGAGCTATCAATCAATGCACCCAAGGTCATTGAAACAATTTTGGCCAATGATGTGCCCTTATTTTTGTCCTATTCATACCAATTAATGACCAAACTCTCTACATATACGGCTCTGCACCGGAGAACCTTGAGGGGTACCCTGCAGGTACACTGGAGAACCCCAGGGGGTACTCTGGGGAGCCCCTGAAGGTACTCTGTGGGAGCCTTTGAGGGTACTCTGGGGAGCCCCCGAGGATACTTTGAGGAGCCCCTAAAAGTACTTTGAGGCAGTGGCGTCACAAGGATCAGCAGCACTCAAACAATAACTCACCACGACCCCCCCTTCCCCCCCCCCCGCTCTTGTGGTCCGTCGTTGTGATGCCACTGCTGTGAAAAGCCCCTGAAGCTACTCTGGGGAGCCTTTAAGGGTACTTAGAGGAATCCCTGAGGGTACTTTGAGGAGCCCCTGGGTTCCTGGAACCCATTTGCTAGAGGATTTTGGTGAGTGGCGATTAAGTGAACCCAGTCCACGGCCGCGCGCGCAGGGCAACACCAGGGAGTGGCCGGTGAGGGAGCAGCATCGCCAGCACAAGCGTTGCCGTCCAGTGGACGCCCAAGACACGTGCGAGTCCCGCCGGCTGTGGCGTCCTGTCACGCAGGCGCTCCGCTCGGGGGACCTCATGCTCGCTTCGCACCACAAGTTCCAGGTGGGAGCATTCTATTTCTCCGACAGTTAGTGAAGTTTATCAATGCCTACAGTCCAGGACCGGTCATGATCTACAAGGGCATATTTCGGCTGAAGAAAAAAGTTTTTCTTTGGATAATTCACACCCGATGTCTTTATTGTTACCGCACAAAGAAGCTCGTGTCGTACAAAAATCACCACTAACATAATCCATTGTTCACAAAATCCGTCACGTATTATCATAATGAACGATTTAGAAGATACAGTTTTAAGCATGCTCAGTTCGTACATAGACTATAGCCCGGAAGATACGGTGCGCGCAGAATGTGCCGGGTGTTTGGCAGGAAAAAAAGCCGCGTTTTTCTCACTGCAAAAATAAGTTATGCATTACCGGACGTTCTGTCTCTGCCCAAATGTAGCTCTAACGGTTGGGACCGAGCACCGAAGTTTCAGAACTTGCTGTCGTCCCATTAAAAAGCTGCGAGCGGTTTTCTGAAATTTTTTGTAAGTAGGATCAGTTCGTCAGCAGATGCCATTCATCTCCACATACTGGTGGACTTCGCTAACCTCCATTTTCTCATTGAAAGTTTTAAAAAATTGCCTGTAACTTTTTAATTAGATAACAATAAGTTGCAAAACTCGCATGTGGTCCCAATTGCTGGCACTCCACTTGGGCAGAGACCAAGCGTCCAGCGACGCGTGGCTTATTTTTGCGGCGAGAAAAACGCTGCTCTGTTTCTTCACAAACGCCCGGTATTTTCCACAAAACGACCCTGCACTTTAATCAGTCTCCTGCAACAATGCCCTTTGAATGTGGCAGGACAATGTAATGTAAATAGGTGAAGACTGAGGTGACCCGTTGTCATTGCGATGCAGATTGAAGAGAGGCAGAGGGAGCTCACGAAAGGAAAGGATGCTGCCGAAACAGAAAATGGCCTACAAGCGCAGGACGCAAAGGTAAGCGTCTATTGCTCACTTGTGTTGACGCTATTACATTGATACGTATGAGGATATATAAAGCCAATTGTTTAGAGCTCGTGGCATTCTTGCAGTCGAGGCATCGAAGCTAAGCTAAAGGCAGGCGTTCAGCGACGACCATGGTTTCTGGTCTTCAGCATTTTTCTTGAACATAATTTAATGTGGCACATCAGAACATCTCGCGACTAAAATAAAATTTGCATTTATGGGCATCTAAGTTTACGGGGGTACGATTTCGGCATATCAATTTTACGGGAATATGACATAAGAGGAGCAAACTGAGGAAGTGCAGCTTTTTAAACGTAGTATGCGTTTGGTTGGTGGCTACATTTCTACTGTCTTCTAAATTCTGTGTGCACGGCTCTTCTGAGCCAATAAAAATTCCAATTACCGTATTTACTCGCATATTGGTCAATACGTCGTATAGGTCGACCCCCTAACTTCGGGACCCCCGAAAAAAAAAAAAAGTTGAAAAATATAATACCGGGATTCGCGTATTGGTCGACCCCCCAGTTTTGATGAGGCGATTTTTGAAAAACAGGTCGACCTATACGCGAGTAAATACGGTATTATGATTCTTATTAAATAAACTAACTAAATGGATTGGTTCACCAAACCATTGGCTTCGTAGTGCTTTGGTAGGAGACACGAGGAATAAAATAAATGCAGAATGGTCGGTCAAATTTTCTGGCATTTTTTTTCTTACCGATTTGCTGAAATAATATTAGCTGCTCATTTTTCCTCACTACCGAAAGCCGAAAACTTGCCATAAATGCGTTTCATTGTTACAAAACTTTCCTCTAACAAACCTTATCTGTATGGCATCACTAACACACTGTGTGTGCGGTTTCATTCTTGCAGTTGTTCCGACTCGAAGGCAACATGTGGAAGTACAAATACATCCTGAGCAAGGGCAGCTAGCCACAGAAGGCAGCCAGAAGATTTTCCGCTATTGGGAGAAGACGGCTGCGCGAGACACAACTTTTGCCTCCAGGGTATTATGAGGGGGCTTAAAGGCAATTTTTGTTACCATATTTAGCTATTTTCTCTGCCCTAAGTCAGCTAACGCAAGTGGCGAATCGGAACACGGCCTTCGTATGGTGCGAATTCATTCGTCAACTGGCTGTCGTGTAACCGAATATCAGGAAAGACATTTAGTACAAGCTTGTTTGTTGCGGCAGAAACTGGATATGCCTCCTTGATCGTGAAGCTTTTGTTTCTGTTTCTGCAGCCTTTTAACAAAATAATGAAAGTAAAAGTTATTTGTATATGCAATTTTGGAAGGAGGGGCAGGTCGAATTTCTGGGCAGGATTAATGGAATCCCGAGAATCTCGACGCAATTCATCGCCTCCCTCCACACGGGTAGCATCTCTAAGGACACGTCTATTGTGATAGACGGAAACCATATCACCTTTCTACCACTGCACCTTTTGTAAATGTTCTTTTATAAAAAAAACTTCTCTAATAAATTATAATGGCTTTGAAAAGCTACCGCATCACTCCTTTTTTTTGGGTGGGGGATGCGATAAGACTGAGCAAAACATTGTCTGCACACCTGCAAACCACACATTGGTAAACGTTTGTCGTGCCAAGAGTAAATGTTGGCCCAGCCAACGAAGCGGGTCGGGGAAAAAAAGGTGAGCTTTGGTTTACTTTGAGGTAATGTCTTTTGAAGGTCTAGTGGCAGCCACCATACTCCATCCACCCCTAGTCTGACAGTACGGTAGGAGGGAGCTATGCGCTCGCGGGGGAGAAAAAAGGGAGGCATGTAACATGTACTCCCTGCAATTTGAAGTATGATTAAAAAAAAGGTGTATGTCTTTTGAACTTGGAAATTAATAACAATTTTCTGGACAAGAGCAAATGGTGATACTTGCAACTGAATGCGAGTTAATTACATTTGACATTCAAAATAATTTCTATAAAACATAGAAACTACAGTTACTTATCTAGATCCTTTGCATGAAATTGGGGTATGCAGAATGCATTGTCCATCTTGGCCTCCTGCATTTTGTTGGTGCTTTTAGACTTTAGACCTGCATTCTGTATCGGTGTCCTAAGGTTTAGCGATTTGAGACCTCGTGTGTTGCTTTCTTTGAGTGGGTAGGACACGCACCACATTCTGCATCTGCCAACTTTATGCAAGCAATCGGGGCAACTTGCAAATTTTTTCACATCAGATTATAATTTTAATTGTCCGACTTTTCACTCGTCAACAAGGAACCATGACACGGTTCACTGGTCTCCTAGTCAGCAGCGTACGCAGGATATTTTTTGTTTGAAGGGGGGGGGGGGGGGGGGGGGAGTGAAATGATAGAGAACTCTTAAAGCTAGATTTGCAAAATGAAGGAGAAATGAGACTCCACCTGAAACATCAAGTCGCTGAGATTGAACTTGACTGCGGCATCGCTGTGGTGCCAGTCGGTGTTTATGTAGCTGTGGAAGGTTGAAGGAAAGAAGAGAAACAAGAAAGGAAAAGAGGTGTGTGCACTGAACTCGAATGAACCCGAGCTAACTTGACAGTGGCAGTGCAGAATGTTGAAAGCAGTTCGTTTTCTGTAGAAAGTTTGCTGCTGCATTTCTCTTCGAAATAGTGACACCTTTCTACTTTCTAGCAATACGCAACAGGAGGGAGAGGCTCCACAGTAACCAACATAGTAAATGTAAAAAGGGAAAAAAAAGAATGTAAAAGGTTGGATTACTTTTTTTTTTAGTAGCAGGGCCATGGCAGAGCGTCTGCTGGTTCTTTCGTCATTCTTTTGTTTGGACGGGTTTACGTCGTCCAACCTTCCTTCTCCTCTTCCCCCCCCCCCCCCCCCACCGGCCTTCCTTCTCTCCCAAGCCTACAAATTTCAGGGGGGAGGGGCTTTGCTGGTTTATTTTTTTGCGTATGCTACTGCTCCTAGTAATCACGATAGCGTCTCGAGCCCTCTGCACCCATCATAAAATCTATGCCAGTACACAGACGCCGAATGTCCAACGTCGAACAATGCGTTCATATGTCACCCTAGTGTTACGTGACATGACATGTGACCATGATGTTGCATTAAGTCATTGAGACTACCAGATCACATGACATCACTTGACCCCTCCTAAAATTTAGGTGACAATTTTTTTTTTTTTTTTTTTTTATAGCTTCTATGGGTTTTCAAAATTGGATTGAAAGGATCCTTTTTCAAGTTCTTTTCCAAGCTTAGTGCTTGCACGATCCATGACAAATCCCTGCACAGAGCTTAGAAATATGGTGTGAAAAGAGTTCTAAGACCCGCCAGCAGAAATTTTGCTCTCCAGCAGATATCCCCTGCAAAAACTTAGTCCTGTGGCGGCAAGAGTTTGATTTCCAGACGGTCTGGCAGTTCCGAGAAAGGACGACACAAACGAAAATGATCCGTCGCCATTTTATTTGCTCCATGCACCGAATTATAAAAACTTTACATCACATAAACAATAAAAACAGAACTAAAAGCAACTGCACGCGGCAGCGAGGAACAACACGAACACACTGCATGCGCGGTTTCGCTATTGCAGTTATTCTGACTCGAAGGCAGCGCGTGAAAGTACAAATACGTCCCGAGCGAGGGCGGCCAAGCTCCGTTTCACATCAAGTCCGCCCGCAGCCGATGCCACAGTTCTACGAAGCCGATTGAGTGGCTCCAAAAGTGCATCGTCGTGGCACTCGTTGTCCTTGTGCGTTTGCTAAATGAATCGTGCACGGTGAACGCCGCGTGATCCTGCGCTTTTTGTTTTGCGCGATTCCTATGGCCGGTGACGGCACGCACACTAAGATGACGAGTGCCGCGAAGGTGCACTTTTGCCACCGCTCGACTGGCCTTGTCGGATTGTGGCATTGGCCGCGGTTGGGCTCGACACGAGACTGAGTATGGCCGCAAAACACAGCCAGAAGGTTTCAACAGAGGAAAGACGGTTGTGCGATGCACCTCTTTCGCTACGGAGGCACTATGAAGGCATTACATTAATTTCTATTACATTTAGCTCATTTCTTTGCTCAGAATCTACTAACTGCAAGCGATAGACGAGACCGGGGCCCCCGTACAGTGCAAATTCGTTGGCCGACCGACCGTTGTGCGACCGAAGTTGAGGAGAGACGTACGCACGCATGTTTGTTACAGCAGAAACTACTAGTATACATCCTTTTTGATCGTGATGCTGCCAATTTTGTTTCGACGGCTTTTTAGGAAAATGGCAAAATCTGCACGATTCAGGGGGGGGGGAACGGTTGAATTTTTCTACCGGCGCAAACGCTTTTACAAAAATCCATACTAAAAAACTTAAATTACTAAAAATGGTTTGTTAATAGAAACTCTTAATAAATTATCAACGCTTCAAACAGCTGCCATATCGCACCTTTTTTTTTGTAAGTGCATGGTTGTCCAGACATTAATGTGACGAGACACAGGCAAAACGTTGTCTCCATGCTCGCATAGACTGCCGCACGTTGGTAAGCATTCTTCGCAACGTGACAAAAGGTCGGCACAACCCTGACTTAACGAAGAAGGCAGGGTGAAGAAGGCGAGTTCGACACACACGTCCTGGAAATGTCTTGTGGAGCCCAGTGGCAGTGACTAGTTCCCGAAACACACTCCGCAGCAGAAGCTCCATCCAGCTCTTTCACAGGTCTGGTGAACTACCTGCAGCCAATTCTTCAAATGCCTGGTGGAAGGGAGAGAAAAAAACGCATCAAGCACCTTCAAAATTTTTATTTAAAAATAAAGGATGTCTATCCTCTAAACCTAAAAACCAATAACATTTTTTTAGGCAAGTGCAATTGGCCTTTTTTAGAGATGAAATATAAATTACTAAATGATTTCTACGAAACACTAAAGCACAGTATATGGAGAAATGTCATTCCCAATTCGCTTCACAAACGAGCTTTCACAAAACGGTGCTCTTTAGTAAGACCATTTCGCACGTAACATTTTGTCGCACCCTGCGGGATCATCTCGGATCCACTTGAGTAAGATTTGGAATGCAGTCTATGTCTGCTCCTTCTCTGCCTACCTGGAACAGGTTCTTGGGTTCCATGTCAAACCAAGTGTCCTCGAGCTGATTGGACAGCCGACTCCTGCAAATGGCAGTGTTGGGTCAACCCAGCGTTGGGTATTTTTCCAGGTCAAACCGCAGGAATGAGAAAACGATAACTCCGCTGCACTTCATAACATGCCGCAACGGACACCACGAGCCACTGGGACCAACTAGAGTCCTCACCTGCTAGACGGCCGCTGCGGTGAATCCAGCCATGGCGTGCTGTAGAAACGCTGGGACGCGTTGGCATGAAGGGGCTTTGGGGTAGAGCTGTCAGACGTGCAAACGAAGGGAGAAAATAAGAAACAATTAGACTGCGGAAATTTCGCTGGTCACTAGTACGCCTCCCACACTTTTCGAGCAGTTTCAAATATACCGCATTTCAGCCGTCCGTCGGTCACCCATCTGTCAACGAGTCACAAAGCTTGATGCGCAGTGGGGATAACAGATGTGCCTGTTGAGCTACTCTCTGCTACCGCGTCATCTGCTAGCGAGCAGCTATAGTATCGCATTTTTCAGACTATAGTCCGCACCCGGTGCATGGTCTGCAATGCAAATTTGGGGTCAAAAATAAAAGTTTTGATGCGAAAGCAATAGATGTCCCATGGAGCGAAGCCGGCGTTGTCTGTAGCAGCAAAAGACTGCACCTAAATTCCTATTGGCTGTGCGAAACGGCACCTAAATTATCCTGAGCAAAGTGGCACATATATTCCCATTGGCTGCGACGCGTCATGTGGCTCCATAGCAACGGCATCATCGTTGCTAAGGGGCCAGTTGAACCGCCGACGGTGCAGTGGGAGGGGGGACATGGGGACGTGCTGGCCTGACATTAGGCCTAATGTTACACTTTAAAGCGGCGATGCAACAATTTTTGTACTTTGCGCAAATACTGCTTAGAACGGATCCCTGACGTTCTAAGCAGCCCCAGGCAATATCCCCCAGGCAATAGACGTCCCAGAAAAAAATTAAAGAAAACTGAGCAGAGTTCACTCCCTCAACTCGTAGCCAGAACAAGCGACCACGTGATCTGCAGCCGATTATATGCCGCCAATGTTGATCCATAGCCACGCGCTGAGTTCCAGACACTATTATGGCTCGGCTATTGTCATTGCAGCGATTGGACACGGGCCAGTACCCGAATGCTTCTCGAGCTAGTAATGATCACGAGCCCAAATCGAGTGCCCACGCAATGCTCGGGTCCAATCTATCAACCGCATTCAAATATAGTCATTGGAGTGTACTGAAATCCCCATGTTACGTCATCAAAATTTGCAAAGGAGAGATTGAATGAAAATGATTGCTCTTGTCCTTGAAATTACACCGCAACAAAGGAGTTTCTTGGCCAGTGGCATTGCGTGCTATAATCCTCGAGTCCCACTTGTGCCAGTAAGCTCGTGTAAAGTGAAAAACATTCCAATTGAATATCGTTGCACCGCTCCTTTAAAGGGGCCCTGCATTCATATTTAAGCATCTACCTTTTTTGCGGTTTCCACGTCTCTTGGGGTTCGGGCAAGCCAGCGGGCACGGAGAGAGTAACTAAATATCAGTGTGACATATTTTAACCGGACGATGTGGAAACCTCCTCCACCGACGAGGGCGACCAATGTTGCCAAAAGCGCGCAATATGTGACATCTTTGTTTGGTCCTAGGCTTACTACTGATCAGAGCAGCTAAAAGCTTTTCTTTAGTCGAGATCCAAAATACAAGTGTCGCGAACCGTTTCAATTATGTAAGAAAGTAGTTTTTGTTAAGTATTTTAGATCAGAAAAGAAACAAATGCAGTTTAGAAAGTACGGAAACAAGAAAAGACCCGTCGACAAACCCGCCACCAAGCAGCGGAAAAAACGGCGCATACTAGAAAGGGCTAGTGGGATGAGGCGCCAACGAACGGCGAGCGTAGAAAGGTCCCAGATGTACGCGGCAGCGCTGCAGTCGTATGCCGGATCGAGGATCCGACCGGTTCCGAGCGTTCCAAAGGCTTTCGGCACGGGCTTGGCTGGTGATTTGGCCATTTGGCGGTATGGCAGCACGAAGTGGCTCCCGTTCTTAACTGATCTTTACCCCGTGTTTGCTGTCGTTTGTGGCCAATGAAGTGTTATGCCGAATTGGTCTTTAATCGCGAAGCAAAAGCAACGCGAGCCGCCCTGGCCGCCCGCTTCATACAGCCTATCCAACACGTGCTTTAGTGGCACCCTCTCGAGCCGTCGACACGGAGTGCGGCAGCCGTGAGCGCTCGATGAGCTCACTTCTCCTCCTCTAGTTCACGGCTACTCAAGCCAGGACCTACAACGTCATGAAGGAGGTTATTTTTTGCTTGTTTTTGTAATTCTAATTTGCCTATAACTTTTAAAATAAAGCGAAATTTGAGAAAAGAAAAGTTTCATTAAGTTACTACGTTCAGTGCGCTCAGGTTCGGTGCAAATTAAAAACCAGTCAAAAGGTTGTTGCAGGGTCCTTTAAGATCAAACGTCGTCAACTGGTACCCGCAGCTAGGGCGATGATGATGAGGACACGCGATTTCAGCATGTGCCGTGCCAAGCTTTGCACTCCCGCTGCTGCCTCACCCAGCGGTGCAGCAGTCACCAGCAAGCCGCGGCGGCTTGCGTGGCGCACCGCCGCACTCCTTGCCGGCACTGTGGCTGCTTCTGGCGGCGTTGAATTGGACATTAATGCTTTCGCATTCACAACTCATAAGAAGTGCTTCAGTGTCCTCGAAATTTTTTGCTTAGATGGTCCGCACCCAGTGCCTAGTTTGAACGTAAAAATTATCATACACAGCACACCTTGACGAATGCCTGCTGTAATAGCCCACGAACAAGCTTGAATCATACTTAACTAAACATTCATATGCTCTGCTATTCATAAAATCCTTCACATCTTGTCACAGTGAACGATCTAGAAAAAAACAAATCATTGTAGACAGTCCACATAGGGTAACGTTTCAACTTTTAAACATGTACAGTCCGTGGACTATACACTGAAAAACATGGTACTTTATTTCGTTAGAATTTGGCAAATGGTGAAGACTACGGCCCCTGTGAACCAATCGGCGTGTTGGAATGAGGCCCGTGACAAAGTGTCGCTGGAAGGCACCCCTGCGAAGAATTGTTGTGTGCTTCGCTTTATCACTCTGAATGGTTCGACGGGCCAAGGAATTCGCGCTCTGCCAAGTAACAATGAAACGAAGCACGTCCTCCATTCAGCTCTAGGCTGACAGTGCGGTGGAAGCTAAGGGCTCGCTGCACCAGTTGTATGCCCATCTTTTGCCCGCCCACACCCAGGCACAAAATCTAGGTCGGGTGATGGTCAAGGAGGCGGTCGATTGGTTCGGCGAGTGCATAGCTCCTACTGCATTGTCAGCTTAGGGGTGAACGAAGTATATCAGACGGCATGGGAGACATCTGCTATACGACAACCAGGTCCGTCCGCTCCTTGCATTAGGATACTGTCGTGTCGCGGTCCTGAGCTCCAATTAGAGGACAGAGAGCACTAAAATGTGGCGTCATCGGCTAGTCGTAGCAATGGCTGCCTTGTCTTTCCTATGGCCATTCGAAATCCACCATTCTTTTACAAACAACGACTCTGCCTTCGAAAAAGGACAGAGGAGATAGTTAAAGGGGTACGTTGTTGTTCGTGAGGAACTACCGGATGCTACAACAAACAAAAAAACTTGTGGCTGCGATGTTTTTTATCCACGGAAGAAAACGCCGTCTGCGGGGACGGAGCTTTGTGGTACACATCATCCGTTCCTCTCACCCTTTTGCACCTCCTCTCATGTGCGGGGAGGCACATTTTGGTCGATTTGCTGCGTAACCATTCGCTAAATTACCCGACCACCAAGAAGCATGCTGCCATTGTAGTTCCTTGCGCTACATGCACCGGCATTCGTAGAAGTAAATTTTCTAGAGCAAGAATCAAGCGTGTGTGGCATGTTCACCTACATTTCTAGTATCTACTTCATGCTTGGGTGATAAACAACTTGCTAAATCCCCCAAGCGCCCCCAGCCTGCACTCAAGGAATCATAGGAACGGTGTTCCTTCATTTCCCTAGTTGTCGGTAATTTCGACCAATTCAATGCTTACATACTTTTTAGTGTAATTCGGAGTCATCCTGAACAAGTGTCACGCAAAACATATAAAATAGCGCAAAAAAGACAAGGACAAGAAGTATAGCGCCTGTCCTGTCTACTTCTGGTCCTTGTCTTTTTTGCGCTATTTTATATGTTTTACTAAGATGAACCAACTAGCCCAACAACGTACCCTACTAAAGTGTCATGTAGAGTCCAAAGACATATCATGTCACTTTAAATTTCTCGTCAATGTCAGGGGTTGTTATTGGGCGGTTTCATTTGGATTCAGGTAACGAGATGCAATCATATTTTTCATTTTGCTTCAAATTTCAATATTTCGTGGCACACTTTCCAAGAAGAACAATTCTCTTTTATTTTAATGTCCTGACATGTTTAGTTTCTGAGAAAAAAAAATCTCAAAAGAAGCGGGAAAAAACAATGAAATTTTGACGATTGTCATGTGTGGCGTTTTTGAATCTCTCTCAATCTCGAAGTATTCAAAAGAGAGCATCTATATTTTTTTAGTGTGATATATGTGCAAGTAGGTAAGACGACATAACTACGATTTATTATTCGTCGCTCCAATTTTTGTAAAAATCCCGAAACATGCCTCCGCGAACAACCGTGACCTAAAATACGGATCCTTTTTTTTTTTGAGTCGACTATGTTTAGTATTTTTTTTTTAATAATACCACGTGTAGAACCTTTCATTGCCTGTCAAATTAAGCAAAGTTTGTGTTTTTATTATGTAAGAGTACCAAGAAATAAATTATGAAACAGAGAAGGTTTTCACTTTTCAATCAATTTCAGCACGCTGTATAAAAGAAAATAATTTTTAAGTTTTTTTTTCGCGTCGCGTTTTTTTTACACTTTTTTTTCTAGCCAGATTACACTGCATTAGAGGTATATGCACTGGTTTTGAGTTTTAAGCCTCTAAATATGCTAAAAAAAAATAGAAAATACCAATGGTGGGTTTATGGGTTAAATTGACGATTATTGTGTGTGGCGTTTTTGAATCACTCACAATCTCAAAGTATTCAAAAGAGAGCTTCTATATTATATTGTGCGTGCCATCCACCCTTACACTTGACCAAGCTGCAGAAATCTTACTTTATTATCATTTTCGTACAGCTTCTGATGTCAACTTAGAAACGCTAAAAATGCTATTAACAGCCCCGCTGACTCCGAGCTAAATCATGGTTTTGGTTGTTGTGAATTCTCGGCTTTTTGTGAGCCACCGAAAATTGGAATTTCCTTTTCCTCGCGTAATCCTCGCATCCTTGCCTGCAGTGGCAAAATCCGCCTGCTAGCGAAACCTGCATGATGCACGCGCGTTCTACACCGCCCACATTTTCTGCCACCGCGCCGCTCTGTTTGGCCAGAGTACTTTAATGCTTCAAGCACCCTAAGGCACCCTAAGCAGCCTAGCACCATCTCTCAGACGCTAGTCACACTGTCGTTGAGCCGGTTTCGCGTGCGCGCAACTAGATGGCGTTTGCGCAGCTCGCGGTCGTCGCGTCGCCTACGACGACCAGCGATGCTATGATTATTAGGACTGAGGTCGTTCTCAGCGACGTAGATAAGTCTTAACTCAGACTGTGTTTGCAAATTAATCTTACTTTGCGTTGAACCTGCGGTTTTATTATTATGGTAAGTCCTGTATTGGTAGTTCTCAAACCTTGTAGGTAGCTGCTAGCACGAGAACCCCAATTTGCAACAGCTTCGTTTTTTTTAAGAGCACTACGTTTTCATGGAAAATTTTCCTCGCGTAATTCTCGCACCCCCCAATTTTCCATCGATTTTTAGCAAAAAAAATTGTGAGGATTATGCGAGTAAATACGGTATTTGGCAAAAGATCTGCTAGTTGAAATTTGATGTGGTTGCGAGAAAGTCCGAGAGAAACGTGGGAGCGTGTCAGCAATGGGGAGACTGTTGATCCACCAAGAGAATGTATGTACTTGCCCCGCTAATACACCCTCCCGTGGTCCTAGAAGATAATGGAAAGAGAGTGTTAGCGATAAGAGCTGCACTCCACTGCTGACACTCTCTTTCATGGCCTTGCTCGCTACTCTCGAAATAACGTCGGCAAGGAAGGCCTGTGGAGGATACCTGCAAAAATCTATCGCTTTAAAAATTGCCCTGCCCACAATCTACGAGACAGCGAAATGCAAGGTGGTCTCGAAGTGGCAACGAATGACGTCGCACGAGCTGGCGTGCCATGCCACCAGACGTCGCAATTCCTTCATCGGTGCTGCGAACACGAGCATCACTGTCGTTACCGCGTCCCAACTTTTAGATGCTGAAGCTTCCGCGGACTGTCAAGCCGGAGAACAACCTGCAGCGGAACCGGCGTCTGCCAAATCCACCACTGCTGCTCAGACACCATCGCCGGGATTGTGGCCGGCGACAACGTGACACGAGGGACCCTTTTTTTAGGATGCAGCAGACGCACAAGTCGGAGATGCGCTCCAGGCACCACAACGTCGAGCAACGCCTAAAACCTAACCTGATGAGAGGCGAGACTGTTGCGCCGTGCCTGCTGTCGTTCAAGGACGTGCCCAGCCTGAGAGAGGAGTCCTCGAAGGTGTCGTCTGCAAAAGGGAGAACCGTGTCAGCGCCCCAAATCTATGAGACGCTCCTGCAACTTTTATATGTGGAAGGGCTCTCTACGACAATTTCTCGTAAGTAGTGCGTAGATTTGATCTCGAAAACACTGCAAAAGGACTTCCGGTCTGGTTACTGAAAACTTAAATTTTGTGCAAACCAGATTTTTATAAATTTCGCGATTTGACAAATGTTCCAGAAAATTAGTCGCATGAGCTCCTCCTCACCCCGCAGTTATGAGTGTGTGGAGCACCACTTTCAGTCGCGAGATATAGTGCTCGCGAAATGTGCCCCAAAACCTGCACCGTGCTGAATTGCGTGAAATGTCCCGGCACTACCCGAAAGACGGCACCGATGTGCCAGCTTTCTCCCTTCTCGTAAAATGTTAACTGCAAACACGGCGCACTAAAGCTAATTCAAATGTAAACGTGCGAGCCAGGTTTCAGGGGGCAGCTTTCGTACACGAGAACCAGGAAACTGATACAGATGTCCCTACGGGAGTTCTAAGGCACCTGCTTTTGTGGACGTAACAGAGGGAACATGTGGGAAAATTTTCGATGAGGCACTACTTATAGCCGCCTCTTTACCGTAGTCGCGAACAACGTAAGAAACACAAGGTGTGGCATTTAACAAACAATCCGTTTTAGTGGCCGATTTTCGTGGAGACCTCTAAAGTTTCCGCACAATGTTTGGCTGCAAAGAAAAACTGACCCCAAAAGGCATTACGCCCCCCGGGAACCGTGTAAAAGACTTTGTTCCCTGGCAGGATTTGAACCTGCCACCTTGAGATAGTGAGCCAATGGCTTTGCCCACTAAGCTATCCAGGGTCTTTTTTACAGCGGAGCTGTTAAGGGCTAGATTCCCTAGGATCGTGTCCGGTATCAAATGCCTATCGACACTAACGTGCCTGGACAGCTACCGCCATCTATAAGCGACAGCGGCAAGCACACAACTAGTCTAGATGCCACCATCGCTCGTAGATGGCGGCAACCTTTCGAGCAATCATAGACGAATGGATAGTTGGGCGTGTTCGTGGAAATTCATCGTAGGAAACAGCGCAAAAAACAGATGACGACAAAGAAAAAACACACGTAACGAGCACAGCGCTCGTCACCTGTGTTTCTTCGTCCTCGTCTGTTTTGCGAGCTGTTTCCTACTCTCTTATCAGTTTCGATTTGGACTCAGGATGGGTCGGCCGCGCTCCCTTTGGGAATCCCTGGGTTATACCATGTGCCCGTGTAGAGTGTGGACATGTACCAACCGTCGGAGAAGCTGTCCTCAAACGACTTGTCTCTCTGCGGAATGCTCTTAGGGTTCAGCCAGCATAAAGGCAGCCAAGAACTCCTTCTAGGCAACAGCTTCCTGGCCATTCGGCAGATCCAGAGCCAGAGCAGCAGGAACAGCTCGAAGATCCACGTCACCTGCGCAAGAAATGTCCTTTTACACTTGAAGTATAATTTTTTGCAGCCTTTCTGGCTGCAAAAAACCAGGCTCAAGGGACCTTTCTGGCAAATCCCACAAGGCCTCTCGGTAACCCCACGTCGCACCGCGGGAATAAACATGTTGCAAAACATGCAGCACCATCTGTGGCACTGAAAGGAGTGCCGGCAACACCTTGTTCAGAAATGGCTGGAGCAGACGACGGAGTAAACACAGGCAAACAGAAAAGAGCAGGCAAGCAACTGTATTACCCTTCCCTCTTTTAGTGTCACGAGATGAATGCTGTGCAATCAAGGAGAGCGTACAGGATTTCGCAAGCGGCCTCTTGGGAATTTTCTAAAATGTCTATTGCGGGGCCGTTCCAATGCAAGCCCCTGTCAGCTCGTACACTCCGTACATCCAAAAGCAACTCAATCCCTCCGCTTTTACCAATGTAAGGTCATAACACAAACAAACAAAAACTGAACAACCCTGTTGCCATTGTCACGCTTTCTTTGCACTCTAAAATCGCAAAATGCCAAACCAACATGTACATCAAATTGCTGTAATGCACGGAGAAGACTGTGGGGGACGCTGTGTATTGCCAGAATGGTCTATTTGGCATTCCCTACCACCAGTGCTGGCAGGAAATGAAAGGCCCCCTGCTCTTAGCCTGTGTAGCTTAAAGCCCCAAGTTCAGCCATTTTCTTTCATTTAATTTCATTCCATTGTGACGTTGGAAAACAAGTCTTGTGCAGGTTGAGCATGCTGGATAGAGCAGTTCACTTTAAGCCAACTTTTACAACTACCGACAGAAAAATGACTACATATCGAATTATTTATGCTTGCATTGTTTTGCCAACCGGAAAAGCTAAGAAAAGTTAGAGTAATAAAACTGTCCCTAGACTAAATCAAAAATCCTCCAAAGCACTTACAATTAGGGAAATGTCCCTGCAGTTGGTAGCATTGCCCGCAACAACTCCCCAGCGAATTTTATATTAAATACTGCATGGCCATATATACAGCGTTACATACCCAACAGCAACAATCCACCTATTTGTTTCCTTCTGTCAGTACAGGGGCCGAATTAAGGTCAAAGTTAGAAAGGGTATATGTACTGTAGTATTTTGAGAAATAGCCCACCTAAAATCGAAAGCAAAGTGAGTATAAAAAAATAAACTAAATTTTGCTGTGCAATAAAAAAATTTTTTAAAAACACTAGTTTTAAATTTTGTGATTTTCGAAACTTGTGATCAGGGATGGGCAAAATACATGCAAATATGTATTGAAATACAAATACAAAATACTTCAAAAATGTATTTAATTACAAATCTAATTACATTTCCAAAAAAGCATTTAAGTACAAGATACAAATACAACCAAATGTATTTGGTTTCCTCCAAATACTTTCCCAAATATATTCCTCAAAATTTGCGTCAGCGACTTCAGGGCACCTGCGACGGGTTTCTGGGTATCTCATTTTAATTTTGCATTGCACACTCGGGAGTTAGTGTGCGAGGCTCTAGTAATGTAATAGAAATATGATCACAAAAAAAAAAAAATGTAATCAGCTTGGACGTAATAGGTGAAAAAAGTACAGAGCTTCTAGCAGCTTTTTTTGTCGATTACATTTTGGTATAGACCAATAAAGAATCGATACGACCAAGACGCGCAGCACTAGCTAGAGAATGTTTTACTGTTGCAACTCGCACCAGTTACAAAAATCTGGACGACCCGCGCATTTAGTATGTTCCAGGCAAAAATATGGATGGAAATCAGGCTGAAAAGCATCACAAGTTGTCACAGGCACTTATTTAACCAGTCTGCCTGTGAACGTCGATTTCGTCACTATTCTTGCCCTGGACTAACGCCGTTATCACAAAGTCACTAAATGCTTGGGCTTGATTGAGAGACTGCATTTGGTGCAGAACATAGTATTCTTCCTGCTCTGGACAGTGACAATAAATTTGAGGGATGTATTTTCGCCCACAAAATTGTATTTTAAATACCCACCTTTTAGTATTTAAATACGCACGTCAAATACATTACCCAATTTGTAATCAAATACAAATGCAAAATACACAAAGTATTTGAAATACATATTTCAAATACTTGTATTTGAAATACTGCCCATCCCTGCTTGTGATCACGGGGAGGAGCAATGAATCAAAGATGACTCCGCTTCCCAGTCAGCAATGTTTGCTTATCCACCTTTGGCGTGGCTAGGTAACACCATTTCTGCCAAGATCACCATTGGACAGGGCTCTGCAATTACTAGAAGTGGGCCAGCTTTCGGAGGTTTTGGAAAAAATAGCAAGTCATGCCAAAAATAGGTGTGGGTTATCTTTCAGGTGAAGGGCATCTCTCGGGGATATTAAGGTACATATCTTCCATCTTTCATCGAAATACAATGGCGGAGGTCGAAAAAAAGAAAAAAAGGTTGCGCTAAATGGCATGACAAGCTTTCGGCCCCCATACACAAATGTTTTGCATCAAGGACCCTGCAACTCTTTACGTACACCCACAATAGTCTTTAAAAGACCTCTGACCCCATCCCTCAAGAACATTAGGGTTATCATATGAATTTTTTCCCACAGAGTCAAATACTTGCTTAAAAAAAAAAAAAAAAAAAAAACGAGGACCAGCATTACAGAATGACAGGTCAGAGGCTCTAAGAGTCATGTGGGTTGTTTTATGTCCTGCTTCAATGATATCTTTTTGTAAGAAACCTTTCTTCTGTGTAAATCATGTTTTATTATTTACATTGTTTTTGTCAACAAAGATGTGCCAAAGATGATTTGGAATTTTGTAAAAACTTCAAGGTTCTGTGTTGTCGTGGCAGGGGACTGAGCATGACACTTATCGTGCCAACAGAATCTAGGTTTTGAGCCTCTATTTTTTTTCCTGACAGTTGGGACCTTGTATAGTGGTATCTTTGCAAAACATCTAGGCATTCCATTCACTATATCTTTTTGGCAGCCCTTTAGGATTCCAAAGATAATGGGAGTAAAGAAAAGATACCGGTCTGTCGGCAAGCAACTGGTAAAAAACCACCCCAATTTCTGCACGAAACGTAGAGACTCAAAACGTGGAAGTTCAAAATGCTAGGATAACACTTGGGGTAATTTTAGGATAATGCTAGGAAGCATGTTGATGTTAAAAAAACGTGTAAAAACAATAAAATATATATATATATCATTTTTTGTAAAGCCTTTTTGTAGAAGATTGAGAGACAGTTGCTTTACGCAGGCCCAGTGAGAAACTGGTCGAAGACTATTGGAGCAAATTTCGTACCGCCCTCTTGCGTGCTGCGTACAGCCTCCGCCACCGGAGCACCTTGCAGATCCTCGGATGTGCCAGTAGCTGATCCACGGAGATCCGCTGTATTGGATCTGGATGCATCATCCGCTGAACCAGGTCGCGTAGATCTGGACTGATCTCTGGATGCACCACGGCAAAGACATCACTTTCATGCTCAAAAGGTTTTCTCCAAACTAAAAAAGAACACATGCTGCGGCTTTAATGCGGCGGCTAAGTTTGTATAGGTGCAAAAGACACTAAACTCCCCCCCCCAAAAAAATTTTTTTTTTTTTTTTCTGGTGCCAGTGTAAAGTCACGAAATCAACTTTCCTCAAAAGGAAAAAATACTAATAATGCAACATTTATTTTGTGAAACTAATTAGAGCAATTCCGAAATGTGCTTTTACAGTGGATCGCAAAAATGAACCAAGCATAGCCGAATGCTCATTCTCCGCCAAAATGTAGAACTAGCGGTTTGGGCCAGATGGCAAAGTTTGAGAGCTAACTGTTATCTTAATCAAAAGTTATGTGATTTCTTTTTTAAATTTCAATAGGAGAATGAGTGTTACCGGTGGCTTGCACCATTCAACCCCAAGCATTTGGGGGCTTTCGTCGGCCACCACTTTTCGGTAAAAAATTACTGAAAATCGCTTATGACTTGAACAAGAAAACGGATCCTTCTAAAACCTTGGCATCTGCTCCAGAGCGTTAGCGCTACATTTGGGTGTAGACCGAGCATTTGGCAATGCGTAGTTTATTTTTACGATTAAGAAAACGTGGAAACAGCGCGAAATAAACGAAGGACAGGAACAAGAAGCAAACGCCGCAAATAGTGGCTTCGCGACGTTTGCGCAACCATTCGCGCTGCTGCGCATGTCGCCGCTCCTTCCACTTTCACTCTTCTTCCTCCGAAGGAATGGCATGCGGCCGACCCATCGCGAGTCCAAAGGGCTACTGATAAGAGTGCCAGTGCGATCTCGACGTCACGGGACACAGGACAACATGATTGGTAGGCGAGAAAATAACGTTTTATTCTAGTGGGGCCGTGCCAACCACGGGACGTGCTCGATGGCACGAATGCAGGTGGCCGCTAACGCGGACACCAGGGAAGAAGGGTTGGGGGAGAGATGGCACGGAACACAATGGGTGACTCTCCTCGTCGAATGAAAGAGATGGTGTATTCGCACGAAAGATCTTTATCTCCGGAAAAATCCGAGTATTAAGTCGGCAAGCCGGTTGTCTGGTTGCCGCCATCACTCGTAGACGGCGGTAGCTGTCTGGAATTTTGTGTCGACACGCCGCTTGTCCACGGACACGATAGTGGGGGAACTACCAACTTTAACAGCTTCGCTGTAAAATAGCTAATTGCGTGGAGATTCCGAACCTTACTATCATTGCTCGTTTTAGGCACGTTGTGCATTACATTTCGCAAAAACGTCAAATCTTTGGGTGTAGGAGATGTAATGCAGCAATCGTTGTTTTAAACGTCGTCCGATGGCGCCCGTGTTGTCCACTCCAAGGCACAAAAGGAGGGCCGTGTCACGATCTGTGATTACATTTTGAATAAGGAAATCGGCCACCCACAAGCATAATTTCTGTTTCTTTAGGATGCTTAGAGCCCATAGATTGAGTTATCACCATAAAGAGATGATATCAGAATCCACATGAATGCCCCTTTAATAAGAAAAAAAGGTTGTGGTGCTCAATTTTCTATGTTGCCATTTGGAGGCCAACGCTGGGCGCGGATTGAGCAGAGGTCTCAAAGGAATACCGACACAGCACCCGCGTCCAATCGACTTGAACTCGAGCTCCAGCCAAACACTGACATGTCACTAGCGTGACACTCTTCCATCATGGTAGTGCATCACACAAAGTAGCTGGGAGCTAGCAATGTAACCCATCTCAGGTGGCACAGTTTTCTGTGCAAAAATATTAGTTTTTTTATCCAGGAATTTAGGGCCTTAAAAAGTCCAAAGAAGGCAAGGTAGTGCCAAACCGTTTTTGGCCAGAGTCTGGGTACCTTAGCCCTAACTCCACCAAACAAGTGCCAAAGTTAGGCTCCACTGTCGGTAATTTGGCTGTCATCCAACATCTTTGGGCCTAAATCGCCAAACAAGTGCCAGAGTAAGGCTTCAGTTCCGGCTGTTCAGTTTTCATCTGGCAACATTGGGCCCGAATTGTCAAATAAGTACCAGATTTAGGCTTCGCTGCCGGTTCGTTGGTTTATACTTGGCATCTTTGGCTCAAGTCTGGCAATTATCCGGCAAGCAAGAGGAAAACCGTAGAAATGCTGGGCACAAAACTGTACTAGGCCCAAGTTAAGCACCTAGGACTGCCGAGCTTACGCTGAGTTCGGCGTTTTTAAGCCGTGCTACCCGGAATTCTGCGTTAAAGAGTCTGTTGCTTCTGTCACAACTTATAAACAGAGAACGAGGCGAATCCCACGTCCTCACCCGTGACTACGTCCGCCGGCAGGGTTCCAGTGCGGAGACTGTGCCAGTGCTCTCCTTGACCAGGAAGCTCGAGGTCGCAGGCCAGCTCCAGTATCGTGATCCCCAAGCTGCAACAACAAAATTAACGGCGACGAATCGGGAAAACGATTAAGTAAAATATGAGCCTCCCTCAAAAGGCCCTCCCCCCTTCCCCCAGTTCAGGAGTGGTGCTCTTCCCCGTACCTGAACACGTCGGCTGCCTTGGTGAAGTCGCCGTTCATCAGTTCCGGCGCCATGTACCGGGCATCTCCTTCGACTGGATCGTCTCGGTTCTCTGCCTGAGACGGGCAAGGAGGCACATAGAGCCACTATAAACAAGCTGCGCTTAGAGCGTCGACACTCCGTTTCCTGGTTGCCTTGTGGGTGCCGCCATTTTGTTGCCCGGTGCAGCCACAACTGGCAACGGTTACGGTTTAAAAACGCGACTTCCCGAAGTTCAAATGTGGTGTCGGGAGGCTGGGGGTGACGTTTTGTTTTGTTGCAGACTCTCGAATGTTTTGGGAAGGCCAGAACGACGTTTACAGCAATTTTGAGCAAAGCTTTAGACTACTGACGACAATGATTTTAAGCAACAAGACGGCCGAAGCGTCGCTCCTTCGAGGCGTAGCTCGTTCAGTGGGCCTCGGGAAGTCTTCGTGGCAAATGCCTTACTGTTGCAGAGCTTATAGGAGCTAGCCCCAGGTAGGCCTAGCATTTAGGTGTAAGTAACTGTTAACCCTTTAAGTGGAGAGTTCTCTTTTTTGGTGTGCAACCATGACTCAAACTATTTTCACACAAAAATTTAAATAATTTTTTTTGCGCTCAAATTTTGACATTGTTGTTTATTTCAATCCATGGAAAGAAATACTATGTAACTTCTTGTTTCGAGCACGCTTCCCTCAAAAGGAAAAGCTTGCTCTCCATCACTGTGGCCGTCAAGTGACCGTCAAATGACAAGGTTTTGCTGTCACTAAGCATGATGTACTCTCTCTCCAAGCCATTGCCATCATCTTGCTCAAGCGACACATCGTGCCACTTCCGAGCATTTGTGATCCAGAATGAATTTGAGAACAGAGATATTTCCCACCAAGACCATTAGGTTATGTCACCCCCCCAGCAGATGCAAATCAATTCAATGTGTTTACCTAATATTGTATTCAATAGATGGCAGCACCTATAACCTTTGTTTAAAAGTTTGCACGTGTTTAAAGGAGCTTACATCCGTAGGTCTACATTGAGGCCCGTCCAAAGATGGGCTCCCCAGGGTTAAGGCCCTGCGAACCTCTAAACTTCCGATAGAACATTCCCAGCAAAAACAGGTCTTATTTTGTTTCACCGACAAGAAAAAAATCCAGATGAAGTGATCGACACTGGATTCACGCTGTTCAGTCGTTCCATGAGGAGACAAGTAATCAGCACAATAGCTGCTTCATTTTAAGGGGATAAAGCGAAGGGGAAAACAATTAACGAGAGTTAAGTAATCAAATGGAGGTTTAGAAGCTAACGCTAAGTCAATTAATACAAACCAGGGTTAAATATATGAGTGGAAGGCAGCTTGAAACATAAATCTGAAGGGTCAAAATATATTTCCATCTTAAAGCTCAAAGAAGCTTGAACCTTTGTGAATTCAAAATTCGCCAGTGTCTGAGAGTTGAGCAACTTTTCTAGCTTGAATCTTGAGTGGATTGCAACATCTCTAAAACGAGACACCCACGTGGCAAACTTTAGTCGCCGAACCTTCACTGCATACACAGCACTTCATTTGATTGCCCCACAAGACCAAAAGGTAAAACTACCCATGAAAGCGACCGACCACCAGTGATCCGATCACTTGTCACAAACACCATACGAGTCTGCAGGGAACAAAGAGGCTCTTACTGAGTCCAGCCTCACAACGAGACCAAAGTCGCCCAGCTTGCAGAGGCCCTCGTTCGAGATGAAGATGTTGTCTGGTTTGATGTCAAGATGAATTAAATTGTGATCATGCAGGTGCTTCAAGCCCTGAAAATAAGAAGAAGCAAAGAACATTTAGGCACTGGCACTGGATGCTTCCCATTTGTGTGTCTTTATTTTACTTTTATTCTAGGGGAAAGGAAGAGGGTTCAAAAACTGGGTTTCATCTTCATTCTTGGAAGGAAAAGAATTTGGGAAAACTCTGACACTTTAGCTCACCCCCCCCCCCCTTCCCCCCCTTTTTTTTTGGCTCTTCATACTTTTCAGTGTTTGTATTTTACTTCACATACATCTCTGGACCCCATAACTTAACAAACAATACGAACTGAAACACCCAATCCAGCCTCCTACCAAGTCTGCAGTTTCCACAAGCTCCTTTATCTCAAAAATTTGTTGAAGAGTTCAAAGAATGGGACTTCTTTGCTCCATTGATTTCCTCGAAAACAACTCCTTTTTTAGCAATGCGCAGCACGGTTTCCGCCGCAACTTTTCTTGTGAAACGCAGCTCCTATTTCTTACTAATGACCTTCACCTAAACCTTGACTCCGGCTACCCCACTAGTGCTGTATTTCTGGATTTCGCCAAAGCCTTTGACAAAGTGCCACATAACCTCCTTCTGCTGAAACTTTCTATGCTAAAAATTGACCCTAACATACTAAAATGGATTGAATCATTCCTTCAACGTCGTCAGTTTGTTTATGCTAACCACACCAAATCCTCCCTGTGCTCTGTTTCTTCTGGTGTCCCCCAGGGGACAGTACTCGGCCCATTACTCTTCCTAATATATATTAATGATCTTCCTCTCAACATCTCTTCCACTGTGCGGCTTTTTGCCGATGATTGTTTAATCTATCGTAAGATAACCTCTACAGATGATACTGTAACGCTTCAAGGCGACATTTATAAAATTTCTAAATGGTGTAACACATGGCGCATGTCCTTAAATCCTAACAAATGTCAATGCATGTGCTTTTCTCGTTCATTGTCAATCACCTATCCTGTACTTCTTTTGAACTCTGTCCCCATTGATTATACTAACCAATACAAATACTTAGGCTTGAATCTCACACCTAATCTATCATGGCATACTCATATTAAAACAATTATATCCTTAGCAAACCGCTCTCTAGGCTACATTCGCCGAAACTTTAGATCCTCACCTGAAAACCTAAAACGTATTTTGTACACCACTATTGTTAGGCCTAAATTAGAATATGCGTCCTCCATCTGGCATCCTCATCAGAAAAATTTAACAGACTCCATTGAATCCGTTCAGAACCGTGCTGCTCGCTTTATTTTTAATGACTATTCTCGTACCTCAAGTGTGTCATCAATGAAGTCTCGTCTTAACCTTCCTCTACTTTCCTCCCGCCGTCGAATTTCCCGCCTTTCTCTTCTTCATAAAGTCTTCTACACACCTTTCTTGAAAATGTCTCTTCTGAACCCGCCCACCTACATATCATCAAGATTAGACCATTCATGCAAGATCGCCCGTCCCAAGTCATCAAGTGAAGCACACCAGCATTCCCTCATCCCTGAAGCAGTTGTGGACTGGAATGACCTCCCGGACGCCATAGTCACCATACCCGACCCCAAGCAATTCCGACTAGCCCTTCAAAACCACTTGTACTGACCCACTCCCCTCTATAACACCCCCGAGGCATTGAGGGTATGTATAAATAAATAAATAAATAAATAATAAATCACTAGTTTAGACCAAATCTCTTTTGAAAGCTGGCAGATGTGCCAAAGAAGCACAAACCACCGTTTTGACTAATTGTCCAAGCTAGTACTACTTGTACTAGTATTTTAAATTGCAACAAGATGTGCGTGAACATCAATTATCTGACAGCAAACCAAAAAAACATTAAAACTTTAATGCAAGCCGAATACAAATATTTTGCATTTAATGTAAATTAATCATAGACAGTTTAATAAAACTAAGTCGAAATTAATTTTTCTGCAAAAATACCTATTCATGAAAAGCATTTTACAAACTTGCATTTAATTAAAAAAATACTAACAAGGTGAGTCAGGGAAATTATAATCTAACATCAATCAAAGCAATGAATACCTCAATGAACTGAGTATAGGTTGACACACACACTTTTCTGGTACTGTCCTTTGAGTAGAAGGGTCGACCTACATTCGTAACCAATGAAGTCTGACATACAAAGTTGAGAAGAACTTCAAAGACCATCGAACCAATTGAGATGCACGGCCCCATTAGCCATTTCTCGAAGTGCACAAAAGCGGTGGAGCTTGATGCAAGAGCGCCGGTGCGACACTGTGAAATGCGACAGAAGGAACGGGGAATTTCTAAGGCATTATTCAGGATTTTCAAATATTCGAAAAACTAATACTTTGCACACTAAAAGCGTGCTGTGAATGCAAACGTTAGTCAAATTATTCGAAGTTTTGAATACAGTAACGTGATTGGTTTCAGTCACTTTGGAGCACCTTTTGAAGCAGTTAAAAGTCCATTTTGGAGCAAAAAAAGAACTTTCGGAGCACAAGCATATACTTCATGATCATTCCCGCCACTGCGAATATCATATGTTAAGATTCGTGTGTTAACCTGTCAAACTAAAATACACTGCTTACTTTGCCTTCCCCCTTCTGCGCAACATTTTGTTTGTATCGGTTGCACAGCAGGTTCGATTCTCTCAAGCACAGAACTCGCTGTTCAGAAGAATGTGGAAGCACCAGTCACAGCAACAAGGACAGTATGAACTCATGTGAATGGTTATTTTAGTTGTGGAGTCAAATGGAAACCAAATAGTATATCACATAGAAATAAGGTTAGAATGGATCATGTCGAGCACTCAAATTTATGTCTCGCTGCAATTCTAAAGGGTTCAATGAAACTCAAATTCTTAATTGAGATAAAAACACAGTCTTTGCTATTTGATCTTGAAATGACATTTTATACATAGAACTTCATGACAACAAAAATCGACATCTGAGCAATATATCTTAAAAACAGTAAAAACAGCAAAAACGATAAATCTTAAAAACAGACTAGCCAAATTATCTCTATGTTTCCATCCACTGCTCCAGCTAATTTAGCTTTAACTTACTCTCTTCACTGCACCATCGGACAGAAATTTTTTTCCAGATTTCCACGAGACTGGAAGTCTGGAAAAATAATTTCCATACCAAAGCCGAGAGAAATAACAAATATGCAAAATTATCCACCAATTTCACTCGCAAATACCACTTGTAATATTCTTGAACACGTCCTTACCAGACACATTATGACATATGTTCAGACTAATAACCTCCATAGGAAGACACCAATATATCATTTTTTAAACCACCTGAGACTGGGTGGAAGAAACACTGCAATTCTAAAGGGTTCTTCCACCCGGTCTCAGGTGGTCTAAAAAATGGTAAACTTACACCAGGTCGCCTGCGCCCTAACTGTTTTTACCAATATACTATATTTAGAAGAGGGCGCTCTACTGCTACGCAACGGACAGAGGCGACTCATGACCTCAGTTTATGTATTAACAGTGGTGGGCGAGTAGATGTTGCATTTCCGGATTTTGCCAAGTCTTTTGACCACGTGTCACATCCAAAACTGCTTCATAAACTCAAGTACATATTGAACAATTATCGAGTTTTAACATGGGTTGAAGCTATCTCATTGGCAGCGAACAGTTTGTACAATTAAATAAGGTAAAGTCAGACGACCTATCAATAACGTCAGGAGCACCTCAAGGATCAGTCCTAGGGCCGCTACTGTTCATTTTGTGCATCAGTGACATAAGCTAGGGATTTGAAACTGAAGTCAAAATAAAACATTTTGCCGACGATACAATTAAATGAACATCTGATGATCAGAAGTTATTAAATGAGCATTTACATAAATTGGCCAGCTGGTGCAACGATTGGCAAATGGAAATCAACAAAAACAAAACTGTTTACATGACTGTAACGCGGAGAATACGAGCACAATTCAACAACAGTACAGGGGGTATGCCTTTAAAAAGTGTTCAGGAATTTAAATATTTGGGTGTCCTTTTAAAATCAAACCTAAACCGAAATTCACACATAGAAGATGTTGTCAATAAAGCATTAAATAAAATTTGGATACTCAGACAGAAATTAGCATTCGCTACTCCAGAGCTAAAATTAACTCCATATAAAGCACTAATCTTACCATCGCTCAAATATGCGAGCCCAGTCTGGGAGCCATTCACACAAAAAAACATTCATAAATTCGAAAGCATCCAAAGTAAAGCGGCCCGTTTTAATTTTTTAATCGCTACATATCTACCGAGTCCAGTTCCCAACTGAAATCCGATGCAGACCTCCTTCCTATTAGCACTAAAATGATGTTGAGCCAGATGCAATTCTTCAACTTGCTACGTGGTCGATATGTTATGAATATTCATGTGAATATCCATGTTATGATGCTATGCCAGTCTGCGTGATTGTGCTTCAGGGTGCTATGATACGCAATGGTTTACCTTCCTGCTTCAACCTCATGGCTGGCAGTATTAAAAAAGAAAATATATACAGGGTGTTTTACAGGCTTTACATATTTGTTTAAAATAAACAGTGAAAGCTGCCCTGACCCGGATTGTGCAGGTGAGCTATACGGCCAGGGGGACATAACATAAGGGGCTGATCGCCACGGTAAGTCGGATAGTTAACTAAATTCTGTTGATTAACTTCTCTAATTATTGAAATACATGATACCAGTCAGACACTTGCCAGGTGCCATCAAAAAACACTAAATCAGTATATTTTAGACAGATTTCAAACGTGTGGAAAGTGTGGAGGTATGCTAAAGTGATCACTCATGCAACAAGATGAAGGCTAATGGCGCGAAAACGGGGATGTTAAGCTGGCGGTAATGTTATCAGCCGCGTCTTCGCACTGCCAGCCTTGCGGCTGTTCCACGAGTAGCAAATTTAGCACACCAACATACTTCTGGCGCGCCTCAAATCGCACTAAAATTTAACGACTTAATGGTTTTCGATAAAGCTCGATAAGTTTCTAATTGAATGAAAATGAATGAAGAGATTTTACTTAATTATCCGACTTATCATGACAATTATAACCCCCCATATGTCCCCTGGCCGTGTAACTCACCTGCACAGACCAGATTAGTGTAGTTATCGTGGCTCTTTTTAAAACAAATCTGTAAGTAAAAGTTCTCTGTACAAAGGTGACAACTAAACAAGAGAATTGACATAAAAAATTAAGCTTCAGCGCAGTCCACATAAATCTTCTCGCAATACCTTATTAAGTCACGAATTTAAAGAACAAAATCGTCAGAATATTTGTTGATACCCGACGCTTATGTCACAACATCTCGCTCTAGAAAAGTGCTTTTCCCCCAGTGCTGCAGCGAAGAAAGATACCCAAAATCGTGAAGCTTCTTTCATGGTTCTCGCTTCACCACAGTGCGAATATGACAAATATGGCGAGACTTACGAGTACTGTCGGTGTTTCATACAGGAATAAAATAGAGCAGTACGTTACGTAGGGCAAAAATCGTACAAGCCTACCATAACGATCCAGCCGTGTGGCGAGCCCAAACTCCAACATTTTCAGTAATAATAAAGTGAAACTACAGTTTGGCGCAACGTTGGCCCAAATTCATAGCATTTTGGCAAAATGTAACAGGATTTGGCACAGCAACCGTGTCACTGCGAATATTAGCACACCCCTAATAGACCTTTTCTGAATTATACCCAAAACCAAGGAGCATGCGAGAGTTTATTTTTAACGCGCCAAGCGCGCTGCCTTCCGAAGCAATAAATGTTTTGAAGCAAAATCCCAAAACAAATGGCACTTTGCATGCGTGTTCAACAATGCCTTTTTGCGGTCATTTACTTCGAAACTTTTATGCAACTACGACAAGCGCGAGCAGAGTGTGTACCTACGTTCCTAGCATTTTCATTGATGGTTAAATAATTTGACAAAAACGTTTACAGTTGAACCTCAATTTAACAAAACACGATTTTACGAATTTCCCGATTTAACGAACAAATCTGGATTCCCCACCAGCCTATGCGCGAGGTCTCCCTTCCTCGATTTTACGAAGTTCCAGATTTAACAAAATAATTAGCGGGTCCCGATGACTTCTTCAAATCAAGGTTCAACTGTATTACGATTTCTTGGTACTTTCTAAGGAAAGTTCAATGGCTGACTTCCAAGTCAATGATTGACGTAATGATTTTAGGGGAAGTCCCCAACGTGGAGAAGACTTACGTAAGGACAAACAAAGTTGCACCCGAAATCGCGCGCCCTCTAGGCGGCTGGTGGCCACTCAAAATGCGCTCCAATTCTTAGGCGGAAGTCAATATATTCTTACCACTTCCAAGTATGGCGCATCCCCGAAAAAAGATTTACATAGTCGCTTTCATCGCAACAATAAACTATGCACCGCAGATTGCTCAGACTCCGCCCAAACGTAGGACTGGCGGTCCGAACCAGATGCCGAAGTTTCAGAAGTAACCGTTTACTTTGTTCAAAAATTGCGAGCAATTTCCAGAAGCTCTCAACGGGAAAACGGGGCCCGTTCCTGGCAGTCGACGCCGTTCGTCCCCACATATGGCCTTCCGTAGGCCCCCATTTTCCCACTTTTAAAATTTTTGAAAATCACATACGACTTAAGGCCCGTTCACACTCTTGCGACTTCTTAAACCTGGGTTCCTTAAAACTCCTTAAACCAGAGAACACACTGGCGCCATCTATTGGGAAGCAGTGTAAACTCGGCGGTCCGGCACATTTTTTTCATTTCTCGCGCATTATCCTTTCTTTCTTGGCTCGAAAAACCTTTCTCAATGTTATAAACGAGCCCTTCTATGGGTATTACGCATATTTGACCTCGCAAACCCCGCAAAACCTTCGCTCTTGTGAAATGCAGTTCCAGGGTCACCGCATAGATGGCGCCACAATGCCAGTGTGTTCCCGCATTCTAAAAACATTTAAGAAGTTTTAAGAGATCTCGTCTCTCTCAGTCGTAGTCGGTTGCAAGAGTGTGAACGGGCCTTTACAAACAAGATTACGGCTAGCTCTGAAGCTTTGGAATCTAGTCCAGACCACTAGGAGTACATTTGGACAGAGATCGAGTGTTTGGCGATTCACAGTTTATTTCTGCGATGAAAAAATCTGTTTTGTAGTATACATTTTTCACATTTGCTCCACGTAGAGGCTGGTTCCCCCACATGCAACTCATCACGACCGTGCACCTCGAAACCTCTTAAAATCTCTTACGACGAGAAAATGCAGTGGCGCCTCTGTTGCGTAACCATCGAAAACTTTTAGCATTCCTTTGTGCCCCATTCTTTCCTTCTTTCTTGGCTCGAAAAACTTTGACAATCAATGTGCTAGTATGTTCTCCCGTCGCACGAGATCGCACGAGATTAGTCCTGATTGGGCCTGACTGGCGAGTGCGTGAACGGGCCTCCGGCAAACACGACAAAGTGGCACGAACCTGCAGGAGGTCGACGAGGTAGTTCCAGACGGCACGCTCGGGGATGTCGTGGTGCTCCTCCGCGTAGGCTGTCATGTTGGAGTGGCACAGCTCCATCTGGATGTAGAGGCGGCAGTTCTCCTCCCAGGCCTTGATGAAGCGCACGCAGTTGGGGTGCGGGGGCAGGCACTCGTGCTTCGCCACCTCCTGCAGCTTGTTTTGGCGGTCCTTCATGCTGCGGAACTGCCGGTAAGCCTCCTTCACCGCATACCAGCGCCCGTCCTCCCGGCTTCGGACCTTGTAGACCTGGCGTTCGTGGGAGGGGGGAGTTGAGAGCATGTGGCAGTTCGCTTGCAATCCCCCACCTTCAAAAGAGGGAAGCCTTCTGCTCCTTTCTCTCTTTGGGGAACGGGCATCGAGAGTGCGCAGAAGTCAATCGCAATTCTCTGTACGTGTCCCCAAAAGGAAAAGAAGCCTTCCGCTCCATTCAAAGAAGGGCTTCCCCAAAACAGGAAGCCCTTTCCCTCTTTGGGGAATAGGCTTCAAGATCGTGCAGAAATCAGTTGCAATGCCTGGTCTCTAAAAGGGGAAAACCTTTCCTCCTTTGGGGAACAAACAGGCATCAAGACTGTGCATAAATTGGTTACAATTCTCTGTCTTCAAAAGGGAAAAAGCTTCTGCACCCTTCCTACTTTGGGGAACAGGCATCGAGACTGGGCATAAATTGATTACAATTCCATGTCCGTGTGCCCAAAAAGAGACCCTCTGCTCCGTTTAGGGAAAGGGCTTCTTCAAAATAGGAGACCCTTTCCTCTTTTTGGGGAACAGAAGAAGGCACCGAGAGTGCGCATACATCAGTCGCGACTCCATGTCTGTGTACCTAAAAGGAGAAGAAAAGCCTTCGGTTCCTTTTAGCCGATTCACACGACGGGTCGAATCACGATTTTTGTCCGAGGACCGTAGACCACGTGACCGGCACGTCGCAGATTTCTGCGATCTGTGCCTTGTCTGCGGACGCGTAAATTCATAAAGTTGAGCAATTTTTCACTCGCTGAATTTTGACGGAAGATTGACTTGAAAAGCGTTTGGTCTGGATTTTTTTTTTTTGGGGGGGGTGGGGGGGTCGCCTATGACTAAATGTTTCATGAGGTGGAAGGGGGAGAGGAGGCCCCAGCAAAATGGAAGATTTCGGAGGGGGGGGGGGGGGGGGGGGCATGCTCCATGGGCTTGTCCCCTGGATATGTGCCTAGTACAATGTCTTCTTGGCTTTTTTTTTCTTTTTTTTTTCTTGATGATTAAAACGAAAATGGTGCATCATTTTCTTTTGTGTGTTTGCTGGTTTATTTTGCAGCGCAATTCTCGGTTCCACACATGAAAGAAACTGCGGAAACTTTGTCCGGCTGACGCGACGCAGGTTCTGCTACTCCTCCGGGTCCGTGTCAAGAAGCTCACATCAAAACTCGTCTAGCACACTATAATAATTTTTGCACGTCCAATCTGGATTTTACCGAGCAAGATCTTTCTTGTGGCTGTGGTGTACTTGAGTTTTGTGCATGACGGCATCTCCAAACGTCCCTCCACGAGCCCAGAACTTTGTCGCCTCTACACCGAACCCTTCTCGAGTGGACCATGGTGTCATTGTCATGGCTTGGGTTAGTAAGGCTAGTGGTGCCTCGGACGAAGCCTATCATGGTGTTTTGTCTCAATCTGTGTGTAGCAGCGGCGTATGATTCTTTATCGCGGTAGCAAACATTGATTTCTTTCTTGGACGATGGTGCCACGGTGCGATGTTGGAGTTTTGCAGCACTGTGGTGTGGCAAACGGGTACGGTCCGTCCTTGTTGGCATATGCTCGTCGTCTCCCTCGTGTGGACGCGCTAGGGAGAGGGACGAACCGCGGACATGTCGTCACGTGATCAATCCGTCCACGAATCAGTCTGTATGTGAATCAGCCATTTTGAGGAAAGGGCTTCTTCAAAGAAGGAAACACTTTTCTTTTTGGGAAATAGGCTTTGAGCCAGTGCAGAAATCGGTCATGATTCCATGTCCTCGTTCCCAAAAAGGGAAAGCATTCGGCTCCTCTTTGGGAGAGGGCTTCATAGAGTCACTAACTCAGCTAAGCTTCAGAGTAAAAACACTTTAGTCTTCTTGTTGCTTGAAATCATTGTTGCCATTTATCTTTGTCCTTATCTGAAATTGCAAAAAATACTTTTACGTCCTTTAGAAGTGTTAACGAGTCCGCAACAAAGCAACACAGCACCCCCAAAGCTTTTCAATGCCATAACTAACGTTCAGGATGTGTAATTTTCTAATTGTAACTATGGCCAGTTGCACCCGCTCTGCAGTAAGCAACAAAGTGATGGTGCCCACAAAACAGTCTGAGAATGGAGTGTCGATGCTTTAAGAATAGATTATTTAGTGACTCTAGGCTCCCCCAAGGGAGGAAGCCCTCTCCTTCCTTGAGGAAGAGGCATCGAGAGCACACCAAACTCAGTCACAACTCCCTGTTCCTATCCCCAAAGAGGGGAAAGGGCTTCCCCAAAGGGAAAGACATCCCCTCCTTGAAAAAGGTTTTTCTTTATGGCTTTTTTTCTTAGGCCACTTCCACCCTAGAGGGTGCAAATTGCACTCCATCATAGATGGAAGTATCCCATTCTAAATGACCTCCATCTTGGAGATTTCCCCAAGATTGTATTTAGGTCCAACAGAGTATAGTAGTTATGTAACTTCATTTATATCTTTCAATGTCATTGAAGTTCTCAAAGAGACAAAGCTGGTACAACTAGTAAATAAATTAATCATTGTTTTTAGTGAAGTTTATAGACAGATGAAACTGCCTTTCCATGACCGCTGTAAGTAGCATGAATGTGTCCCCTTTCTTAAAACACGTGTTGCCATTATAAACTTTGCATTTAATAGCTGCAATTAAAAAAAAAAAAAAGATTTACTCCAACTTAATATGAAAATTAACAAAAAGATGCCTTAAAACGTGCAAACCCACCACCCCTTATTCCGGCAGCGTATAAAAATGAAATAAAACCATGGGTGTCCGTGCTCACCACACCGAAGGAACCTTGTCCCAGCTTACAGTCGATGTGAAAGCACTGGTGCAGGTACAGGTCTGGACGGCTGCTGTCATAATGCGGGCTGTGGAAGGCTGTAGCCACAAGGTCAAGGTTTCTAGACGCCACAGCATCACAGATGCACACAAACACAAGGAGCTAAAAAGAAAAATTAAGCACAGTAGTTCTCAAATGAAGCCAAAGTAACAGATTTCAATAATTTCTAATGCCATCCGTCATGCCTTTGCTAACCATTTCAGGCATCAAAACTGAATTGAAGGTGTGAATAAAATTAGGCAAACCATGCAGAACTACAGTTTGTACCCGAAGCATAATATTCACAGAACTCCAGTGAGGGTATATTATTTTTGCATAAACTGCTATGGTATTGAGAATGGCAACCGAGGATCTGGTTCGCTTTTGCTCTAGCTTGCTGTTTGGTCGTTTTCACAAGATATTGGTTTCAGGTGTGTCAATTAGTACTCAAGATGCCATTTAAAGATGCAAATACGTGCATCACGGCATGGTTTTATATGAATAGTGCAAAAAAAATTTCACTTTTTAAAAAGACAATAACACACGAAAAAAAACATTTTGCCAGTCAATTTATTATGGTGTTAGGAAACTACCCATATTTTTAATAAAGTAAAAAAAAACGGACTGGGGAGGAAGATGAAATATAGAGAAGGAGAAAGTTGTTGGAAGTCACATGGCTGTTCAACTTCTTTTTCTTCAATCAATGTATTTGTAGCTTTTTAGAAGTCACAAAAAATGGGTATCATATTACTTTTCTATTTTTAATATTGCGGGTGTGCCATTGCGACTTTGATTATCTTTGGTGGTTGTGTCTAAACCATAGAAAACAGCATGTAACCACAAAGAAGAGAGTAAGCGCGACTCAAACTGGAGAGTTCTCAATCGGCGGTTTTAGGGCGGAAAGAAAACAAATTTCGAGCTGCAAATTGAGGCATGGGCAGTTGGGCTTTCACGTGTCCAGGGGCGGATTTAGGGAGGGGAGGGGGGGGGGGGGGGGGGGGGGGGGGGGGGCCAATTGTCCTCTTGTCAGCTCCCTAAGGCCAATCTTTTTTTAAAATAAAATCATTGATATACACCAGCCAAAAGTTTAGTTTTTGGCGACATAGAAAATATTGGGTCAACAAAATAGATGTGGGCAACGTTTCACATAGAGGTCACATATACTAATTCTAAAGGAAAAGGTCCGCCATTTTCCCATGCATTCTGACTGCCGCAAGCGGCGGAGCATGGAGACAGACCTTTGGGGTCTTGCACATGGTTACCAACTGCCTTCGATTTCACCAATATAATTAGGTTATCATTAAAGCAGTTTCATGAACTTCAACAATCCACATACTTACCGGTGGAAAGATATTCGCGTTCCTTTTGAAGCTTTCTTTTTGCATAGCACGCAAGTGTATGGCCTCGCGTCAACACAAAACTAAACCAAATAAGCAGCTTCGCGCTATGGTTTTGATAGGAGCGCCCCTGGAATACAAAACCGCGTAACCACGAGATTTCAGAGATTTCGACAGAAGGGAAGTTAATGGAGCGTAATGAGTGTATTGCTTTATTAGGCATTAGAATAGCTCAGAATTTAGTTTACAACGTTAAATTATCACTGTTTATTTTGCTGAGAGTTTTCAGTCTTTGCAATTACCATTGCGACTGTCGTCCTTCAGCTGGCAACATTGGTTTCTTTCTCCAGTGTTCTGTCGCGCTCTTTTACTTGGGACCCCAGGTGTCCGCGCACAGGATTTGCCACCCATCCTCACCCCCCTTTACCCCCGACGTTTACCCCCCCCCCCCCCCCCTTGCCAAATGCTTACCGCTCCTATCAGCGCTGGCAAGTTTAAATACTCTGTCAGTGTCTCTTTAATGAGGTTGACAACGCAACAGATGCGGAGTTCCAGCATTAAGCAGCTGGAAAAAGAGGCCATGTGCAACCCGGCATCATGGAAATTTGCCGCAATAAAGCCAGGTCTCCTTGTCGAAAGTTGGCTGCCACTCCGAAGACCCCTAAGAGGCTTCTGTGACAAAATTCTTTGGCATTCTCGAAAAGAACCGGCAGAACTAGTCCACCGCTAGTCCTAGTGCTACAAGGAGAGCTGGAAAAATTGGCACCGGCATATAAGGAGCTCAAACATTGGCAGAATGTATGTTTAGGTGGTGTATCTTACCTAGCGAAATTTAAAGCCGTAGCTCCCTTCCCATGCAAAGCGAGACCCACAAACTTGCCAGGGTCAATGGTGGACGTCTCACTCCGTCGTCAATGGCGAGCAGACAAAGCACTCTTTGCCTCACAACACTCATTGGGAAATAGTGTCACAAGTCACAACCATTGCCAACTCTGTCGTCTGCGAACATGTCCGCCATTGACCCTGGCAGGATTGTTGGTGTTGTTTTTCACAGAGCTATGCTTTGAACTTTCACCGGGTAAAATGCAACACCCAAATACACATTCAATGAAAGTTTAAACTATGTGCAGGTGCCGAGTTTTCTGGCAAGTCTTGCGGCGCTAGGACCCGTTGCAGACACCCTACACACACCTTGCACGTGACGTCACGCAAGGGAAGGACAAGGCCCCGCACCATGCTGGTGGTTGACTTCACACTGCGTGGATGCGCCTACCAAGGCCTAGGATGCCACTGACTGCCCTGACATGTGGCGACACACTGCATTTTCAACAAAGGCACCTTTTTTTTACAAGTGAACTCAAAAAAAAAAAAAAAGTGCCAATCTTACGGAGATTGCATTCAGTCAGTATGTGCGAAATTTTTCAGCGTTGGTGCTATTGCGCATTGAGCAGAAAGTATTGACACTCCGCCGACCAAGTTTCGATGCGAAGGGCTGTTATGTCAGCAAAACGAGCTTCATTGTGTGCCCCACAATTATTTGACGAGGGGCTCTCCTCGTCAAATAATAGCCACTCGTAGTAAAGCTGTTATGATTTCGCAAATCACCGGTAAACAACACAAGGTTACCATACTGCACAGGCACGTAGCCAGGATTTTGTTTCGGGGGGGGGCCTGCCCATGACAAAATGCTGTATGAGGGGGAGGGGGGAGAGGAGGTCCCAGCAAAATCTAAGATTTCGGGGGGGGCCCGGGCCCCATGGGCCGCCCCCCTGGCTACGTGCCTGATGCTGCAGATGGCATAAGCCAATGATGCCCCGGCGTAGGCGTCCTGGCAAGCGTGCACGCGGGGTACGCTGCCGACCGATCGCTGCCTGGCCGGGATCGCGGCGTGACACGCTTGCGATTACTCCGAGAGGGAGATCCGAAGGTGCGCTCTAAGTGTGGAAACGGTGTGGTGAAGCGTATGCAAAGGGCGTCCACATCCCGAACGGACAAAACCGATGCAACGGCATGCTACACATAATCAATGTTAGAAAAGTGCAGTCGCATGCTGCTATAAAATGCGTTCCGCAAACTCGGCAATGCGCGGCCGCACCCCTTCCCTGCCGCTCATACCTTCTATAACTTGACGGCTATTCTGTCGCAGAGCGTGCCGCCGAAACAAGCATTGGGACGCGCAGCAATTGCTACGGCTGAGCGCAGCGCAGTTTACTATGGCTCTTGCTACGAACGGCTGTCAACTTGAGCACCAGCACGGTGGCTGCAGGTGTTCGACGTTATCGTGCGACGTAAGTGCAAGGCATGTATACGATTCTTGCTGCCTCGTTTCAGCAGGGAAGGATACAACCTTCGGAGCCATTGAAGCTGACCGCTTGGGGCTGTGTTGGGCAAGCCTGAAGCGAGCCTGAGCGATCAGGTGACCTGAGTGGAGGTGGCAACGGGAGTTTGTTCCCAGAGCCATGTCGGGACTGCAGGAAAGTGAGAGAGAGAAGTGGCATCACAAGCAGGGGTGGACACAGGTATTCAGGGAGGGGGGGGAGGGGGTCAGTCTATCATATGTTTGAGACACCTCTCCCCTCCATTTCCCCGTGCTAAACATTTACACATACAGAATTCAAGAGGGGGTCAGGACATCCGGACCAGTGATTTGCCTACACACCCCCTAAGGGGGGGTGTACACGCTCCCTTGTTTTTTAGAAGGCACCCCCTTAATTCGCTACGACTCCTCTATTCTCAATGTCCCCCCCCCCCCCCCCCCCCTTCGTAAAAATTGATGTGTTGAAACTGAGGGCAACTGCAACAATAAAGGCAATGTATAAAACAAACCATCGTAAATTATGTAAAAAAAAAAAAAAAAGAAAAGCGATTTGCACGTTGAAAAATACGGTAATAAATTTCGAACGACACAGGAAATGGAGTGGAGGGCGCGGGGGGCGGTGCCACTGATCAGTGGGCGGTGCTTTCGACAACTGCCTTGAGCAGAAAAATGCCAAGTCCGCTTCTGTCTGTACCCGTACGTCCTCGGCTCATCGCAGCAATACAGTATAGTTACTCCTGTGAACCTCAATCGCTTTCCCATGAGAATTTTACTTTGGTCACGGGAGCAGAACTTGGAAGTGGCACACGATAACCAGCAGTCTGGAGGTTAAGATATTCATGCCTGCTTACAATTTTATATTTAATATAAAATTGTATAAAATTTCTTAGTAATAAGGTATCGCGAGGGTGACGCGCAGTCTGGCCGTGACGCAAGGCGACCCTAGGGCTATAGTCACCCTGCTTAAGACAGTGTCCGAGGCGTTTTTCTTGTATCATGGTCATGTCACACCCCGCAGACATGTTGCAAGCCTATGTATGAAGCAGACGAGCTTCGAACATACTCCTGTCATCAAATGTCTGTAGCGAACAGCGTGTATTTCGTATGAGGTACGGGCAGTGTGACAGCGGCTTAACATTAATCTAAAAATTAAACCGCAGCGCGGGTGCAGTGTATTCACCGGAAACAGCCGTCATGTGCTTGCTCACTGACACATACGATGCAGCGAGAGTAGCGTTTACAAGGACAAGCCTCACGTTACGTCCCACGCAGGTTAGGAAGACTTGCGAGCACGACGGGAAGTGTTGCGAAAGTGGACTGACGGTACCTTTTTTCTTGACAGAGACTCGGTCTCGAACATCTGCGGCACAGGCAGCACAGGTTTCAGAATCCACTGCGCCGACATGTCGGCATAATATGCCGCTGACGGTTCTTCACGCGACACCAAAATCACCGGCCGTGTAGTGTCACATAAGTTCTAAACACAACGTACACTGAAAATACCGCCTAAAACACGGCGTGATACCCCGAAAGGGAAACAAACTGTATCGCGCCAGGCGAACTGTCCGAATGAGTGGACGTCCTTTTGCGTGCTCCCGACAGACCTCTGTATGCCACTCTGCCTTTCACCAATATTCCTGCTTCCTGCCACCCCCCCCCCCCTTTTTTTTTCCTTATCAGACGGTAACTTGCGCCACCTGTTTATGTAAAACGCGCTTGCGACGTACCGATCGCCCTGATGCAAAACGGTTGTGGTGCTACTGCAGGGGCGGATGCAGGAAATTTCTGAGGGGGGGGGGGTCAGGTGTTGGTCAGCGTACCGTAGGTCTAGGAACCCCCTCCCCTTTTCCCTCGTTTCACACCCTAAATTTTCACATTCAAAAATCAAGAGGGGGGTCAGGACATCCTGACCCCCCCTCTAAATCCGCCCCTGTACTGAATACTGATACTAAATACTGGTGCCGCGGATTGTATTTGTACAAACTGTGCGGGATCCTCCCTTGGCTTCCCCTTTTTCCTTCACCCAAAAATAACAGACAACAAGCCTGTTCTCGCTTCGATCGGAAAAACGAGCGATTTCGCTTGCAGATGTGTTCAAACAGCGTACGTGCCCATGTATGTAAACTGCATGTGAAATGAGACGAGGTGAATGTCGTGCTAAAGGAACATTAATGAAACACTTCGAGCACAAAGGGGATGTTTGACCCCTCATTTGTGATTGATGGAATTCGCTCTTCGGAAAACACGAAGAGGAGGGGGGAGAGAGTTTTTTTTTTTTTTTTTTGTTTCCAGACATGGTACATGCCATTACGCTACACCACCGGCGGACAAGCCTATAATCCATCCCAGTCAATCCAGCGCTGTGGATGAAACATCTGACAACGCTCACCGCACATCGCCACGCCGGCTACGCCCCTCCGACGTTGGCCCCTTCCGACGGTCACGTGACAGTCAGGACACTGACATCCCCCTAAATTTACCTCTTTTATTTTTGACAGGCGATTCCTTATGGTGTCAGAAGACTACCCAATCAATATTTTGCTACAGCGTCGCGTATATTAAAAAAATAAATAAAGAAAAAGAAAAAGATTGCCCGAGACCGAAACTGAAACTGGACTGGGGAGGAAGAATCACGTGGTTGTGAAACTTTTTTTTTTTTTTTTCACCTTAAAACAGACAACGCATTCGGAGCTTATAAGAAGCCCCAGCAAATGGGTATCATATCTATTTTTCTATATTTATTATTGTGTGTTTTCCTTCGATGACCTACGACTTTGATTATATTTGGTGGTCGTGTCTAAACATTAGAAAACGGCCCGTGACCACGGAGAAGAGAGTGAGCGCGACTCAAACCGGCCGATCGGCGGTTTTCGGGTGAAAAAAAGGGATGAGAACGATTCGTCACATGCGCATTCGTCACAGGACGATTGGTCACAGGATGATTCGTCACATAGGAACATTCGTCACAGGATGACTCGTCATGCGGGCAACTGGTCACATTGATCGAGCAGGGGACGATAGTAAATTGTAAATTTCAACGTCTGCCCACATACCCTGATGAGGAATTTCACGATTTTCCACTGTCACGTAAACCAATGGTTATATAAACTAATATTACAATACTCATCCGCTTTTCCTTTCATTATATTACGGGTCTTGAGCAGGTTGATCTCAGTTGCAGGCTTGAACGAGCAATAATCCGACTGGCAGCCAAATTAGTTTTTAGTTTTGCCTTGCATACACCTATTCGACAAAACCAACAAGTATCGGAATTCCTTCTGCCGAATGTGTACGAGTACCCCTCGTGCAGCATCATGGCTCTACCTCTCTCTGTCGCGATCACCTCCATCCTTTTGAATGTAGTCTGAGTTCAAAAATAGTCGCTCTTCTATGGCCTCCGCATTCACCGTTCAGGACGGACCCAGATAGCTAGAACGTCTGTTACAAATTCTTTGATCTCGAGAAGCGAAAGACATGCTAAGATAAGAGGTGACCGACTTTGTGAGGCCCAACCAACATTCAATGTTCGGGACCGAATCAGAAGCTAAAACGTTCGTTACAAATTCTTCGCCTTTGTCCGCCCGAACCAAATTGAACAATACATTTTTGGGGGGACGAACTATTGTGGGACATGTTGGCCGCGTGACGAGTCATCCTATGACGAATGTTCCTGTGTGACTAATCGTCCTTTGACCAATCGTCCTGTGACGAGTGTGCATGTGACGAATGGACCGTATCCCGAAAAAAAACCTAATTTCGAGCCGCAAACTCTGTTCTGGGTAGTTGAGTGTATTACTGCCCCATTGTTTGTTTTTAATCTTTCATCTAATTAGTACCTCCACCAACATGACACGATTCATTTCTCTTTGGTTTATCTTGGAGGCCCTGTATGTGCATCGCGCAACTGCCATCTTGAACGCGTCAGATGTCGACTCAGTTTCATCTCGTATGTGCATCGCCCAGCTGCCATCTTGAACGCGTCAGATGTCTACTTAGTTTCATCTCGTGAAAGAGCTTTCCGCGCCAGACTTCTGTCCCACGTGTTTTTTTTTGTTTTTTTTTTTTTTGCCTTTTTACCGTGACACTTAACGTCCAGCCGTTGCCCTCATAGACCAGGCAGTTCGTCGTTCTCCGAAGTCATAGAAACTGTCTTCCTCTTCAGCACGTGCTCACTTACACTCTTGACCATGTTGAAATAACCTGAGACTGGGGTAGAGAAGAAGCATCAAATCGTAGAAGAAACAGAAAATAAACAGGACGACGTCTCAAACTCAGCTCTCGGCTGAGTTTGAGACGTCGTCCTGTCTATTTTCTGTCCCTTCTGCGATTTGATGCTTCTTCTCTACCCCAGTCTCAGGTTATTTCAACATGGTTAATATTCACCAGCTCGCCTGCACCCTTACGATTTTTTCTACACTCTTGCTTTAGTTTCACTAACGCCTTCTGTTTATTTCCTTTGAAACTTTACAAAAGTTAAAAGCAGTGCGACAACACTTCATAATGCACATCAGCAGCTACAGCACCCTATTTTTTCGCCATCAATGACTATGAATATTTTTTTTTTCCAGAAATGAACGAGAGCCTCCACGCAGTACCACTGTAAGACAAGGCCCACAAATGACGTCATCATTGTTGAAACCCCGACCCGCCCCAAGCGGCAAACAAGCTGTAGCTCGTAGACGCGTGCGTCTGGCGTCGTCGTTGCAGGTGACATCATTCAAAGAGCGCTCCGATTACCATCACAGACGAGGGCAAGAAGGAGCTCCCCTCCTATCAGGGCCCTCTTCTGTGACTCCCAGATTTGCACAGACTTCGCTATTCTCCTCCCAACCTGTCACTCAAAATTCTTACAAAAGCAGCTTCCCTCTCCTCCTTTTACATGGTGTTCAAAGGTATGCGATGTGACGTCAGTGCAAGGAGCCCATCGTTTCCGTGACGTCGCGGCCAACACGCGAGGAGGGTCTTGCCTTTCTGTACATATCCGCTTTATCTTTCGACTTTGACTTAGCATTCTGGAAGCCACGAGAGGGAGATTAGAGTTTTCCCCTCCGATGGAAACAAATACGACTTTCGGGGATTAGGTTCCCCCTCTGATGGATACAAAGGCTGCATTCAGGGGCTCGGTTCCCCCTCCGATGAATACAAAGGCCGCTTTCTTAAAAAGTGGGATCGGAGACAAGTTGTCATAGCCAATATCTATCCATTGAAGCGGAACAAGGAGCGTTTCCAGTGGATTCTTCTTTCGACTGAGGGATTTTAAAACGGCGCATCTATAGCATTAAAATCTAACCACTATTTTTTTTTTTTTTTTTTCAGTCGGTTAATAAGAGCTCAGCGTCGTTCTGACTTCCCCGCAACTTCTGCGCAAGAAGCAGACGACTTGCTCTCCGCTTGTTGTGAGGCGCGCTGCAAGACGCTTTCGGTGCATCTTAGATTGGCTTTACGTTATTTCACTAAGATGTGCGCGTTTCAGAGGCCAAAATTATCTCTCCTTCCTACGACAATCAAATCTTGTCAGAACTGCATCACGCGGAGCATGAATAATGCGCAAAGCGTCCTTCTTTTTCTTGATCTGAGTTTCCAGCCAAGATGAAAAGTTTTCGGCAGTGAAGTCAAACTTGCACGGGGAACGGCATTATTGTGTGGCAAAAGAAATTTGCTTCCTTCTTCTCTGGCCTGACTTTGGAAATTCGGGCCTTTAGCTCATTAGTCAGGGTTGCGATGTAGCGTTTTCTGGTGCAGAGTTGTCTGGTCGCAATCCGCCGATAAGTGCAGATGGGCTGGTCATTGTGCGAAAGCAGTCAATGCACGCTGTTGATTTATCTTCGAGTCAAACAACGAGTTTCTCCCACAAAGGCAGGATGCCTTTCAGATATAACGTCGTTGGAAAGAGGGAAACAGGAAATCAAGAGAGGACGAAAAGAGAAACGCCACGCCAGCAGCTCTCGTATCGCTTCCGAGTTTGGGGGACCAAAGCGTTCCGAAAGCCTTAGTTTCCGCGTCTCATGCGCGATGGCTGTTAGAGCTCACGTAAAAAAACACACACACAATAAAAAAGCCCTCGGAGCGCAAGTTCGTCTGCTTCTTTTGCAGGGGTTCCGGTGACATCAGAAAGACGCTGAGCTCTGGCTTAGGTCTGGTTGAAGGATAGTGGGTACCTCAAAGCTAGCTGCCTTGAGGTCTACCCACTATCCTTCCAATCAGAGCCAATCAGACCTCGGCGTTCTGATGTCACCGCAAAACCTGTTGAAAAGAATCAGACCCTCATAGATTTCAGAGAGGGAACAACTCAGACCTTGGAGAGCTTTTGCAAATAAAATGGCGGCTGCCTTCTGCGCATATTGGTTGCGTGTGCGCATTCGTGCGTTCTCAGCAGGGCGGAGACGCTTGCAGACGATCGACGCTTTCGCGTCCTCCCTCGCAGCTTCTATGCGGCTTGAGCGCAAGCAGCGCAAGTTCGTCTGCCTAATTAAACTTGAGGAAGAAAACGAGTAGGCTCGTTTTGTCCTTACTTCGTCTGCCTCTTTTGCAGGACTTGTGGTGACGTCAAGAAGTCGCCGAACTCTTACTGGCTCCGATTGAAGAATAATGGGTAGACCTTGAGGCAGCTTGCTTTGAGGTCTACCCACCATCCTTCATTCAGAACCAAAATCAGAGCTCGCGGCGTCTTTCTGACGTCGCCGCAACCCCTGCAAAAGAAGCAGACGAACTTGCGCTCCGCATTGCAAACGCGGCCCTGCACCACGTGATCCCGATCGAGCGGTTGGAGACACTCTCAAACCTAGGCACACCACTTTTTTATCAGCAGCAGCTTGGAAAACCCATTCTCGATCAAGCTGGGTTTTTCCTCGTTTCCGGAGCGGCCATTGCTGATATGGCGAAGCGCAGATCCTCAAGGATGTATACACGTCCATTGTGATGTTGCCGTCGTCCTGTAGCGACTTCTGTTAACTTGTGCGTGTGTGTTCACTGCGTCGTGTGCTATTTACAACGGCTGCCAGTGTGAGTTCCTCATGATTTCTCCTCGTTTTTCCCTTTTTTTTTACGTGAACTGTGAGCTTAACTGTTGCACCTGTGGAAGTCTTACGGATCAATTATTAATATATTGTTTCGAGAATGGTCGTTATGCATGGTGTTTGGAGGTGTTCAGCGAGCTGGTAAAAATTGTGTCCGAATATTACAACACGGGTGTATACCCTTGCGACAAGGGACTGCCCCTCACAGATGCTAATGTAGATGACGAAAATGACAAAAATAATCCCTGGAGAAGGGGAACGAGAGGGACAGAGGACAAACACAAATCTCCAAACACAGCTAAGTGACTGGTGCGCGACCATTATAATCACTGGCGTAGATATTGCATACTATTTATGCGTAAGAAAGAAAGAAAGAAAAAAAAAAAGACATTGGAAACTATCAAACAATACAGTTGTCGCCATGAGAAAATATCGCATTTAATGGGTGAGTTAATATAATTGTCATATCATAGGAATATTTGAAATAGAAGATCATTGTTAAATTATTTGTTTTCTTTCCGTGTTTTTCGTTTTCTTAATTTGCATCTTGCGTAATGAGTTACATTAAAAAACAGAAGCAAACATTTTTAATTTTAACATTGCACAAAATACCTTTCCGGTTGCGTTCCTTACTTTGAACAAGCTTCTTTATAACAAAAAACATTGCCGGAAATATTGCCTTTTTTACGCTTCAAACATTTCGACATATATTATAATAGCACTGCCAAAAACGGCGAAAAATGTCACCTGACGTGCACATGGTCGTGTCCCCCGTGTGGCTCTTTCAAGAATGCCCAGACATAGCTGTACAAATAAAAACAGCATAACTGTGGTGTTTTGGAAAAAAAGATAACCGTGTTTTCGCTCATCGCAAAAATAAACTGCGCATTGCCGAACGCTCAGTTTCGGTCTAAATGTAACGTTGGCGGTTGGCCGACCGTATGCCGAAGTGTCAAAAATTAAAGCGATTTTTGGAAATTTTCAATAAAAAGATGGTGACCCGCGAAGTCCAAGGACACATGGAGATTAGTGGAATCCCCTACCGGGAGCGGGACCGTTGAAAATTAATGTTATCAAACTTTCATATCTGGTCCCATTGCATTGTTTATTTTTTCGGTAAAGAAAACGCTTTCTTTTTTGCTGGTAAACATTTGTTGCATATATTGAATTAAAAAAAATACATATAAAAACATTACATATAACGCAACCCGCTACCAATAACTACTTGTCCTTTTTTTCTCCGAAACACAGCAGTAAAGTTTATATACATAATTATTCACAAGCTCTCTCCACTTGCCAGCTGATTCCTAATACTGTAAACGACTTAAATTTCGCGAGAACCTAATTTTCGCGAATATCGCGAATCGCCTGCAAGTCGCGAAAAATAGGTGCCGCGAACAAATCCGGTAAAATGTGAACACATCGGAATTATAATGCAATTAAGTGCAAAGGTGCAAGCGAGCTGGCCAAGAATGACGAAAATAATCCCTAGAGAAGGGGAACAAGAGGGACAAAGGACAAACATAAATCTCCAAACACAGCTAGGTGACTGGTGAGCGACCGAAAAAATCCGCCTGGCGGATTTTTTCGGTCGCTCACCAGTCACCTAGCTGTGTTTGGAGATTTATGTTTGTCCTTTGTCCCTCTTGTTCCCCTTCTCCAGGGATTATTTTCGTCATTCTTGGCCAGCTCGCTTGCACCTTTGCATTTAATTGCATTATAATTAATGCAATTAAATGAAATTAAACGCAAATATATATATATATATATATATATATATATATATAGTGTCCCAAGCGGACCTTCTGCTGTAAAACGAGACGGAATATTCGGAACCTGCAGGTTGCTCAAACTTTCGCTGTTGCATTGAGCAGGTCAGTTTTACCGTGTGAAATTTCAAGGCGCAGTTCTCTCCTGTTAAAAATGAGTGCAAAAAAAGATTGCCTAAGTTAAGGTTGGGCGTGTTCACAGACGACCGAGCCAGTAACGAGAGCGACTATTTACTTGTGGCACCATCTCCCGATAGACGCCGCGAACAGACGATGTGCTCTGTTGTCTGGACGATGCGCCTATCGGGAGATAGCGCCACAGGTAAATAGTGTCGCTAACTCGGTCGTCTGCGAACGAGCTCAACCCTGACCTCGACAATTTTTTTGCTCTCCTTTTTCACGGGAAGAGAAGTGCGCTCCGAAATTTCACACGGTAAAGCGGACCTGCCCAATGCACATTCGGTGAAAGTATGCGCACCTTTTATGTGCAGGCGCCGATTTTTTCCGGCTCGTTTTACAGCGGAAAGTCCGCTTGGGAAACCCTACACCTTAGATATTCATAAAACAGACGATTCTCTTGAATGGATCACCCTTCATTTCTCGAAAGGTGAAAAAAAGGGGTGTAGAAAAGGGTGTTGCGCTGCAATGCAGAGTAGCAACAACATATATCCGCTTCAAACACGTCTAGCAGAGGTTGTTTTAGCGCCTTTATAGTTACGTGGAATAATATTTTGCCTGTAACGATGATGTGTATCTCGAGATAGGTTCCTTAAACTTCGGGATATTATGCTTCACCTGAAATATAGACCAGATTCTGGTCTATATTTCAGGTGAAGCATAATATCCCGAAGTTTGAGGAACCTATCTCGAAATACACATCATCGTTACAGGCAAAATATTCAGAACAATGTTCTGCATTCTTGTCTCGTGCGTGCATCATCTAGCCGTCTCCATTCGTCGTTTCTATGCATTTGTAAATTTGTAACCCATAAAGAAATATATATTTCCAGCACCCCGAGGGTGTTCCTGCAACGTGTCCTGATAGCCTAACTGCTAAAGCACTCTCTTAGAAAAAAAAAAAAGGTGTATTATTACACCCTTTGTTCCACATAATACACCCCAAAACTTCAGTTCGACGCACAGCGCACTGACGTTGATCTGACGGTACTAACCTTCACGAGAGGCTTGATAGCCGTGTGGTACAACTTACTAAAATAGCTAATGTACGTGTTACTGACAAAAAAAAATAATAATCGGGGTTTTATTGGCTCTACTGCAAAACCCCAGTGTTTTCTTTCTGTAGTCTTTGATACGTATTTTCCCTATTTAATAAGTCATATCGCACCGTTATCAATCCCCTCGTAAAATGTGGGACCGTCTGCTCGATTATAGTGCGCTGTACGCCGAATTGAAGTTTTGGGGTGCATTATATGGGACAAAAGGGTGTAAAGTGACACCCTTTTTTTCATGCATGCTGATTTGCACCCTTAGGCCGCGGACACACGGCCAATACACCGCACAAAGGAGAGTCTCCAGACACTGTCTGAGGCGTGTGTGCTCTTTGTTCGACGGTCACACGGGTTATACAAAAACTATCTGTAGACATGTCCCCGAACATAGACATTATGAAGGAAACATGCTTCGAACTTGTTTGAGCGTGTCCGAAGATTATCATGTCGGCAGACCGTGTCTTTGGTACGGTGTATATATGAGCAGTGCGACTGGGGTTTAATAACGGTGTTGCTCGGACACCCCTGACGGTATTACCCCCGTGACGTGCTGATTCACGCCCATACGGGTGTAAAAAATATTTGTTTTCAGATTCACGAACGAAGACACGCTATGGGCGGCGGACAATCGTCTCAGGTGCGTGGCATACATAGGCTCTCACGCCACGTCACAATAGAACGTGTGAGCGCGTGCTGAGCTTTTGGTCGCTTTCGGAAAGCAACCAAAAGCATACGCACAAGCGCCGAGACGTTAATTCGGCATCTTTATTTCTGTTAGATTTGACGGCTTGCCTAGGGTTTGATTCGGGGTTTGTGCAGAATTCTCCCCCTGGGGTGTAGGGGGAGGGGTGCACGAAAATCTACGATCCGCGATAGTGTTTATATGAGAAAGGAGAAAATTATCAAAATAGAAATAAACAAATAGCAACATTTATAGAAGAAAATAAGATAACACCGTCACAAATTAACTAATACCAGATAATACCTGGGTATGAATCTATATGGGTTCAACAACTTCAGTGGTTGTTGCGCTGTGCCGTCGGCGGGAACCTGATTCGTGGAGCATCTATGTAAGCGCCCTGCCAACAACAGCACCACTGCTGCGGCATGACGTCAGACTGACGTCATAGAAGCTGGCTTGTCATGCTGTCGGACGTCGCGATCCCGGCGGTTGGGGGCTAGAAATCGCAGTGACAAGCAAACGAGCGAACGCGAATGTCGCTGTCGTCACGTGGCCCCCTGGCTACGTGCTGAAACTTCCGAGAAACGTCGGGCTGGAGGGTGACCTGCAGCAGGACAGGCGTCTGCTGCGTGCACACCACCGCTGCCATGAAACCACCAGGACCGCGGCCGGTGACATGACATGTCTATGACGTCATTAAACGAAAATAGAGGAACCACTTTTTTTTTTTGATGAGGTAAACAACAGCTGGAGACGCGTTCCAGGCACCGTACCTCACGTACTTTGAGCTGGGCAGCGCTAACATACCTGGCCACCGGTACCGCCTATCCCCATATTCATATGTGGTAAAAGATAAGAGTGCGTGCCGCCCGCCTTTGAGATCATAGGCAGTTTTAGTAGAACGTTTTCAAAGGCCCGCTACCGCTACAGGCGCGCGCTTCAGAGCATGCATCGAAGTGGCAGCGCGAGCTCCCGCTACAAATAGCGTGACATGAAAACACGATCTACGAAAACTCTCTCATATAAGCCTGGGACGAGAATGTACCGCTGAGGTCAGTAGAAAGTCACTTGCGTGAAGTTACGCGGACGACGTAATTGGAAAATCCAATATCTTCGCCGAAAAAAACTTAGTTGACGTAACAACGTAATATTGTCACGAATGAAGGTGACGAGAGGATAAACAGTGAATTGAAAAAGGTTTGATCCGCGATCTTGTGCCAAGCAAAATAAAGAACGAGCGTCGAGACTGCAAAAAATCGTGTGGCGATCTGGCGGCGTAACAGCAAGCGAGAACGAGACTGACTCGACAAGATCATGGACAGCTCCTTATCTAGTGTGCATCGGCATCGCGAAAGTTCGACCCAGAAGGTTCGGACATCGAGCGATCGGGGTGAGAATTACCAGGCACTTTCGAGAACAATTGAAACTAGGACGAAATTATAGAAGTTATGTCCCCAGTAAGAATAAACGCGAATCTTCTAGAATTACGTGATCGAGCGTTGTTTGTTCGGCCCTGCGCGCGGCAATATATGTTCCAGCCAAACTACAAAAAAAAAATCGTTTGGTTTCAGAAGCAGTTCCACCAGTTCAAGAAACTGAGGAAGGAGCAAGCGCTGAGAGAAATGGAAATCTACCGAGAACATTACCCGGTACGTAAAACGCATGTGGGTCCGTGACAGCCATATTTCTAGCGTGAGAGCGGGATCGGTGCAGAAGTGTTGAGTAGTGGACCAGGTCGCCCCCCCCCCCCCCCCCCCCCCTTTCCCCTAAAAAAAATATTTTTTTTTTTAAGCACGAAAATAAACTACGCATCGCCGAACGCTCATTCTTCGCCCAAAATGCATAGCACTGGTGTTTCGAACCAGACGCAAAAGTTTCAGCACTAAACGTTCGTTTATTCAAAAGATATAAGTGATTTTTCGAAAATTTTAATGGGGAAATGGGGCTAATTTTTCGCCATTTTCGGTGGAGCTCTTGCGGCCGCCATTTTCCCAATGAAAATTTCAGAAATTCAGTTATAACGTTTGAATAAAACCACGGGTAGTGCTGAATCTTTGTCATCTGCAGGTTCTGACCACTAGCGGTATATATTTGGGCGGTGAATGAGTGTTCGACAAAACGTAGTTTACTTTTGCAATAATTATATATATATATAAAGAGAGAGAGAGAGAGGGAGAGGGAGAAGAAGAGGACACCCTGTATAAGTGAACATGTATAATGAATAACAGAGCACGAAAAAAAAAAAGAAACAGGGACACAACAAGAAGTAAACGGACGAGCACTCAGTGAGAGCGACCTATAAACGTCATCACTTTCCTTTGCATTAACAATCTCACAATTTCACAAAAAAAAAAAAATCCTTCTGCGATGTTAGTGCGACGAATGTACTGTGAATGTGGAAATAACCGAATGAGCGGAGATAAAAGTTTCCCTGTGCGTCATACTGTGTACTGATATCCGCGATATCGACGAGGGAATGACTGTTTTCAAGGAGGGGCTGCACAGAACTTGGGAGATGGGTTGCAATCACGTTGCAATGAACCTTTTTCACGTAAAGGAGACACCAATCGGCGAATACTGGAAGGGCGATCGGCGTCCGAAAGGAGAGTTTCGCTACCTCTTCTGGACTCTACCTCCTGCCGCCTCTGCGACTCAGGACTCAGGAGGGACTTAAGGCCCGTTCGCACGATGCATTTTTCTCGGGCATCTAGTGTCGAGAAATGTAGTTTCGCGAAATGGTTGCGCCGTCTGAACGAGTCCGAAAAGGACGCGCGCATCTAAAAAAAGTTGCGCGCACACCTCGCTTCTGGAGCGAGCTTTTGCTGAAACTTTGCCGAGTCCTGTCAATCACTCTGAGGGCGCCGCCAATGGCCGCTCAGAAACGCTCTCACGTGGCCTTTGAGGGGGGAGCGAGCTGTTTGAGAAGACCACTTCACTGCCGGTGTTGTAGCCGAGCCAAATCTGAAAAAAAAACCGAAACCACGAACGATGGATACTGCCGGCGCTTCCGCAAGCACGTCAAGCACCACTGAAGGAAAAGTAAGTAGGATATCGGAAAAAAATCCAGCGATGGACGAAGACGTAATTGGTGATGATGATAATTCGCGTATATTTTTAGTCATAATTAAGAAATAAAACCTTGAGACAAGGAAACAAAAAGGGACGTACACAGTACCTTCTCAAAACCAGCACAGCCTACAGCTCTCATTTACTTCCACAACAGTCTTCTTCTTTGTCAACCTCCAACCAAATTATACATATTCAACAGTAAATAAAGTAAATGGCACTAAATGACAATTCAACAACTAGTAAATGACAATTTAAGAGTAAATTAAGTATATGGAAGTAAATGACAGCTGTATGCTGTGCTGGTTTTAAGACGGTGGTGTGTATGTCCCTTTTTGTTTCTTTGTCTTAAAGGTTTTATTTCTTAATTATGATTGTTCACCAGCTCGCCTGCGTTTTGACTCTTAGAATGTGGCGGGAGATGGAGAACACGACGCTGAATGGCTAATGGTGATGATGATGATGTTGGCTTTCAACTGAAGCGCCACTTTATGGTCAACACCCAAACTATTTTCGCGAGTCTAAACGTCATCGTTGTTGCACGTGAAGTGGTACGTGTGAACGAGCACATTTCGCGAAACTTGAGTGTCGCGAAACTGTTGCGCGCCTAAAAGAGGCATCGTGTGAACAGACCTTAACACAGGTGAGCCGCCGATGCGGCAGGAGAGGTATACGTAATTCTCCCGCCGGGAGCTAACCGCCACGTGAAAAGGGTTGTCGCATCTGCAGAATTATTTTTAATGCGACAACTGTCTTTAGCTATGATGATAATGCAAAGGTGCAAGCGAGGTGGACAAGAATAACGATAACACGTGACGTCAATTTTTCCGCTAGCGGGGAAACTGAATTTGTCTGTAGCTCCCGTAACGTCTGATCTCGCGATATCAATTTTCCCGCCAAATTTAGCGAGGCAACTGAATTTGTCTGTAGGTACCGTGACATCAATTTTCCCGCCAAATTCAGCGGGGAGAGTGAATTGGGGTGCAGGTCACGTGGTGTAAATATTTCCACTAAATAAGGAGGAGAACAAGGGTGACTAAAGACAAATACAAATCTCTAAACACAGCTAGTTTACTGGTGCAGTGAGGTGCCCGACTGAAAAAATCCCCCTGGTACTTCTATCGAACCAGGAACCTCTTCATTTCCAATAGAGCGCTCTGTCAATTGAGCTAACCAAAAGTTAGACGTCACCAACAAGGGTGAACGGCCTGCTTTTTAAGGTTATGATGATAATGCAATTAATGCAAAGGTACAAGCGAGTTGGACAAAAATAACGATAATAATCCCTAGAAAGAAGGGACAAGGGGGGCAAAGGACAAACACAAACCTCCAAGCATAATGACTGGTGGAGGTCCCTGGTTCGATCGATACCAAGACCAAGAGAATTTTTTCTGGCGCGCACCAGTCACATAGCTGTGTTTGGAGATTTGTGTTTGTCCTTTGTCCCCCTTACTCCAGCTTACGTGCACCTTTGCATTAATTGCATTTTTATCATAACCTTAAAAGGCAGGCCAAGGCCGTTCACCCTTGTTGTTAGACTGGTGGCAGCTGTTAAAACTTAAAGCCCGTTTTCTCCACACTGACGTGTAACTGCTGGTTAGCTCAGTTCGTAGAGCTCTCCACTGGAAATGGAGAGGTAATTTGAAGATGTTCGATACTAGGGCCAGGCGGAAGTTTTCAGTCGCGCACCGGTCACCTATTCACGACTCCAGCGACCTGGGACGCCACTATCGGGAAAATATGGCGGTCAAATCCAGGTCCTACCGTGCGCCAGCTCAACGCATAATGCTGGGGCAGCAGCAAGTAAGCATTGGACTTAAAATTGGTTCCCCCGCGTTTTATCTTCCACGTTTCGAACCTGCGGCGATGTGTTGGGGTAAGCGAACTTCCAGAGCTTGAGTTTCTTCGAGGAAACGAGGAAAGGACTGCCCACTGTCCTTCCACGGTGCTGATGAACGTTGATAAACGCAGAATGTCTGGCTGATGCGGTTACATAGGCTGCGTGCAGAGCAACCTGGGTCACAAGGCGATACTAGGGTTACGACACAGTCACCGGTATAACTGTTCTGTCGCGCGAACCACCGACAACATGGAAACACGGAAGCCAGAAGAGACGAGCAGAAATCGCGAAGGGACGTGTTCCGGCCAGTTCAGTGTTTTCCAGCTAGGTGCCGTTCGTTTTGTTGGAGTCGCAAATAGCTGCGTTTGGAGATTTGTTTTTGTCCTTCGTCCCTCTTGTTCCCTTTCTGCAAGAATTATTGTCGTTATTCTTGTGCAGCTCGACTGCACCTTCGCATTAATTCCGTTATCATGATAACCTATATAGGCCGTTCACCCGTGTTGGTATTAGACTGGTAGCAGCTGTTAAAAGCCGTTTGCTCTACTGACGTCTAACTCCTGGTTAGCTCAGTTGATAAAACACTCCACTGGAAATAAAGAGGTCCCTACATGGTTCGACACCAGGACCAGGCAGATTTCTTCAGTCGCGCACCAGTCACCTAGCTGTGTTTGGAGATTTGTGTTTCTTCTGTGTCCCTCTTGTTCCCATTCTGCAGGAATTATTATCGTTATTCTTTAGCTACTTCACCCGGTTTTCGCAATACGCTATCTGGCCTCGAATCTCGCCGTGCATAGCGGGGCGCGCGCATCCAGAGGCGCCGCGCGGCGGCCGAATCCACGCATAGGAAAGAGGTCCGCATAAGCAGGCGCCGCGAGTATGCGGACGTCATACTCGACGTCGTCCTAGAGGTTGTCCTGGACGCCGTGTTCGACGTCGTCCTAGACGTCGTTCTTGAGGTCGTCCTAAAGATCGTCCTTGAGATCCTCCTTAAGGTCGTCCTTGAGATCGTCCTAGAGGTCGCTCTAGACGTCGTTTTTGACTCCATCCTCTAGGACGTCGTCCTAAAGGTCGCCCTTAAGCTCGCCCTAGAGGTCGCCCTTGATATCGCCCTACAAGGTCGCCCTAGACGTCTTCTTTGGCGTTGCCCTAGACGTCGTCCTAGCAGGGGTGGATCTAAAACTCAATTGTTTTCGTTTTTTTTTTTTTTTTTTGGGGGGGGGGGCAGAAAATTTGTAAGGATACTATTCTCCCACTCTTTCGTGTGCACCGGGGGGTCCCCCCATGTCAAATTGTTCTCCGAGAAGGGAGGACGACCTTGTTTGCCCCCCCCCCCCCCCCCCCCCCCCCCCATTCTTGGATCCGCCCCTGCGTCCTAGCGAGCAGATAAACCCGCGCCGGGCATTATACGAAGTAATCACTCGTGGCTTTGGCGTAATTAAACCCGCGCCGGGCATACATGAAGCGGCAGCACGCACACATTCAGAATGTGCGCCCAAGCTGTGTAGCAATTGTCGTTTTGAGTTGAGCTAGTTGATACATGGTCAATGATGGTGGTGAAACAACTTGAACATTAAACGATTACACAGAGACAAAACAAGACATACACACACGAAGCTGCAAAGATGGTGGGGAAACAGCTCGAACATTAAACGATTACACAGAGACAGAAGAATAAACGATTACACAGAGACGGAAGATTTCGTAGATTTCCCAATGTCGACCGCGCTTTCCGATCCCCATTGGTTTGTTTCGCGCGTTCTCCGCCAGGCCACGTCAGTTTTTCGTTCCCGTCTAAATTCTATTCTCGCACTTTTGACGCTATAGATGGCGTCGTGTCATTTCGGGTATCAGGCTATTACCAATTTCGAAGTGGCGCGCTGCAGTCGTGCTGACGGCAATGTTTGCGTCGTAAACCATTAATAAAATGAAGTGTCTACCCAAACTTCGACTCGCCGTATCCACAGCAAGTTGCGTTGTGAGCCTCGTGACGAATACTCTCGCAATTCATAGACAACCAACAATAGTAGTTCCTACAGCCAATTCTTTTTTTTTCAAAATGATTAACTCATTGATGCGCCCGTTACCCGTGTGTTCAATTATTCTTCACGACAGGACGACGTTGACGATCTTGGCCTGAACGAGAACTATCGGTTTTACCTGAACGAACTGGCATCCCGACCAAATGGTAAGCAAAAATCTATATATTCTTTTGAGCGCGTACCGTGTTTTTTGCTCTGCAACAAATGAACTGCACATCGCCGAGACCTCTGACCCTCAACGGTAGCGCCAGCAGGACACTTCAGAAATCGTGAGGCGACACGTCTCCGTCAAAAATTGTAGAAGTTAAAGCGACTGGCAATCCGGCAGTACGGTGTCTGTTGGAACACCACCAAGCAAACATACGGTTTTCCTCCTCGCTTCCTCCGCTTTTCGGTGACCTCGGTCAACACAGCCTAGAAGACAAGGCTGTAGCGCTAAGATTCTGGAGTCACCAGCGAAGGCCATTGCTCGACACAGGTTAGAAACGAGTGCAGCGTCAGCGATCGGCTTCGAGTCAAGTTTGAGCCAAACGTTGACGCAATCGTCGTGTCCAATCCGTGCCCGGCGTTTGCTTTCTCTGATGACGCCATCTCTATCAGCCCTACGGCTTTGTTATCTAGGAGGTGCCTCGGTGCTCGTCAGACTTGACGTCACACGCCACCTGCCAATGCTGTCCGTCTGTTACCGGGCCCTCGTATCCTTCCTTGGCCTTCCAACATTTTTTCGATCTTGCTCCATAGTAAGGGTTTTGTACCTTTGCATTCGAAGACCTACCCGCGTCCAGCGTTGCTCTATTGTGCTATCACGCGACACTGGCCGACGGAGTAGCGGAGGTGTGTGCGTGTGCGACTTGTAAAAAGACGAACGAAGGCCGATTGACCGACAGCCAACAGAGCTTGTGAGTGGTTGTCAGGACCCACGTGATGAGCATGCTGAAGAAAAACACAAACAAAAATTGACAAAACAAAAACGTTCTCCCTGGCAAAAAAAAAAAAAAAAAAAATGCGGACGGAAGCGGATTGTTGCACGACTAATGGCGAACTCCACTGTTCGTTTTGGAGTGCCTCGGGATCAGTAGAGATCCGAGATGGAGCACGCGATACGAAGGGAGTCGCTCCGCCTCCGGATCTCTAGTGGATCATGACCACACCTCCGGGATCGGCAGATGCCTCCCCGACATTCACCTTCCCGGGAATCTCCTTCTCGCGGTCCCGGATCTCGAGGCGAGATGCCCGGCGAAAAAGGAAGTCACGTGTGCTCGCCGAGGGCTGGCCAGGCCGGCTTCCGGTCGAATCCGCCGAAATCGCCGGAGCAACTTTTCTCGGATCCGGATCGAAATCTGGAGTGGGAGCTGATCCAAAACGATGAGTAGAACACGTCGGTCTCGATCTCGATCGCCCAGTGAAATAGGCGCACTCAAAAAAAGTCGATCCCGACGCGCTCCAAGACGACCAGCGGAATGATTTCTAAAGTCTCCTGTATCGACGAGCATTTAGACGCCAAAGTGTCAGAACTCAGAAGCAATTTTCTTGAAGTTTCAACGTGGAAACGACGATCAGCGGAGCGCGATGTATGCTGCTTCCAAAACTGAACCGCATTTTCTATTTCAATATTTATTAAAACCTCCTTTATATTTTAAATAAGATAGCGTTGACTTCTGAAACTTCCCTATCGCTATAGAATCAACATCGGGGAAAGTCTGAAGGTGCCTTATGAAATTAACCTAAAAATAAAAAAAACTTCAAGGTTTGTTATGGCGTGACCGAACTTACATCATTCTGCCCGTGACTATATGCACAATCCTGTCCCTTCGCTGCAGGCATTCTCATCGAAGACATGCTGTCGCAGTGGTGGGGCAAATACGACATCCTTGAAACGAACCACGACTACATGCCCTGGTAATGAGGCACTGAGCTTCTCCACACTGTTCCCAATGTCGACCGTGCTTTCCGATTCCCATGGGTTTGTTTCGCATGGCTACTTCAGTTTTTTTTTTTTTCCTGTTTAAATTTTATTCTTCTCGCATGTGTCATTTCGGGTATCAGGCTAGTCTACTGTGACTTATGCACCTTCCCTCCGCATATCACCAGTGCAAAATGTCAGTGGGCTGTGGGCGCGCGAGCGGTGTACAATATTCCGCAGAGCTATTGCGCATGCTCAGAACGCAATCCACAACGAATCGTCTTCTGCGAGCTCCAACCCACACCTGGTGTGGACAAATGCTGACTTGTTTGTAAACAGCGGGTCAGTGTATACGTTTTGCAAATACCTATAGGTTTCTATTCTTTTTTTTTTTTTGACACCGCTATATTTTGTTGCAGGTATGTGTATCCAATCGGTAGAAATTTGTGGCCCGCTGACAACATACAGAGCGTAACAGCACTCTGACTACCACAAAATCCCGATTGAACGCCCACCCCCGGTGAAGACGTAACTACTGTCGCTTGCGAGCCCAAACGCTACGATATATGGAGCACGTGGTAAGGTGCTTAAAGCTCGAAGCGCAAGTAAGGGCGAAGACGGTTTACTTATATCATGACTAGATCGAGAATAATAATAATAAAAAACAAGCATGTGGGACAGAGTTTTTAGAATCATTAGTTTGTTCATGATAGATTTAGTCGGGGTGACCCAAAAATAGCTAATTTGTGAAGCAAACAAAGCGTGATAAACTTGAACCTTAATATTTGTAGGCAAAATTAAACGGCAATGACCGATTATGCCAACTATTTTAGCCAATTTATAAACCAAATATTCTACACGATCATCCCATTGCATATGTTCTGAAAAATGACACCTAGAGTGTTTACTATTTCAATGCCGGTACCAATGTTTACAGTATAATTTTTAACGATGTACATATTTATAGATATAAATACGATAGCCTTTGACTTAGCAGAATTTACTTTCAGTATTTTTTTTTTCCGTCCATAAAAGTGCCGTAGCCACTTCAAGTTAGCATTTCCGTCAGCTACATGTTCATTCATATTCGTCGCAGACAGAAACATAATTTAATGTCGTCAGATGACACGTGAGTTTTGACCAATGTTGACTATATCATTAACATAAACATTGAATAGCAGCCTGTCAAGTATATACTGCCCTGAAGCACACCATACTTCAAGAGTCGAAAAGAACAAACACAATCATTCACTAAGTCGTACTGCTTGCACTGGTTCTAGATACAAATGAATACGTAATAAAGAGGTCCCCCGCATGCCACGTGAGTTTATCCAGGAGCGTTGTATGGTTAAGACAGGCGAAAGCTGTACTGAAGTCT